>NW_028295638.1:600000-986000 GCF_964341445.2 Mesoplodon mirus
GAGGGTTATGCCATTCAGCACATGCAGAACAAACAGACTGCATCCCAAAGTTTCATCGCAGAAGGCCGAATTGTGTTCCAAGGGCCTCCTTTGGCTTGTCAGAGAAGAGAGGGATATGTGCTGGGTGATCCGGTGTGGAATTGAGAAGCCTGGGAAAAGGCAGTATGTTCCCCCATTTGAAAGGTAGATAGTGGCGGCCTCAAGGCTGACTGAAAGACAGTGCCGTTACCCGTCTTCTAGTCACTGCTAGGAATGCCTCAGGGAAGCAAGTGAGTTTTCTCCTACGAATCCAGGTGGTCGCCAGTGCCTTGCTAGGAGCTCATCCCACGGCTTGCCCAAGCTAAAGTGCAAAGTAAACGTGACCCCAGGCCTCAAGGGAAGCACGAGCGTTTCCTATCAGCAAAGTTTGCTGTGCAGCCATCTCCAGGAACCCCGACTCGATAGAGTGCTTTCACTGCTCTCCGGCTCTCCGGAGGCCTCAGAGAGTCGCGTATGAATTCCCTTCTGAGGGAGAGCGTGGGTGCCGTGAGTCCCCTTTGTGTTTTCCGAGCCACACAGCGCAGAACAGGCTGTTGGGGTCAACCCTGTCTATGCAGAGGGAAGGGCAATGAACTGATCCTCGCTTGCCTAGCTTGATTTCTACCGCTGTAAAGCAGCCCCAGGACAACGTTTTTGCCAGTATTACCTTCAACGTGGCTCTCCCTCTGTGGAGGCCCTCTGAACTGCACTGAAAGAATCCCTGAGCCTACAGAGCCCCCTGGCAACTCTTACCTGTCATCTCTCTATTGTGACGCAAGGTACACTGTAGGCCCAGCCTGACAGAAAGAACAGAAAAACCGCTCAACGAGTGAGACATTTGGACGATCCAAGTCACCTAGGCCTGACTAAGTCATGAAGCGGGTAGTGCTATGCACGGCATGCAGAAGACCCCGGCTGCAACCAAGTGTGATCCTAGAAAGGCCCCGTGTGGCCGAAAGTCTCCAGTCGCCAGTCAGAGAGTGCCGGTAACTGCGCTGTGGGGTCAAGTTGGAAACGGGAGCGTGTGGGAGAAGCCCGACTCTCCCCCTTTGGAAAGCAGCTTCGGGGCAGCTTCCAAGCTGCCTGAACACCACACCACCAGGACACTGTTCGCTCCACAGATGCCTCTGAGGAGCAGTGAGCTTTTGCCAAAGAAACCGGGTGCTTGCGCTTCCTTCCGGGGAGCTCAGCCCAGAGCATACTGTAGCTAAAGTGCCAACTAAATGTGACCTCTAGTCTCGAGGTAAGGTGCACGTTTTCCCATTCCCAGAGGCAGGGGTGCACCAGTTTCCAGGGAGTCTCAGTCCATGGACGGCTGTAGCTTTAGCAGGCCTCCCAGCGCTCAAGCCTCTCACGGGGGCACTTCTTTCCAAGGAAGTGCACCGTGTACCAGAAGCCTTCTGAGCACAATCAAGGGATACACGGCTCTGGGACCATCCCTCACTATGCAGGTGAAAGGGCCGGCAACTAATCTGTTCTCTATGGCTAGCGTTCCACAGCTTTGAAACAGCCCCAGGAGCACGCTTCTTGGGCAGGCTTTCTTTCCATGCGGGTCTGCCACGTTGGGGACACCTACGCTGCCCTGGAAGAAATCACCGGGGCTCCAATCCACTTTGGGGACTCGTGCTCGACGTCTCTCTAAGTGAGGCAGAAAGTAGACTTTAGGTCCAGCCCGAAATAAAGTAGAGATGTACCCTGAGCCTTGCTAGGCAGTTGGAACATGCAAAGTCACCTAGGCCTCCTGAGGGCATTTAGAGGGTTATGCCATTCAGCGCATGCAGAACAAACAGACTGCATCCCAAAGTTTCATCGCAGAAGGCCGAATTGTGTTCCAAGGGCCTCCTTTGGCTTGTCAGAGAAGAGAGGGATATGTGCTGGGTGATCCGGTGTGGAATTGAGAAGCCTGGGAAAAGGCAGTATGTTCCCCCATTTGAAAGGTAGATAGTGGCGGCCTCAAGGCTGACTGAAAGACAGTGCCGTTACCCGTCTTCTAGTCACTGCTAGGAATGCCTCAGGGAAGCAAGTGAGTTTTCTCCTACGAATCCAGGTGGTCGCCAGTGCCTTGCTAGGAGCTCATCCCACGGCTTGCCCAAGCTAAAGTGCAAAGTAAACGTGACCCCAGGCCTCAAGGGAAGCACGAGCGTTTCCTATCAGCAAAGTTTGCTGTGCAGCCATCTCCAGGAACCCCGACTCGATAGAGTGCTTTCACTGCTCTCCGGCTCTCCGGAGGCCTCAGAGAGTCGCGTATGAATTCCCTTCTGAGGGAGAGCGTGGGTGCCGTGAGTCCCCTTTGTGTTTTCCGAGCCACACAGCGCAGAACAGGCTGTTGGGGTCAACCCTGTCTATGCAGAGGGAAGGGCAATGAACTGATCCTCGCTTGCCTAGCTTGATTTCTACCGCTGTAAAGCAGCCCCAGGACAACGTTTTGGCCAGTATTACCTTCAGCGTGGCTCTCCCTCTGTGGAGGCCCTCTGAACTGCACTGAAAGAATCCCTGAGCCTACAGAGCCCCCTGGCAACTCTTACCTGTCATCTCTCTATTGTGACGCAAGGTACACTGTAGGCCCAGCCTGACAGAAAGAACAGAAAAACCGCTCAACGAGTGAGACATTTGGACGATCCAAGTCACCTAGGCCTGACTAAGTCATGAAGCGGGTAGTGCTATGCACGGCATGCAGAAGACCCCGGCTGCAACCAAGTGTGATCCTAGAAAGGCCCCGTGTGGCCGAAAGTCTCCAGTCGCCAGTCAGAGAGTGCCGGTAACTGCGCTGTGGGGTCAAGTTGGAAACGGGAGCGTGTGGGAGAAGCCCGACTCTCCCCCTTTGGAAAGCAGCTTCGGGGCAGCTTCCAAGCTGCCTGAACACCACACCACCAGGACACTGTTCGCTCCACAGATGCCTCTGAGGAGCAGTGAGCTTTTGCCAAAGAAACCGGGTGCTTGCGCTTCCTTCCGGGGAGCTCAGCCCAGAGCATACTGTAGCTAAAGTGCCAACTAAATGTGACCTCTAGTCTCGAGGTAAGGTGCACGTTTTCCCATTCCCAGAGGCAGGGGTGCACCAGTTTCCAGGGAGTCTCAGTCCATGGACGGCTGTAGCTTTAGTAGGCCTCCCAGCGCTCAAGCCTCTCACGGGGGCACTTCTTTCCAAGGAAGTGCACCGTGTACCAGAAGCCTTCTGAGCACAATCAAGGGATACACGGCTCTGGGACCATCCCTCACTATGCAGGTGAAAGGGCCGGCAACTAATCTGTTCTCTATGGCTAGCGTTCCACAGCTTTGAAACAGCCCCAGGAGCACGCTTCTTGGGCAGGCTTTCTTTCCATGCGGGTCTGCCACGTTGGGGACACCTACGCTGCCCTGGAAGAAATCACCGGGGCTCCAATCCACTTTGGGGACTCGTGCTCGACGTCTCTCTAAGTGAGGCAGAAAGTAGACTTTAGGTCCAGCCCGAAATAAAGTAGAGATGTACCCTGAGCCTTGCTAGGCAGTTGGAACATGCAAAGTCACCTAGGCCTCCTGAGGGCATTTAGAGGGTTATGCCATTCAGCACATGCAGAACAAACAGACTGCATCCCAAAGTTTCATTGCAGAAGGCCGAATTGTGTTCCAAGGGCCTCCTTTGGCTTGTCAGAGAAGAGAGGGATATGTGCTGGGTGATCCGGTGTGGAATTGAGAAGCCTGGGAAAAGGCAGTATGTTCCCCCATTTGAAAGGTAGATAGTGGCGGCCTCAAGGCTGACTGAAAGACAGTGCCGTTACCCGTCTTCTAGTCACTGCTAGGAATGCCTCAGGGAAGCAAGTGAGTTTTCTCCTACGAATCCAGGTGGTCGCCAGTGCCTTGCTAGGAGCTCATCCCACGGCTTGCCCAAGCTAAAGTGCAAAGTAAACGTGACCCCAGGCCTCAAGGGAAGCACGAGCGTTTCCTATCAGCAAAGTTTGCTGTGCAGCCATCTCCAGGAACCCCGACTCGATAGAGTGCTTTCACTGCTCTCCGGCTCTCCGGAGGCCTCAGAGAGTCGCGTATGAATTCCCTTCTGAGGGAGAGCGTGGGTGCCGTGAGTCCCCTTTGTGTTTTCCGAGCCACACAGCGCAGAACAGGCTGTTGGGGTCAACCCTGTCTATGCAGAGGGAAGGGCAATGAACTGATCCTCGCTTGCCTAGCTTGATTTCTACCGCTGTAAAGCAGCCCCAGGACAACGTTTTTGCCAGTATTACCTTCAGCGTGGCTCTCGCTCTGTGGAGGCCCTCTGAACTGCACTGAAAGAATCCCTGAGCCTACAGAGCCCCCTGGCAACTCTTACCTGTCATCTCTCTATTGTGACGCAAGGTACACTGTAGGCCCAGCCTGACAGAAAGAACAGAAAACCCGCTCAACGAGTGAGACATTTGGACGATCCAAGTCACCTAGGCCTGACTAAGTCATGAAGCGGGTAGTGCTATGCACGGCATGCAGAAGACCCCGGCTGCAACCAAGTGTGATCCTAGAAAGGCCCCGTGTGGCCGAAAGTCTCCAGTCGCCAGTCAGAGAGTGCCGGTAACTGCGCTGTGGGGTCAAGTTGGAAACGGGAGCATGTGGGAGAAGCCCGACTCTCCCCCTTTGGAAAGCAGCTTCGGGGCAGCTTCCAAGCTGCCTGAACACCACACCACCAGGACACTGTTCGCTCCACACATGCCTCTGAGGAGCAGTGAGCTTTTGCCAAAGAAACCGGGTGCTTGCGCTTCCTTCCGGGGAGCTCAGCCCAGAGCATACTGTAGCTAAAGTGCCAACTAAATGTGACCTCTAGTCTCGAGGTAAGGTGCACGTTTTCCCATTCCCAGAGGCAGGGGTGCACCAGTTTCCAGGGAGTCTCAGTCCATGGACGGCTGTAGCTTTAGCAGGCCTCCCAGCGCTCAAGCCTCTCACGGGGGCACTTCTTTCCAAGGAAGTGCACCGTGTACCAGAAGCCTTCTGAGCACAATCAAGGGATACACGGCTCTGGGACCATCCCTCACTATGCAGGTGAAAGGGCCGGCAACTAATCTGTTCTCTATGGCTAGCGTTCCACAGCTTTGAAACAGCCCCAGGAGCACGCTTCTTGGGCAGGCTTTCTTTCCATGCGGGTCTGCCACGTTGGGGACACCTACGCTGCCCTGGAAGAAATCACCGGGGCTCCAATCCACTTTGGGGACTCGTGCTCGACGTCTCTCTAAGTGAGGCAGAAAGTAGACTTTAGGTCCAGCCCGAAATAAAGTAGAGATGTACCCTGAGCCTTGCTAGGCAGTTGGAACATGCCAAGTCACCTAGGCCTCCTGAGGGCATTTAGAGGGTTATGCCATTCAGCGCATGCAGAACAAACAGACTGCATCCCAAAGTTTCATCGCAGAAGGCCGAATTGTGTTCCAAGGGCCTCCTTTGGCTTGTCAGAGAAGAGAGGGATATGTGCTGGGTGATCCGGTGTGGAATTGAGAAGCCTGGGAAAAGGCAGTATGTTCCCCCATTTGAAAGGTAGATAGTGGCGGCCTCAAGGCTGACTGAAAGACAGTGCCGTTACCCGTCTTCTAGTCACTGCTAGGAATGCCTCAGGGAAGCAAGTGAGTTTTCTCCTACGAATCCAGGTGGTCGCCAGTGCCTTGCTAGGAGCTCATCCCACGGCTTGCCCAAGCTAAAGTGCAAAGTAAACGTGACCCCAGGCCTCAAGGGAAGCACGAGCGTTTCCTATCAGCAAAGTTTGCTGTGCAGCCATCTCCAGGAACCCCGACTCGATAGAGTGCTTTCACTGCTCTCCGGCTCTCCGGAGGCCTCAGAGAGTCGCGTATGAATTCCCTTCTGAGGGAGAGCGTGGGTGCCGTGAGTCCCCTTTGTGTTTTCCGAGCCACACAGCGCAGAACAGGCTGTTGGGGTCAACCCTGTCTATGCAGAGGGAAGGGCAATGAACTGATCCTCGCTTGCCTAGCTTGATTTCTACCGCTGTAAAGCAGCCCCAGGACAACGTTTTGGCCAGTATTACCTTCAGCGTGGCTCTCCCTCTGTGGAGGCCCTCTGAACTGCACTGAAAGAATCCCTGAGCCTACAGAGCCCCCTGGCAACTCTTACCTGTCATCTCTCTATTGTGACGCAAGGTACACTGTAGGCCCAGCCTGACAGAAAGAACAGAAAAACCGCTCAACGAGTGAGACATTTGGACGATCCAAGTCACCTAGGCCTGACTAAGTCATGAAGCGGGTAGTGCTATGCACGGCATGCAGAAGACACCGGCTGCAACCAAGTGTGATCCTAGAAAGGCCCCGTGTGGCCGAAAGTCTCCAGTCGCCAGTCAGAGAGTGCCGGTAACTGCGCTGTGGGGTCAAGTTGGAAACGGGAGCGTGTGGGAGAAGCCCGACTCTCCCCCTTTGGAAAGCAGCTTCGGGGCAGCTTCCAAGCTGCCTGAACACCACACCACCAGGACACTGTTCGCTCCACAGATGCCTCTGAGGAGCAGTGAGCTTTTGCCAAAGAAACCGGGTGCTTGCGCTTCCTTCCGGGGAGCTCAGCCCAGAGCATACTGTAGCTAAAGTGCCAACTAAATGTGACCTCTAGTCTCGAGGTAAGGTGCACGTTTTCCCATTCCCAGAGGCAGGGGTGCACCAGTTTCCAGGGAGTCTCAGTCCATGGACGGCTGTAGCTTTAGTAGGCCTCCCAGCGCTCAAGCCTCTCACGGGGGCACTTCTTTCCAAGGAAGTGCACCGTGTACCAGAAGCCTTCTGAGCACAATCAAGGGATACACGGCTCTGGGACCATCCCTCACTATGCAGGTGAAAGGGCCGGCAACTAATCTGTTCTCTATGGCTAGCGTTCCACAGCTTTGAAACAGCCCCAGGAGCACGCTTCTTGGGCAGGCTTTCTTTCCATGCGGGTCTGCCACGTTGGGGACACCTACGCTGCCCTGGAAGAAATCACCGGGGCTCCAATCCACTTTGGGGACTCGTGCTCGACGTCTCTCTAAGTGAGGCAGAAAGTAGACTTTAGGTCCAGCCCGAAATAAAGTAGAGATGTACCCTGAGCCTTGCTAGGCAGTTGGAACATGCAAAGTCACCTAGGCCTCCTGAGGGCATTTAGAGGGTTATGCCATTCAGCACATGCAGAACAAACAGACTGCATCCCAAAGTTTCATCGCAGAAGGCCGAATTGTGTTCCAAGGGCCTCCTTTGGCTTGTCAGAGAAGAGAGGGATATGTGCTGGGTGATCCGGTGTGGAATTGAGAAGCCTGGGAAAAGGCAGTATGTTCCCCCATTTGAAAGGTAGATAGTGGCGGCCTCAAGGCTGACTGAAAGACAGTGCCGTTACCCGTCTTCTAGTCACTGCTAGGAATGCCTCAGGGAAGCAAGTGAGTTTTCTCCTACGAATCCAGGTGGTCGCCAGTGCCTTGCTAGGAGCTCATCCCACGGCTTGCCCAAGCTAAAGTGCAAAGTAAACGTGACCCCAGGCCTCAAGGGAAGCACGAGCGTTTCCTATCAGCAAAGTTTGCTGTGCAGCCATCTCCAGGAACCCCGACTCGATAGAGTGCTTTCACTGCTCTCCGGCTCTCCGGAGGCCTCAGAGAGTCGCGTATGAATTCCCTTCTGAGGGAGAGCGTGGGTGCCGTGAGTCCCCTTTGTGTTTTCCGAGCCACACAGCGCAGAACAGGCTGTTGGGGTCAACCCTGTCTATGCAGAGGGAAGGGCAATGAACTGATCCTCGCTTGCCTAGCTTGATTTCTACCGCTGTAAAGCAGCCCCAGGACAACGTTTTTGCCAGTATTACCTTCAGCGTGGCTCTCGCTCTGTGGAGGCCCTCTGAACTGCACTGAAAGAATCCCTGAGCCTACACAGCCCCCTGGCAACTCTTACCTGTCATCTCTCTATTGTGACGCAAGGTACACTGTAGGTCCAGCCTGACAGAAAGAACAGAAAACCCGCTCAACGAGTGAGACATTTGGACGATCCAAGTCACCTAGGCCTGACTAAGTCATGAAGCGAGTAGTGCTATGCACGGCATGCAGAAGACACCGGCTGCAACCAAGTGTGATCCTAGAAAGGCCCCGTGTGGCCGAAAGTCTCCAGTCGCCAGTCAGAGAGTGCCGGTAACTGCGCTGTGGGGTCAAGTTGGAAACGGGAGCGTGTGGGAGAAGCCCGACTCTCCCCCTTTGGAAAGCAGCTTCGGGGCAGCTTCCAAGCTGCCTGAACACCACACCACCAGGACACTGTTCGCTCCACAGATGCCTCTGAGGAGCAGTGAGCTTTTGCCAAAGAAACCGGGTGCTTGCGCTTCCTTCCGGGGAGCTCAGCCCAGAGCATACTGTAGCTAAAGTGCCAACTAAATGTGACCTCTAGTCTCGAGGTAAGGTGCACGTTTTCCCATTCCCAGAGGCAGGGGTGCACCAGTTTCCAGGGAGTCTCAGTCCATGGACGGCTGTAGCTTTAGTAGGCCTCCCAGCGCTCAAGCCTCTCACGGGGGCACTTCTTTCCAAGGAAGTGCACCGTGTACCAGAAGCCTTCTGAGCACAATCAAGGGATACACGGCTCTGGGACCATCCCTCACTATGCAGGTGAAAGGGCCGGCAACTAATCTGTTCTCTATGGCTAGCGTTCCACAGCTTTGAAACAGCCCCAGGAGCACGCTTCTTGGGCAGGCTTTCTTTCCATGCGGGTCTGCCACGTTGGGGACACCTACGCTGCCCTGGAAGAAATCACCGGGGCTCCAATCCACTTTGGGGACTCGTGCTCGACGTCTCTCTAAGTGAGGCAGAAAGTAGACTTTAGGTCCAGCCCGAAATAAAGTAGAGATGTACCCTGAGCCTTGCTAGGCAGTTGGAACATGCCAAGTCACCTAGGCCTCCTGAGGGCATTTAGAGGGTTATGCCATTCAGCGCATGCAGAACAAACAGACTGCATCCCAAAGTTTCATCGCAGAAGGCCGAATTGTGTTCCAAGGGCCTCCTTTGGCTTGTCAGAGAAGAGAGGGATATGTGCTGGGTGATCCGGTGTGGAATTGAGAAGCCTGGGAAAAGGCAGTATGTTCCCCCATTTGAAAGGTAGATAGTGGCGGCCTCAAGGCTGACTGAAAGACAGTGCCGTTACCCGTCTTCTAGTCACTGCTAGGAATGCCTCAGGGAAGCAAGTGAGTTTTCTCCTACGAATCCAGGTGGTCGCCAGTGCCTTGCTAGGAGCTCATCCCACGGCTTGCCCAAGCTAAAGTGCAAAGTAAACGTGACCCCAGGCCTCAAGGGAAGCACGAGCGTTTCCTATCAGCAAAGTTTGCTGTGCAGCCATCTCCAGGAACCCCGACTCGATAGAGTGCTTTCACTGCTCTCCGGCTCTCCGGAGGCCTCAGAGAGTCGCGTATGAATTCCCTTCTGAGGGAGAGCGTGGGTGCCGTGAGTCCCCTTTGTGTTTTCCGAGCCACACAGCGCAGAACAGGCTGTTGGGGTCAACCCTGTCTATGCAGAGGGAAGGGCAATGAACTGATCCTCGCTTGCCTAGCTTGATTTCTACCGCTGTAAAGCAGCCCCAGGACAACGTTTTTGCCAGTATTACCTTCAGCGTGGCTCTCCCTCTGTGGAGGCCCTCTGAACTGCACTGAAAGAATCCCTGAGCCTACAGAGCCCCCTGGCAACTCTTACCTGTCATCTCTCTATTGTGACGCAAGGTACACTAGGCCCAGCCTGACAGAAAGAACAGAAAACCCGCTCAACGAGTGAGACATTTGGACGATCCAAGTCACCTAGGCCTGACTAAGTCATGAAGCGGGTAGTGCTATGCACGGCATGCAGAAGACCCCGGCTGCAACCAAGTGTGATCCTAGAAAGGCCCCGTGTGGCCGAAAGTCTCCAGTCGCCAGTCAGAGAGTGCCGGTAACTGCGCTGTGGGGTCAAGTTGGAAACGGGAGCGTGTGGGAGAAGCCCGACTCTCCCCCTTTGGAAAGCAGCTTCGGGGCAGCTTCCAAGCTGCCTGAACACCACACCACCAGGACACTGTTCGCTCCACAGATGCCTCTGAGGAGCAGTGAGCTTTTGCCAAAGAAACCGGGTGCTTGCGCTTCCTTCCGGGGAGCTCAGCCCAGAGCATACTGTAGCTAAAGTGCCAACTAAATGTGACCTCTAGTCTCGAGGTAAGGTGCACGTTTTCCCATTCCCAGAGGCAGGGGTGCACCAGTTTCCAGGGAGTCTCAGTCCATGGACGGCTGTAGCTTTAGTAGGCCTCCCAGCGCTCAAGCCTCTCACGGGGGCACTTCTTTCCAAGGAAGTGCACCGTGTACCAGAAGCCTTCTGAGCACAATCAAGGGATACACGGCTCTGGGACCATCCCTCACTATGCAGGTGAAAGGGCCGGCAACTAATCTGTTCTCTATGGCTAGCGTTCCACAGCTTTGAAACAGCCCCAGGAGCACGCTTCTTGGGCAGGCTTTCTTTCCATGCGGGTCTGCCACGTTGGGGACACCTACGCTGCCCTGGAAGAAATCACCGGGGCTCCAATCCACTTTGGGGACTCGTGCTCGACGTCTCTCTAAGTGAGGCAGAAAGTAGACTTTAGGTCCAGCCCGAAATAAAGTAGAGATGTACCCTGAGCCTTGCTAGGCAGTTGGAACATGCAAAGTCACCTAGGCCTCCTGAGGGCATTTAGAGGGTTATGCCATTCAGCACATGCAGAACAAACAGACTGCATCCCAAAGTTTCATCGCAGAAGGCCGAATTGTGTTCCAAGGGCCTCCTTTGGCTTGTCAGAGAAGAGAGGGATATGTGCTGGGTGATCCGGTGTGGAATTGAGAAGCCTGGGAAAAGGCAGTATGTTCCCCCATTTGAAAGGTAGATAGTGGCGGCCTCAAGGCTGACTGAAAGACAGTGCCGTTACCCGTCTTCTAGTCACTGCTAGGAATGCCTCAGGGAAGCAAGTGAGTTTTCTCCTACGAATCCAGGTGGTCGCCAGTGCCTTGCTAGGAGCTCATCCCACGGCTTGCCCAAGCTAAAGTGCAAAGTAAACGTGACCCCAGGCCTCAAGGGAAGCACGAGCGTTTCCTATCAGCAAAGTTTGCTGTGCAGCCATCTCCAGGAACCCCGACTCGATAGAGTGCTTTCACTGCTCTCCGGCTCTCCGGAGGCCTCAGAGAGTCGCGTATGAATTCCCTTCTGAGGGAGAGCGTGGGTGCCGTGAGTCCCCTTTGTGTTTTCCGAGCCACACAGCGCAGAACAGGCTGTTGGGGTCAACCCTGTCTATGCAGAGGGAAGGGCAATGAACTGATCCTCGCTTGCCTAGCTTGATTTCTACCGCTGTAAAGCAGCCCCAGGACAACGTTTTTGCCAGTATTACCTTCAGCGTGGCTCTCGCTCTGTGGAGGCCCTCTGAACTGCACTGAAAGAATCCCTGAGCCTACACAGCCCCCTGGCAACTCTTACCTGTCATCTCTCTATTGTGACGCAAGGTACACTGTAGGTCCAGCCTGACAGAAAGAACAGAAAACCCGCTCAACGAGTGAGACATTTGGACGATCCAAGTCACCTAGGCCTGACTAAGTCATGAAGCGAGTAGTGCTATGCACGGCATGCAGAAGACACCGGCTGCAACCAAGTGTGATCCTAGAAAGGCCCCGTGTGGCCGAAAGTCTCCAGTCGCCAGTCAGAGAGTGCCGGTAACTGCGCTGTGGGGTCAAGTTGGAAACGGGAGCGTGTGGGAGAAGCCCGACTCTCCCCCTTTGGAAAGCAGCTTCGGGGCAGCTTCCAAGCTGCCTGAACACCACACCACCAGGACACTGTTCGCTCCACAGATGCCTCTGAGGAGCAGTGAGCTTTTGCCAAAGAAACCGGGTGCTTGCGCTTCCTTCCGGGGAGCTCAGCCCAGAGCATACTGTAGCTAAAGTGCCAACTAAATGTGACCTCTAGTCTCGAGGTAAGGTGCACGTTTTCCCATTCCCAGAGGCAGGGGTGCACCAGTTTCCAGGGAGTCTCAGTCCATGGACGGCTGTAGCTTTAGTAGGCCTCCCAGCGCTCAAGCCTCTCACGGGGGCACTTCTTTCCAAGGAAGTGCACCGTGTACCAGAAGCCTTCTGAGCACAATCAAGGGATACACGGCTCTGGGACCATCCCTCACTATGCAGGTGAAAGGGCCGGCAACTAATCTGTTCTCTATGGCTAGCGTTCCACAGCTTTGAAACAGCCCCAGGAGCACGCTTCTTGGGCAGGCTTTCTTTCCATGCGGGTCTGCCACGTTGGGGACACCTACGCTGCCCTGGAAGAAATCACCGGGGCTCCAATCCACTTTGGGGACTCGTGCTCGACGTCTCTCTAAGTGAGGCAGAAAGTAGACTTTAGGTCCAGCCCGAAATAAAGTAGAGATGTACCCTGAGCCTTGCTAGGCAGTTGGAACATGCCAAGTCACCTAGGCCTCCTGAGGGCATTTAGAGGGTTATGCCATTCAGCGCATGCAGAACAAACAGACTGCATCCCAAAGTTTCATCGCAGAAGGCCGAATTGTGTTCCAAGGGCCTCCTTTGGCTTGTCAGAGAAGAGAGGGATATGTGCTGGGTGATCCGGTGTGGAATTGAGAAGCCTGGGAAAAGGCAGTATGTTCCCCCATTTGAAAGGTAGATAGTGGCGGCCTCAAGGCTGACTGAAAGACAGTGCCGTTACCCGTCTTCTAGTCACTGCTAGGAATGCCTCAGGGAAGCAAGTGAGTTTTCTCCTACGAATCCAGGTGGTCGCCAGTGCCTTGCTAGGAGCTCATCCCACGGCTTGCCCAAGCTAAAGTGCAAAGTAAACGTGACCCCAGGCCTCAAGGGAAGCACGAGCGTTTCCTATCAGCAAAGTTTGCTGTGCAGCCATCTCCAGGAACCCCGACTCGATAGAGTGCTTTCACTGCTCTCCGGCTCTCCGGAGGCCTCAGAGAGTCGCGTATGAATTCCCTTCTGAGGGAGAGCGTGGGTGCCGTGAGTCCCCTTTGTGTTTTCCGAGCCACACAGCGCAGAACAGGCTGTTGGGGTCAACCCTGTCTATGCAGAGGGAAGGGCAATGAACTGATCCTCGCTTGCCTAGCTTGATTTCTACCGCTGTAAAGCAGCCCCAGGACAACGTTTTTGCCAGTATTACCTTCAGCGTGGCTCTCCCTCTGTGGAGGCCCTCTGAACTGCACTGAAAGAATCCCTGAGCCTACAGAGCCCCCTGGCAACTCTTACCTGTCATCTCTCTATTGTGACGCAAGGTACACTAGGCCCAGCCTGACAGAAAGAACAGAAAACCCGCTCAACGAGTGAGACATTTGGACGATCCAAGTCACCTAGGCCTGACTAAGTCATGAAGCGGGTAGTGCTATGCACGGCATGCAGAAGACCCCGGCTGCAACCAAGTGTGATCCTAGAAAGGCCCCGTGTGGCCGAAAGTCTCCAGTCGCCAGTCAGAGAGTGCCGGTAACTGCGCTGTGGGGTCAAGTTGGAAACGGGAGCGTGTGGGAGAAGCCCGACTCTCCCCCTTTGGAAAGCAGCTTCGGGGCAGCTTCCAAGCTGCCTGAACACCACACCACCAGGACACTGTTCGCTCCACAGATGCCTCTGAGGAGCAGTGAGCTTTTGCCAAAGAAACCGGGTGCTTGCGCTTCCTTCCGGGGAGCTCAGCCCAGAGCATACTGTAGCTAAAGTGCCAACTAAATGTGACCTCTAGTCTCGAGGTAAGGTGCACGTTTTCCCATTCCCAGAGGCAGGGGTGCACCAGTTTCCAGGGAGTCTCAGTCCATGGACGGCTGTAGCTTTAGCAGGCCTCCCAGCGCTCAAGCCTCTCACGGGGGCACTTCTTTCCAAGGAAGTGCACCGTGTACCAGAAGCCTTCTGAGCACAATCAAGGGATACACGGCTCTGGGACCATCCCTCACTATGCAGGTGAAAGGGCCGGCAACTAATCTGTTCTCTATGGCTAGCGTTCCACAGCTTTGAAACAGCCCCAGGAGCACGCTTCTTGGGCAGGCTTTCTTTCCATGCGGGTCTGCCACGTTGGGGACACCTACGCTGCCCTGGAAGAAATCACCGGGGCTCCAATCCACTTTGGGGACTCGTGCTCGACGTCTCTCTAAGTGAGGCAGAAAGTAGACTTTAGGTCCAGCCCGAAATAAAGTAGAGATGTACCCTGAGCCTTGCTAGGCAGTTGGAACATGCCAAGTCACCTAGGCCTCCTGAGGGCATTTAGAGGGTTATGCCATTCAGCACATGCAGAACAAACAGACTGCATCCCAAAGTTTCATCGCAGAAGGCCGAATTGTGTTCCAAGGGCCTCCTTTGGCTTGTCAGAGAAGAGAGGGATATGTGCTGGGTGATCCGGTGTGGAATTGAGAAGCCTGGGAAAAGGCAGTATGTTCCCCCATTTGAAAGGTAGATAGTGGCGGCCTCAAGGCTGACTGAAAGACAGTGCCGTTACCCGTCTTCTAGTCACTGCTAGGAATGCCTCAGGGAAGCAAGTGAGTTTTCTCCTACGAATCCAGGTGGTCGCCAGTGCCTTGCTAGGAGCTCATCCCACAGCTTGCACAAGCTAAAGTGCAAAGTAAATGTGACCCCAGGCCTCAAGGGAAGCACGAGCGTTTCCTATCAGCAAAGTTTGCTGTGCAGCCATCTCCAGGAACCCCGACTCGATAGAGTGCTTTCACTGCTCTCCGGCTCTCCGGAGGCCTCAGAGAGTCGCGTATGAATTCCCTTCTGAGGGAGAGCGTGGGTGCCGTGAGTCCCCTTTGTGTTTTCCGAGCCACACAGCGCAGAACAGGCTGTTGGGGTCAACCCTGTCTATGCAGAGGGAAGGGCAATGAACTGATCCTCGCTTGCCTAGCTTGATTTCTACCGCTGTAAAGCAGCCCCAGGACAACGTTTTTGCCAGTATTACCTTCAGCGTGGCTCTCCCTCTGTGGAGGCCCTCTGAACTGCACTGAAAGAATCCCTGAGCCTACAGAGCCCCCTGGCAACTCTTACCTGTCATCTCTCTATTGTGACGCAAGGTACACTGTAGGCCCAGCCTGACAGAAAGAACAGAAAACCCGCTCAACGAGTGAGACATTTGGACGATCCAAGTCACCTAGGCCTGACTAAGTCATGAAGCGGGTAGTGCTATGCACGGCATGCAGAAGACCCCGGCTGCAACCAAGTGTGATCCTAGAAAGGCCCCGTGTGGCCGAAAGTCTCCAGTCGCCAGTCAGAGAGTGCCGGTAACTGCGCTGTGGGGTCAAGTTGGAAACGGGAGCGTGTGGGAGAAGCCCGACTCTCCCCCTTTGGAAAGCAGCTTCGGGGCAGCTTCCAAGCTGCCTGAACACCACACCACCAGGACACTGTTCGCTCCACAGATGCCTCTGAGGAGCAGTGAGCTTTTGCCAAAGAAACCGGGTGCTTGCGCTTCCTTCCGGGGAGCTCAGCCCAGAGCATACTGTAGCTAAAGTGCCAACTAAATGTGACCTCTAGTCTCGAGGTAAGGTGCACGTTTTCCCATTCCCAGAGGCAGGGGTGCACCAGTTTCCAGGGAGTCTCAGTCCATGGACGGCTGTAGCTTTAGCAGGCCTCCCAGCGCTCAAGCCTCTCACGGGGGCACTTCTTTCCAAGGAAGTGCACCGTGTACCAGAAGCCTTCTGAGCACAATCAAGGGATACACGGCTCTGGGACCATCCCTCACTATGCAGGTGAAAGGGCCGGCAACTAATCTGTTCTCTATGGCTAGCGTTCCACAGCTTTGAAACAGCCCCAGGAGCACGCTTCTTGGGCAGGCTTTCTTTCCATGCGGGTCTGCCACGTTGGGGACACCTACGCTGCGCTGGAAGAAATCACCGGGGCTCCAATCCACTTTGGGGACTCGTGCTCGACGTCTCTCTAAGTGAGGCAGAAAGTAGACTTTAGGTCCAGCCCGAAATAAAGTAGAGATGTACCCTGAGCCTTGCTAGGCAGTTGGAACATGCCAAGTCACCTAGGCCTCCTGAGGGCATTTAGAGGGTTATGCCATTCAGCACATGCAAAACAAACAGACTGCATCCCAAAGTTTCATCGCAGAAGGCCGAATTGTGTTCCAAGGGCCTCCTTTGGCTTGTCAGAGAAGAGAGGGATATGTGCTGGGTGATCCGGTGTGGAATTGAGAAGCCTGGGAAAAGGCAGTATGTTCCCCCATTTGAAAGGTAGATAGTGGCGGCCTCAAGGCTGACTGAAAGACAGTGCCGTTACCCGTCTTCTAGTCACTGCTAGGAATGCCTCAGGGAAGCAAGTGAGTTTTCTCCTACGAATCCAGGTGGTCGCCAGTGCCTTGCTAGGAGCTCATCCCACGGCTTGCCCAAGCTAAAGTGCAAAGTAAACGTGACCCCAGGCCTCAAGGGAAGCACGAGCGTTTCCTATCAGCAAAGTTTGCTGTGCAGCCATCTCCAGGAACCCCGACTCGATAGAGTGCTTTCACTGCTCTCCGGCTCTCCGGAGGCCTCAGAGAGTCGCGTATGAATTCCCTTCTGAGGGAGAGCGTGGGTGCCGTGAGTCCCCTTTGTGTTTTCCGAGCCACACAGCGCAGAACAGGCTGTTGGGGTCAACCCTGTCTATGCAGAGGCAAGGGCAATGAACTGATCCTCGCTTGCTTAGCTTGATTTCTACCGCTGTAAAGCAGCCCCAGGACAACGTTTTTGCCAGTATTACCTTCAGCGTGGCTCTCCCTCTGTGGAGGCCCTCTGAACTGCACTGAAAGAATCCCTGAGCCTACACAGCCCCCTGGCAACTCTTACCTGTCATCTCTCTATTGTGACGCAAGGTACACTGTAGGCCCAGCCTGACAGAAAGAACAGAAAAACCACTCAACGAGTGAGACATTTGGACGATCCAAGTCACCTAGGCCTGACTAAGTCATGAAGCGGGTAGTGCTATGCACGGCATGCAGAAGACCCCGGCTGCAACCAAGTGTGATCCTAGAAAGGCCCCGTGTGGCCGAAAGTCTCCAGTCGCCAGTCAGAGAGTGCCGGTAACTGCGCTGTGGGGTCAAGTTGGAAACGGGAGCGTGTGGGAGAAGCCCGACTCTCCCCCTTTGGAAAGCAGCTTCGGGGCAGCTTCCAAGCTGCCTGAACACCACACCACCAGGACACTGTTCGCTCCACAGATGCCTCTGAGGAGCAGTGAGCTTTTGCCAAAGAAACCGGGTGCTTGCGCTTCCTTCCGGGGAGCTCAGCCCAGAGCATACTGTAGCTAAAGTGCCAACTAAATGTGACCTCTAGTCTCGAGGTAAGGTGCACGTTTTCCCATTCCCAGAGGCAGGGGTGCACCAGTTTCCAGGGAGTCTCAGTCCATGGACGGCTGTAGCTTTAGCAGGCCTCCCAGCGCTCAAGCCTCTCACGGGGGCACTTCTTTCCAAGGAAGTGCACCGTGTACCAGAAGCCTTCTGAGCACAATCAAGGGATACACGGCTCTGGGACCATCCCTCACTATGCAGGTGAAAGGGCCGGCAACTAATCTGTTCTCTATGGCTAGCGTTCCACAGCTTTGAAACAGCCCCAGGAGCACGCTTCTTGGGCAGGCTTTCTTTCCATGCGGGTCTGCCACGTTGAGGACACCTACGCTGCCCTGGAAGAAATCACCGGGGCTCCAATCCACTTTGGGGACTCGTGCTCGACGTCTCTCTAAGTGAGGCAGAAAGTAGACTTTAGGTCCAGCCCGAAATAAAGTAGAGATGTACCCTGAGCCTTGCTAGGCAGTTGGAACATGCCAAGTCACCTAGGCCTCCTGAGGGCATTTAGAGGGTTATGCCATTCAGCACATGCAGAACAAACCGACTGAATCCCAAAGTTTCATCGCAGAAGGCCGAATTGTGTTCCAAGGGCCTCCTTTGGCTTGTCAGAGAAGAGAGGGATATGTGCTGGGTGATCCGGTGTGGAATTGAGAAGCCTGGGAAAAGGCAGTATGTTCCCCCATTTGAAAGGTAGATAGTGGCGGCCTCAAGGCTGACTGAAAGACAGTGCCGTTACCCGTCTTCTAGTCACTGCTAGGAATGCCTCAGGGAAGCAAGTGAGTTTTCTCCTACGAATCCAGGTGGTCGCCAGTGCCTTGCTAGGAGCTCATCCCACGGCTTGCCCAAGCTAAAGTGCAAAGTAAACGTGACCCCAGGCCTCAAGGGAAGCACGAGCGTTTCCTATCAGCAAAGTTTGCTGTGCAGCCATCTCCAGGAACCCCGACTCGATAGAGTGCTTTCACTGCTCTCCGGCTCTCCGGAGGCCTCAGAGAGTCGCGTATGAATTCCCTTCTGAGGGAGAGCGTGGGTGCCGTGAGTCCCCTTTGTGTTTTCCGAGCCACACAGCGCAGAACAGGCTGTTGGGGTCAACCCTGTCTATGCAGAGGGAAGGGCAATGAACTGATCCTCGCTTGCCTAGCTTGATTTCTACCGCTGTAAAGCAGCCCCAGGACAACGTTTTTGCCAGTATTACCTTCAACGTGGCTCTCCCTCTGTGGAGGCCCTCTGAACTGCACTGAAAGAATCCCTGAGCCTACAGAGCCCCCTGGCAACTCTTACCTGTCATCTCTCTATTGTGACGCAAGGTACACTGTAGGCCCAGCCTGACAGAAAGAACAGAAAAACCGCTCAACGAGTGAGACATTTGGACGATCCAAGTCACCTAGGCCTGACTAAGTCATGAAGCGGGTAGTGCTATGCACGGCATGCAGAAGACCCCGGCTGCAACCAAGTGTGATCCTAGAAAGGCCCCGTGTGGCCGAAAGTCTCCAGTCGCCAGTCAGAGAGTGCCGGTAACTGCGCTGTGGGGTCAAGTTGGAAACGGGAGCGTGTGGGAGAAGCCCGACTCTCCCCCTTTGGAAAGCAGCTTCAGGGCAGCTTCCAAGCTGCCTGAACACCACACCACCAGGACACTGTTCGCTCCACAGATGCCTCTGAGGAGCAGTGAGCTTTTGCCAAAGAAACCGGGTGCTTGCGCTTCCTTCCGGGGAGCTCAGCCCAGAGCATACTGTAGCTAAAGTGCCAACTAAATGTGACCTCTAGTCTCGAGGTAAGGTGCACGTTTTCCCATTCCCAGAGGCAGGGGTGCACCAGTTTCCAGGGAGTCTCAGTCCATGGACGGCTGTAGCTTTAGTAGGCCTCCCAGCGCTCAAGCCTCTCACGGGGGCACTTCTTTCCAAGGAAGTGCACCGTGTACCAGAAGCCTTCTGAGCACAATCAAGGGATACACGGCTCTGGGACCATCCCTCACTATGCAGGTGAAAGGGCCGGCAACTAATCTGTTCTCTATGGCTAGCGTTCCACAGCTTTGAAACAGCCCCAGGAGCACGCTTCTTGGGCAGGCTTTCTTTCCATGCGGGTCTGCCACGTTGGGGACACCTACGCTGCCCTGGAAGAAATCACCGGGGCTCCAATCCACTTTGGGGACTCGTGCTCGACGTCTCTCTAAGTGAGGCAGAAAGTAGACTTTAGGTCCAGCCCGAAATAAAGTAGAGATGTACCCTGAGCCTTGCTAGGCAGTTGGAACATGCCAAGTCACCTAGGCCTCCTGAGGGCATTTAGAGGGTTATGCCATTCAGCACATGCAGAACAAACAGACTGCATCCCAAAGTTTCATCGCAGAAGGCCGAATTGTGTTCCAAGGGCCTCCTTTGGCTTGTCAGAGAAGAGAGGGATATGTGCTGGGTGATCCGGTGTGGAATTGAGAAGCCTGGGAAAAGGCAGTATGTTCCCCCATTTGAAAGGTAGATAGTGGCGGCCTCAAGGCTGACTGAAAGACAGTGCCGTTACCCGTCTTCTAGTCACTGCTAGGAATGCCTCAGGGAAGCAAGTGAGTTTTCTCCTACGAATCCAGGTGGTCGCCAGTGCCTTGCTAGGAGCTCATCCCACGGCTTGCCCAAGCTAAAGTGCAAAGTAAACGTGACCCCAGGCCTCAAGGGAAGCACGAGCGTTTCCTATCAGCAAAGTTTGCTGTGCAGCCATCTCCAGGAACCCCGACTCGATAGAGTGCTTTCACTGCTCTCCGGCTCTCCGGAGGCCTCAGAGAGTCGCGTATGAATTCCCTTCTGAGGGAGAGCGTGGGTGCCGTGAGTCCCCTTTGTGTTTTCCGAGCCACACAGCGCAGAACAGGCTGTTGGGGTCAACCCTGTCTATGCAGAGGGAAGGGCAATGAACTGATCCTCGCTTGCCTAGCTTGATTTCTACCGCTGTAAAGCAGCCCCAGGACAACGTTTTGGCCAGTATTACCTTCAGCGTGGCTCTCCCTCTGTGGAGGCCCTCTGAACTGCACTGAAAGAATCCCTGAGCCTACAGAGCCCCCTGGCAACTCTTACCTGTCATCTCTCTATTGTGACGCAAGGTACACTGTAGGCCCAGCCTGACAGAAAGAACAGAAAAACCGCTCAACGAGTGAGACATTTGGACGATCCAAGTCACCTAGGCCTGACTAAGTCATGAAGCGGGTAGTGCTATGCACGGCATGCAGAAGACCCCGGCTGCAACCAAGTGTGATCCTAGAAAGGCCCCGTGTGGCCGAAAGTCTCCAGTCGCCAGTCAGAGAGTGCCGGTAACTGCGCTGTGGGGTCAAGTTGGAAACGGGAGCGTGTGGGAGAAGCCCGACTCTCCCCCTTTGGAAAGCAGCTTCGGGGCAGCTTCCAAGCTGCCTGAACACCACACCACCAGGACACTGTTCGCTCCACAGATGCCTCTGAGGAGCAGTGAGCTTTTGCCAAAGAAACCGGGTGCTTGCGCTTCCTTCCGGGGAGCTCAGCCCAGAGCATACTGTAGCTAAAGTGCCAACTAAATGTGACCTCTAGTCTCGAGGTAAGGTGCACGTTTTCCCATTCCCAGAGGCAGGGGTGCACCAGTTTCCAGGGAGTCTCAGTCCATGGACGGCTGTAGCTTTAGCAGGCCTCCCAGCGCTCAAGCCTCTCACGGGGGCACTTCTTTCCAAGGAAGTGCACCGTGTACCAGAAGCCTTCTGAGCACAATCAAGGGATACACGGCTCTGGGACCATCCCTCACTATGCAGGTGAAAGGGCCGGCAACTAATCTGTTCTCTATGGCTAGCGTTCCACAGCTTTGAAACAGCCCCAGGAGCACGCTTCTTGGGCAGGCTTTCTTTCCATGCGGGTCTGCCACGTTGGGGACACCTACGCTGCCCTGGAAGAAATCACCGGGGCTCCAATCCACTTTGGGGACTCGTGCTCGACGTCTCTCTAAGTGAGGCAGAAAGTAGACTTTAGGTCCAGCCCGAAATAAAGTAGAGATGTACCCTGAGCCTTGCTAGGCAGTTGGAACATGCAAAGTCACCTAGGCCTCCTGAGGGCATTTAGAGGGTTATGCCATTCAGCACATGCAGAACAAACCGACTGCATCCCAAAGTTTCATCGCAGAAGGCCGAATTGTGTTCCAAGGGCCTCCTTTGGCTTGTCAGAGAAGAGAGGGATATGTGCTGGGTGATCCGGTGTGGAATTGAGAAGCCTGGGAAAAGGCAGTATGTTCCCCCATTTGAAAGGTAGATAGTGGCGGCCTCAAGGCTGACTGAAAGACAGTGCCGTTACCCGTCTTCTAGTCACTGCTAGGAATGCCTCAGGGAAGCAAGTGAGTTTTCTCCTACGAATCCAGGTGGTCGCCAGTGCCTTGCTAGGAGCTCATCCCACGGCTTGCCCAAGCTAAAGTGCAAAGTAAACGTGACCCCAGGCCTCAAGGGAAGCACGAGCGTTTCCTATCAGCAAAGTTTGCTGTGCAGCCATCTCCAGGAACCCCGACTCGATAGAGTGCTTTCACTGCTCTCCGGCTCTCCGGAGGCCTCAGAGAGTCGCGTATGAATTCCCTTCTGAGGGGGAGCGTGGGTGCCGTGAGTCACCTTTGTGTTTTTCGAGCCACACAGCGCAGAACAGGCTGTTGGGGTCAACCCTGTCTATGCAGAGGGAAGGGCAATGAACTGATCCTCGCTTGCCTAGCTTGATTTCTACCGCTGTAAAGCAGCCCCAGGACAACGTTTTTGCCAGTATTACCTTCAGCGTGGCTCTCCCTCTGTGGAGGCCCTCTGAACTGCACTGAAAGAATCCCTGAGCCTACAGAGCCCCCTGGCAACTCTTACCTGTCATCTCTCTATTGTGACGCAAGGTACACTGTAGGCCCAGCCTGACAGAAAGAACAGAAAAACCGCTCAACGAGTGAGACATTTGGACGATCCAAGTCACCTAGGCCTGACTAAGTCATGAAGCGGGTAGTGCTATGCACGGCATGCAGAAGACCCCGGCTGCAACCAAGTGTGATCCTAGAAAGGCCCCGTGTGGCCGAAAGTCTCCAGTCGCCAGTCAGAGAGTGCCGGTAACTGCGCTGTGGGGTCAAGTTGGAAACGGGAGCGTGTGGGAGAAGCCCGACTCTCCCCCTTTGGAAAGCAGCTTCGGGGCAGCTTCCAAGCTGCCTGAACACCACACCACCAGGACACTGTTCGCTCCACAGATGCCTCTGAGGAGCAGTGAGCTTTTGCCAAAGAAACCGGGTGCTTGCGCTTCCTTCCGGGGAGCTCAGCCCGGAGCATACTGTAGCTAAAGTGCCAACTAAATGTGACCTCTAGTCTCGAGGTAAGGTGCACGTTTTCCCATTCCCAGAGGCAGGGGTGCACCAGTTTCCAGGGAGTCTCAGTCCATGGACGGCTGTAGCTTTAGCAGGCCTCCCAGCGCTCAAGCCTCTCACGGGGGCCCTTCTTTCCAAGGAAGTGCACCGTGTACCAGAAGCCTTCTGAGCACAATCAAGGGATACACGGCTCTGGGACCATCCCTCACTATGCAGGTGAAAGGGCCGGCAACTAATCTGTTCTCTATGGCTAGCGTTCCACAGCTTTGAAACAGCCCCAGGAGCACGCTTCTTGGGCAGGCTTTCTTTCCATGCGGGTCTGCCACGTTGGGGACACCTACGCTGCCCTGGAAGAAATCACCGGGGCTCCAATCCACTTTGGGGACTCGTGCTCGACGTCTCTCTAAGTGAGGCAGAAAGTAGACTTTAGGTCCAGCCCGAAATAAAGTAGAGATGTACCCTGAGCCTTGCTAGGCAGTTGGAACATGCAAAGTCACCTAGGCCTCCTGAGGGCATTTAGAGGGTTATGCCATTCAGCACATGCAGAACAAACCGACTGCATCCCAAAGTTTCATCGCAGAAGGCCGAATTGTGTTCCAAGGGCCTCCTTTGGCTTGTCAGAGAAGAGAGGGATATGTGCTGGGTGATCCGGTGTGGAATTGAGAAGCCTGGGAAAAGGCAGTATGTTCCCCCATTTGAAAGGTAGATAGTGGCGGCCTCAAGGCTGACTGAAAGACAGTGCCGTTACCCGTCTTCTAGTCACTGCTAGGAATGCCTCAGGGAAGCAAGTGAGTTTTCTCCTACGAATCCAGGTGGTCGCCAGTGCCTTGCTAGGAGCTCATCCCACGGCTTGCCCAAGCTAAAGTGCAAAGTAAACGTGACCCCAGGCCTCAAGGGAAGCACGAGCGTTTCCTATCAGCAAAGTTTGCTGTGCAGCCATCTCCAGGAACCCCGACTCGATAGAGTGCTTTCACTGCTCTCCGGCTCTCCGGAGGCCTCAGAGAGTCGCGTATGAATTCCCTTCTGAGGGAGAGCGTGGGTGCCGTGAGTCCCCTTTGTGTTTTCCGAGCCACACAGCGCAGAACAGGCTGTTGGGGTCAACCCTGTCTATGCAGAGGGAAGGGCAATGAACTGATCCTCGCTTGCCTAGCTTGATTTCTAGCGCTGTAAAGCAGCCCCAGGACAACGTTTTTGCCAGTATTACCTTCAACGTGGCTCTCCCTCTGTGGAGGCCCTCTGAACTGCACTGAAAGAATCCCTGAGCCTACAGAGCCCCCTGGCAACTCTTACCTGTCATCTCTCTATTGTGACGCAAGGTACACTGTAGGCCCAGCCTGACAGAAAGAACAGAAAACCCGCTCAACGAGTGAGACATTTGGACGATCCAAGTCACCTAGGCCTGACTAAGTCATGAAGCGGGTAGTGCTATGCACGGCATGCAGAAGACCCCGGCTGCAACCAAGTGTGATCCTAGAAAGGCCCCGTGTGGCCGAAAGTCTCCAGTCGCCAGTCAGAGAGTGCCGGTAACTGCGCTGTGGGGTCAAGTTGGAAACGGGAGCGTGTGGGAGAAGCCCGACTCTCCCCCTTTGGAAAGCAGCTTCGGGGCAGCTTCCAAGCTGCCTGAACACCACACCACCAGGACACTGTTCGCTCCACAGATGCCTCTGAGGAGCAGTGAGCTTTTGCCAAAGAAACCGGGTGCTTGCGCTTCCTTCCGGGGAGCTCAGCCCAGAGCATACTGTAGCTAAAGTGCCAACTAAATGTGACCTCTAGTCTCGAGGTAAGGTGCACGTTTTCCCATTCCCAGAGGCAGGGGTGCACCAGTTTCCAGGGAGTCTCAGTCCATGGACGGCTGTAGCTTTAGTAGGCCTCCCAGCGCTCAAGCCTCTCACGGGGGCACTTCTTTCCAAGGAAGTGCACCGTGTACCAGAAGCCTTCTGAGCACAATCAAGGGATACACGGCTCTGGGACCATCCCTCACTATGCAGGTGAAAGGGCCGGCAACTAATCTGTTCTCTATGGCTAGCGTTCCACAGCTTTGAAACAGCCCCAGGAGCACGCTTCTTGGGCAGGCTTTCTTTCCATGCGGGTCTGCCACGTTGAGGACACCTACGCTGCCCTGGAAGAAATCACCGGGGCTCCAATCCACTTTGGGGACTCGTGCTCGACGTCTCTCTAAGTGAGGCAGAATGTAGACTTTAGGTCCAGCCCGAAATAAAGTAGAGATGTACCCTGAGCCTTGCTAGGCAGTTGGAACATGCCAAGTCACCTAGGCCTCCTGAGGGCATTTAGAGGGTTATGCCATTCAGCACATGCAGAACAAACCGACTGCATCCCAAAGTTTCATCACAGAAGGCCGAATTGTGTTCCAAGGGCCTCCTTTGGCTTGTCAGAGAAGAGAGGGATATGTGCTGGGTGATCCGGTGTGGAATTGAGAAGCCTGGGAAAAGGCAGTATGTTCCCCCATTTGAAAGGTAGATAGTGGCGGCCTCAAGGCTGACTGAAAGACAGTGCCATTACCCGTCTTCTAGTCACTGCTAGGAATGCCTCAGGGAAGCAAGTGAGTTTTCTCCTACGAATCCAGGTGGTCGCCAGTGCCTTGCTAGGAGCTCATCCCACGGCTTGCCCAAGCTAAAGTGCAAAGTAAACGTGACCCCAGGCCTCAAGGGAAGCACGAGCGTTTCCTATCAGCAAAGTTTGCTGTGCAGCCATCTCCAGGAACCCCGACTCGATAGAGTGCTTTCACTGCTCTCCGGCTCTCCGGAGGCCTCAGAGAGTCGCGTATGAATTCCCTTCTGAGGGAGAGCGTGGGTGCCGTGAGTCCCCTTTGTGTTTTCCGAGCCACACAGCGCAGAACAGGCTGTTGGGGTCAACCCTGTCTATGCAGAGGGAAGGGCAATGAACTGATCCTCGCTTGCCTAGCTTGATTTCTAGCGCTGTAAAGCAGCCCCAGGACAACGTTTTTGCCAGTATTACCTTCAACGTGGCTCTCCCTCTGTGGAGGCCCTCTGAACTGCACTGAAAGAATCCCTGAGCCTACAGAGCCCCCTGGCAACTCTTACCTGTCATCTCTCTATTGTGACGCAAGGTACACTGTAGGCCCAGCCTGACAGAAAGAACAGAAAAACCGCTCAACGAGTGAGACATTTGGACGATCCAAGTCACCTAGGCCTGACTAAGTCATGAAGCGGGTAGTGCTATGCACGGCATGCAGAAGACCCCGGCTGCAACCAAGTGTGATCCTAGAAAGGCCCCGTGTGGCCGAAAGTCTCCAGTCGCCAGTCAGAGAGTGCCGGTAACTGCGCTGTGGGGTCAAGTTGGAAACGGGAGCGTGTGGGAGAAGCCCGACTCTCCCCCTTTGGAAAGCAGCTTCGGGGCAGCTTCCAAGCTGCCTGAACACCACACCACCAGGACACTGTTCGCTCCACAGATGCCTCTGAGGAGCAGTGAGCTTTTGCCAAAGAAACCGGGTGCTTGCGCTTCCTTCCGGGGAGCTCAGCCCAGAGCATACTGTAGCTAAAGTGCCAACTAAATGTGACCTCTAGTCTCGAGGTAAGGTGCACGTTTTCCCATTCCCAGAGGCAGGGGTGCACCAGTTTCCAGGGAGTCTCAGTCCATGGACGGCTGTAGCTTTAGTAGGCCTCCCAGCGCTCAAGCCTCTCACGGGGGCACTTCTTTCCAAGGAAGTGCACCGTGTACCAGAAGCCTTCTGAGCACAATCAAGGGATACACGGCTCTGGGACCATCCCTCACTATGCAGGTGAAAGGGCCGGCAACTAATCTGTTCTCTATGGCTAGCGTTCCACAGCTTTGAAACAGCCCCAGGAGCACGCTTCTTGGGCAGGCTTTCTTTCCATGCGGGTCTGCCACGTTGGGGACACCTACGCTGCCCTGGAAGAAATCACCGGGGCTCCAATCCACTTTGGGGACTCGTGCTCGACGTCTCTCTAAGTGAGGCAGAAAGTAGACTTTAGGTCCAGCCCGAAATAAAGTAGAGATGTACCCTGAGCCTTGCTAGGCAGTTGGAACATGCCAAGTCACCTAGGCCTCCTGAGGGCATTTAGAGGGTTATGCCATTCAGCACATGCAGAACAAACAGACTGCATCCCAAAGTTTCATCGCAGAAGGCCGAATTGTGTTCCAAGGGCCTCCTTTGGCTTGTCAGAGAAGAGAGGGATATGTGCTGGGTGATCCGGTGTGGAATTGAGAAGCCTGGGAAAAGGCAGTATGTTCCCCCATTTGAAAGGTAGATAGTGGCGGCCTCAAGGCTGACTGAAAGACAGTGCCGTTACCCGTCTTCTAGTCACTGCTAGGAATGCCTCAGGGAAGCAAGTGAGTTTTCTCCTACGAATCCAGGTGGTCGCCAGTGCCTTGCTAGGAGCTCATCCCACGGCTTGCCCAAGCTAAAGTGCAAAGTAAACGTGACCCCAGGCCTCAAGGGAAGCACGAGCGTTTCCTATCAGCAAAGTTTGCTGTGCAGCCATCTCCAGGAACCCCGACTCGATAGAGTGCTTTCACTGCTCTCCGGCTCTCCGGAGGCCTCAGAGAGTCGCGTATGAATTCCCTTCTGAGGGAGAGCGTGGGTGCCGTGAGTCCCCTTTGTGTTTTCCGAGCCACACAGCGCAGAACAGGCTGTTGGGGTCAACCCTGTCTATGCAGAGGGAAGGGCAATGAACTGATCCTCGCTTGCCTAGCTTGATTTCTACCGCTGTAAAGCAGCCCCAGGACAACGTTTTTGCCAGTATTACCTTCAACGTGGCTCTCCCTCTGTGGAGGCCCTCTGAACTGCACTGAAAGAATCCCTGAGCCTACAGAGCCCCCTGGCAACTCTTACCTGTCATCTCTCTATTGTGACGCAAGGTACACTGTAGGCCCAGCCTGACAGAAAGAACAGAAAAACCGCTCAACGAGTGAGACATTTGGACGATCCAAGTCACCTAGGCCTGACTAAGTCATGAAGCGGGTAGTGCTATGCACGGCATGCAGAAGACCCCGGCTGCAACCAAGTGTGATCCTAGAAAGGCCCCGTGTGGCCGAAAGTCTCCAGTCGCCAGTCAGAGAGTGCCGGTAACTGCGCTGTGGGGTCAAGTTGGAAACGGGAGCGTGTGGGAGAAGCCCGACTCTCCCCCTTTGGAAAGCAGCTTCGGGGCAGCTTCCAAGCTGCCTGAACACCACACCACCAGGACACTGTTCGCTCCACAGATGCCTCTGAGGAGCAGTGAGCTTTTGCCAAAGAAACCGGGTGCTTGCGCTTCCTTCCGGGGAGCTCAGCCCAGAGCATACTGTAGCTAAAGTGCCAACTAAATGTGACCTCTAGTCTCGAGGTAAGGTGCACGTTTTCCCATTCCCAGAGGCAGGGGTGCACCAGTTTCCAGGGAGTCTCAGTCCATGGACGGCTGTAGCTTTAGCAGGCCTCCCAGCGCTCAAGCCTCTCACGGGGGCACTTCTTTCCAAGGAAGTGCACCGTGTACCAGAAGCCTTCTGAGCACAATCAAGGGATACACGGCTCTGGGACCATCCCTCACTATGCAGGTGAAAGGGCCGGCAACTAATCTGTTCTCTATGGCTAGCGTTCCACAGCTTTGAAACAGCCCCAGGAGCACGCTTCTTGGGCAGGCTTTCTTTCCATGCGGGTCTGCCACGTTGGGGACACCTACGCTGCCCTGGAAGAAATCACCGGGGCTCCAATCCACTTTGGGGACTCGTGCTCGACGTCTCTCTAAGTGAGGCAGAAAGTAGACTTTAGGTCCAGCCCGAAATAAAGTAGAGATGTACCCTGAGCCTTGCTAGGCAGTTGGAACATGCAAAGTCACCTAGGCCTCCTGAGGGCATTTAGAGGGTTATGCCATTCAGCACATGCAGAACAAACCGACTGCATCCCAAAGTTTCATCGCAGAAGGCCGAATTGTGTTCCAAGGGCCTCCTTTGGCTTGTCAGAGAAGAGAGGGATATGTGCTGGGTGATCCGGTGTGGAATTGAGAAGCCTGGGAAAAGGCAGTATGTTCCCCCATTTGAAAGGTAGATAGTGGCGGCCTCAAGGCTGACTGAAAGACAGTGCCGTTACCCGTCTTCTAGTCACTGCTAGGAATGCCTCAGGGAAGCAAGTGAGTTTTCTCCTACGAATCCAGGTGGTCGCCAGTGCCTTGCTAGGAGCTCATCCCACGGCTTGCCCAAGCTAAAGTGCAAAGTAAACGTGACCCCAGGCCTCAAGGGAAGCACGAGCGTTTCCTATCAGCAAAGTTTGCTGTGCAGCCATCTCCAGGAACCCCGACTCGATAGAGTGCTTTCACTGCTCTCCGGCTCTCCGGAGGCCTCAGAGAGTCGCGTATGAATTCCCTTCTGAGGGAGAGCGTGGGTGCCGTGAGTCCCCTTTGTGTTTTCCGAGCCACACAGCGCAGAACAGGCTGTTGGGGTCAACCCTGTCTATGCAGAGGGAAGGGCAATGAACTGATCCTCGCTTGCCTAGCTTGATTTCTACCGCTGTAAAGCAGCCCCAGGACAACGTTTTGGCCAGTATTACCTTCAGCGTGGCTCTCCCTCTGTGGAGGCCCTCTGAACTGCACTGAAAGAATCCCTGAGCCTACAGAGCCCCCTGGCAACTCTTACCTGTCATCTCTCTATTGTGACGCAAGGTACACTGTAGGCCCAGCCTGACAGAAAGAACAGAAAAACCGCTCAACGAGTGAGACATTTGGACGATCCAAGTCGCCTAGGCCTGACTAAGTCATGAAGCGGGTAGTGCTATGCACGGCATGCAGAAGACCCCGGCTGCAACCAAGTGTGATCCTAGAAAGGCCCCGTGTGGCCGAAAGTCTCCAGTCGCCAGTCAGAGAGTGCCGGTAACTGCGCTGTGGGGTCAAGTTGGAAACGGGAGCGTGTGGGAGAAGCCCGACTCTCCCCCTTTGGAAAGCAGCTTCGGGGCAGCTTCCAAGCTGCCTGAACACCACACCACCAGGACACTGTTCGCTCCACAGATGCCTCTGAGGAGCAGTGAGCTTTTGCCAAAGAAACCGGGTGCTTGCGCTTCCTTCCGGGGAGCTCAGCCCAGAGCATACTGTAGCTAAAGTGCCAACTAAATGTGACCTCTAGTCTCGAGGTAAGGTGCACGTTTTCCCATTCCCAGAGGCAGGGGTGCACCAGTTTCCAGGGAGTCTCAGTCCATGGACGGCTGTAGCTTTAGCAGGCCTCCCAGCGCTCAAGCCTCTCACGGGGGCACTTCTTTCCAAGGAAGTGCACCGTGTACCAGAAGCCTTCTGAGCACAATCAAGGGATACACGGCTCTGGGACCATCCCTCACTATGCAGGTGAAAGGGCCGGCAACTAATCTGTTCTCTATGGCTAGCGTTCCACAGCTTTGAAACAGCCCCAGGAGCACGCTTCTTGGGCAGGCTTTCTTTCCATGCGGGTCTGCCACGTTGAGGACACCTACGCTGCCCTGGAAGAAATCACCGGGGCTCCAATCCACTTTGGGGACTCGTGCTCGACGTCTCTCTAAGTGAGGCAGAAAGTAGACTTTAGGTCCAGCCCGAAATAAAGTAGAGATGTACCCTGAGCCTTGCTAGGCAGTTGGAACATGCCAAGTCACCTAGGCCCCCTGAGGGCATTTAGAGGGTTATGCCATTCAGCACATGCAGAACAAACAGACTGCATCCCAAAGTTTCATCGCAGAAGGCCGAATTGTGTTCCAAGGGCCTCCTTTGGCTTGTCAGAGAAGAGAGGGATATGTGCTGGGTGATCCGGTGTGGAATTGAGAAGCCTGGGAAAAGGCAGTATGTTCCCCCATTTGAAAGGTAGATAGTGGCGGCCTCAAGGCTGACTGAAAGACAGTGCCGTTACCCGTCTTCTAGTCACTGCTAGGAATGCCTCAGGGAAGCAAGTGAGTTTTCTCCTACGAATCCAGGTGGTCGCCAGTGCCTTGCTAGGAGCTCATCCCACGGCTTGCCCAAGCTAAAGTGCAAAGTAAACGTGACCCCAGGCCTCAAGGGAAGCACGAGCGTTTCCTATCAGCAAAGTTTGCTGTGCAGCCATCTCCAGGAACCCCGACTCGATAGAGTGCTTTCACTGCTCTCCGGCTCTCCGGAGGCCTCAGAGAGTCGCATATGAATTCCCTTCTGAGGGAGAGCGTGGGTGCCGTGAGTCCCCTTTGTGTTTTCCGAGCCACACAGCGCAGAACAGGCTGTTGGGGTCAACCCTGTCTATGCAGAGGGAAGGGCAATGAACTGATCCTCGCTTGCCTAGCTTGATTTCTAGCGCTGTAAAGCAGCCCCAGGACAACGTTTTGGCCAGTATTACCTTCAACGTGGCTCTCCCTCTGTGGAGGCCCTCTGAACTGCACTGAAAGAATCCCTGAGCCTACAGAGCCCCCTGGCAACTCTTACCTGTCATCTCTCTATTGTGACGCAAGGTACACTGTAGGCCCAGCCTGACAGAAAGAACAGAAAAACCGCTCAACGAGTGAGACATTTGGACGATCCAAGTCACCTAGGCCTGACTAAGTCATGAAGCGGGTAGTGCTATGCACGGCATGCAGAAGACCCCGGCTGCAACCAAGTGTGATCCTAGAAAGGCCCCGTGTGGCCGAAAGTCTCCAGTCGCCAGTCAGAGAGTGCCGGTAACTGCGCTGTGGGGTCAAGTTGGAAACGGGAGCGTGTGGGAGAAGCCCGACTCTCCCCCTTTGGAAAGCAGCTTCGGGGCAGCTTCCAAGCTGCCTGAACACCACACCACCAGGACACTGTTCGCTCCACACATGCCTCTGAGGAGCAGTGAGCTTTTGCCAAAGAAACCGGGTGCTTGCGCTTCCTTCCGGGGAGCTCAGCCCAGAGCATACTGTAGCTAAAGTGCCAACTAAATGTGACCTCTAGTCTCGAGGTAAGGTGCACGTTTTCCCATTCCCAGAGGCAGGGGTGCACCAGTTTCCAGGGAGTCTCAGTCCATGGACGGCTGTAGCTTTAGTAGGCCTCCCAGCGCTCAAGCCTCTCACGGGGGCACTTCTTTCCAAGGAAGTGCACCGTGTACCAGAAGCCTTCTGAGCACAATCAAGGGATACACGGCTCTGGGACCATCCCTCACTATGCAGGTGAAAGGGCCGGCAACTAATCTGTTCTCTATGGCTAGCGTTCCACAGCTTTGAAACAGCCCCAGGAGCACGCTTCTTGGGCAGGCTTTCTTTCCATGCGGGTCTGCCACGTTGGGGACACCTACGCTGCCCTGGAAGAAATCACCGGGGCTCCAATCCACTTTGGGGACTCGTGCTCGACGTCTCTCTAAGTGAGGCAGAAAGTAGACTTTAGGTCCAGCCCGAAATAAAGTAGAGATGTACCCTGAGCCTTGCTAGGCAGTTGGAACATGCCAAGTCACCTAGGCCTCCTGAGGGCATTTAGAGGGTTATGCCATTCAGCGCATGCAGAACAAACAGACTGCATCCCAAAGTTTCATCGCAGAAGGCCGAATTGTGTTCCAAGGGCCTCCTTTGGCTTGTCAGAGAAGAGAGGGATATGTGCTGGGTGATCCGGTGTGGAATTGAGAAGCCTGGGAAAAGGCAGTATGTTCCCCCATTTGAAAGGTAGATAGTGGCGGCCTCAAGGCTGACTGAAAGACAGTGCCGTTACCCGTCTTCTAGTCACTGCTAGGAATGCCTCAGGGAAGCAAGTGAGTTTTCTCCTACGAATCCAGGTGGTCGCCAGTGCCTTGCTAGGAGCTCATCCCACGGCTTGCCCAAGCTAAAGTGCAAAGTAAACGTGACCCCAGGCCTCAAGGGAAGCACGAGCGTTTCCTATCAGCAAAGTTTGCTGTGCAGCCATCTCCAGGAACCCCGACTCGATAGAGTGCTTTCACTGCTCTCCGGCTCTCCGGAGGCCTCAGAGAGTCGCGTATGAATTCCCTTCTGAGGGAGAGCGTGGGTGCCGTGAGTCCCCTTTGTGTTTTCCGAGCCACACAGCGCAGAACAGGCTGTTGGGGTCAACCCTGTCTATGCAGAGGGAAGGGCAATGAACTGATCCTCGCTTGCCTAGCTTGATTTCTACCGCTGTAAAGCAGCCCCAGGACAACGTTTTTGCCAGTATTACCTTCAACGTGGCTCTCCCTCTGTGGAGGCCCTCTGAACTGCACTGAAAGAAGCCCTGAGCCTACAGAGCCCCCTGGCAACTCTTACCTGTCATCTCTCTATTGTGACGCAAGGTACACTGTAGGCCCAGCCTGACAGAAAGAACAGAAAACCCGCTCAACGAGTGAGACATTTGGACGATCCAAGTCACCTAGGCCTGACTAAGTCATGAAGCGGGTAGTGCTATGCACGGCATGCAGAAGACCCCGGCTGCAACCAAGTGTGATCCTAGAAAGGCCCCGTGTGGCCGAAAGTCTCCAGTCGCCAGTCAGAGAGTGCCGGTAACTGCGCTGTGGGGTCAAGTTGGAAACGGGAGCGTGTGGGAGAAGCCCGACTCTCCCCCTTTGGAAAGCAGCTTCGGGGCAGCTTCCAAGCTGCCTGAACACCACACCACCAGGACACTGTTCGCTCCACAGATGCCTCTGAGGAGCAGTGAGCTTTTGCCAAAGAAACCGGGTGCTTGCGCTTCCTTCCGGGGAGCTCAGCCCAGAGCATACTGTAGCTAAAGTGCCAACTAAATGTGACCTCTAGTCTCGAGGTAAGGTGCACGTTTTCCCATTCCCAGAGGCAGGGGTGCACCAGTTTCCAGGGAGTCTCAGTCCATGGACGGCTGTAGCTTTAGCAGGCCTCCCAGCGCTCAAGCCTCTCACGGGGGCACTTCTTTCCAAGGAAGTGCACCGTGTACCAGAAGCCTTCTGAGCACAATCAAGGGATACACGGCTCTGGGACCATCCCTCACTATGCAGGTGAAAGGGCCGGCAACTAATCTGTTCTCTATGGCTAGCGTTCCACAGCTTTGAAACAGCCCCAGGAGCACGCTTCTTGGGCAGGCTTTCTTTCCATGCGGGTCTGCCACGTTGGGGACACCTACGCTGCCCTGGAAGAAATCACCGGGGCTCCAATCCACTTTGGGGACTCGTGCTCGACGTCTCTCTAAGTGAGGCAGAAAGTAGACTTTAGGTCCAGCCCGAAATAAAGTAGAGATGTACCCTGAGCCTTGCTAGGCAGTTGGAACATGCCAAGTCACCTAGGCCTCCTGAGGGCATTTAGAGGGTTATGCCATTCAGCGCATGCAGAACAAACAGACTGCATCCCAAAGTTTCATCGCAGAAGGCCGAATTGTGTTCCAAGGGCCTCCTTTGGCTTGTCAGAGAAGAGAGGGATATGTGCTGGGTGATCCGGTGTGGAATTGAGAAGCCTGGGAAAAGGCAGTATGTTCCCCCATTTGAAAGGTAGATAGTGGCGGCCTCAAGGCTGACTGAAAGACAGTGCCGTTACCCGTCTTCTAGTCACTGCTAGGAATGCCTCAGGGAAGCAAGTGAGTTTTCTCCTACGAATCCAGGTGGTCGCCAGTGCCTTGCTAGGAGCTCATCCCACGGCTTGCCCAAGCTAAAGTGCAAAGTAAACGTGACCCCAGGCCTCAAGGGAAGCACGAGCGTTTCCTATCAGCAAAGTTTGCTGTGCAGCCATCTCCAGGAACCCCGACTCGATAGAGTGCTTTCACTGCTCTCCGGCTCTCCGGAGGCCTCAGAGAGTCACGTATGAATTCCCTTCTGAGGGAGAGCGTGGGTGCCGTGAGTCCCCTTTGTGTTTTCCGAGCCACACAGCGCAGAACAGGCTGTTGGGGTCAACCCTGTCTATGCAGAGGGAAGGGCAATGAACTGATCCTCGCTTGCCTAGCTTGATTTCTACCGCTGTAAAGCAGCCCCAGGACAACGTTTTTGCCAGTATTACCTTCAGCGTGGCTCTCCCTCTGTGGAGGCCCTCTGAACTGCACTGAAAGAATCCCTGAGCCTACAGAGCCCCCTGGCAACTCTTACCTGTCATCTCTCTATTGTGACGCAAGGTACACTGTAGGCCCAGCCTGACAGAAAGAACAGAAAACCCGCTCAACGAGTGAGACATTTGGACGATCCAAGTCACCTAGGCCTGACTAAGTCATGAAGCGGGTAGTGCTATGCACGGCATGCAGAAGACCCCGGCTGCAACCAAGTGTGATCCTAGAAAGGCCCCGTGTGGCCGAAAGTCTCCAGTCGCCAGTCAGAGAGTGCCGGTAACTGCGCTGTGGGGTCAAGTTGGAAACGGGAGCGTGTGGGAGAAGCCCGACTCTCCCCCTTTGGAAAGCAGCTTCGGGGCAGCTTCCAAGCTGCCTGAACACCACACCACCAGGACACTGTTCGCTCCACAGATGCCTCTGAGGAGCAGTGAGCTTTTGCCAAAGAAACCGGGTGCTTGCGCTTCCTTCCGGGGAGCTCAGCCCAGAGCATACTGTAGCTAAAGTGCCAACTAAATGTGACCTCTAGTCTCGAGGTAAGGTGCACGTTTTCCCATTCCCAGAGGCAGGGGTGCACCAGTTTCCAGGGAGTCTCAGTCCATGGACGGCTGTAGCTTTAGTAGGCCTCCCAGCGCTCAAGCCTCTCACGGGGGCACTTCTTTCCAAGGAAGTGCACCGTGTACCAGAAGCCTTCTGAGCACAATCAAGGGATACACGGCTCTGGGACCATCCCTCACTATGCAGGTGAAAGGGCCGGCAACTAATCTGTTCTCTATGGCTAGCGTTCCACAGCTTTGAAACAGCCCCAGGAGCACGCTTCTTGGGCAGGCTTTCTTTCCATGCGGGTCTGCCACGTTGGGGACACCTACACTGCCCTGGAAGAAATCACCGGGGCTCCAATCCACTTTGGGGACTCGTGCTCGACGTCTCTCTAAGTGAGGCAGAAAGTAGACTTTAGGTCCAGCCCGAAATAAAGTAGAGATGTACCCTGAGCCTTGCTAGGCAGTTGGAACATGCCAAGTCACCTAGGCCTCCTGAGGGCATTTAGAGGGTTATGCCATTCAGCGCATGCAGAACAAACAGACTGCATCCCAAAGTTTCATCGCAGAAGGCCGAATTGTGTTCCAAGGGCCTCCTTTGGCTTGTCAGAGAAGAGAGGGATATGTGCTGGGTGATCCGGTGTGGAATTGAGAAGCCTGGGAAAAGGCAGTATGTTCCCCCATTTGAAAGGTAGATAGTGGCGGCCTCAAGGCTGACTGAAAGACAGTGCCGTTACCCGTCTTCTAGTCACTGCTAGGAATGCCTCAGGGAAGCAAGTGAGTTTTCTCCTACGAATCCAGGTGGTCGCCAGTGCCTTGCTAGGAGCTCATCCCACGGCTTGCCCAAGCTAAAGTGCAAAGTAAACGTGACCCCAGGCCTCAAGGGAAGCACGAGCGTTTCCTATCAGCAAAGTTTGCTGTGCAGCCATCTCCAGGAACCCCGACTCGATAGAGTGCTTTCACTGCTCTCCGGCTCTCCGGAGGCCTCAGAGAGTCACGTATGAATTCCCTTCTGAGGGAGAGCGTGGGTGCCGTGAGTCCCCTTTGTGTTTTCCGAGCCACACAGCGCAGAACAGGCTGTTGGGGTCAACCCTGTCTATGCAGAGGGAAGGGCAATGAACTGATCCTCGCTTGCCTAGCTTGATTTCTACCGCTGTAAAGCAGCCCCAGGACAACGTTTTTGCCAGTATTACCTTCAGCGTGGCTCTCCCTCTGTGGAGGCCCTCTGAACTGCACTGAAAGAATCCCTGAGCCTACAGAGCCCCCTGGCAACTCTTACCTGTCATCTCTCTATTGTGACGCAAGGTACACTGTAGGCCCAGCCTGACAGAAAGAACAGAAAACCCGCTCAACGAGTGAGACATTTGGACGATCCAAGTCACCTAGGCCTGACTAAGTCATGAAGCGGGTAGTGCTATGCACGGCATGCAGAAGACCCCGGCTGCAACCAAGTGTGATCCTAGAAAGGCCCCGTGTGGCCGAAAGTCTCCAGTCGCCAGTCAGAGAGTGCCGGTAACTGCGCTGTGGGGTCAAGTTGGAAACGGGAGCATGTGGGAGAAGCCCGACTCTCCCCCTTTGGAAAGCAGCTTCGGGGCAGCTTCCAAGCTGCCTGAACACCACACCACCAGGACACTGTTCGCTCCACAGATGCCTCTGAGGAGCAGTGAGCTTTTGCCAAAGAAACCGGGTGCTTGCGCTTCCTTCCGGGGAGCTCAGCCCAGAGCATACTGTAGCTAAAGTGCCAACTAAATGTGACCTCTAGTCTCGAGGTAAGGTGCACGTTTTCCCATTCCCAGAGGCAGGGGTGCACCAGTTTCCAGGGAGTCTCAGTCCATGGACGGCTGTAGCTTTAGCAGGCCTCCCAGCGCTCAAGCCTCTCACGGGGGCACTTCTTTCCAAGGAAGTGCACCGTGTACCAGAAGCCTTCTGAGCACAATCAAGGGATACACGGCTCTGGGACCATCCCTCACTATGCAGGTGAAAGGGCCGGCAACTAATCTGTTCTCTATGGCTAGCGTTCCACAGCTTTGAAACAGCCCCAGGAGCACGCTTCTTGGGCAGGCTTTCTTTCCATGCGGGTCTGCCACGTTGGGGACACCTACGCTGCCCTGGAAGAAATCACCGGGGCTCCAATCCACTTTGGGGACTCGTGCTCGACGTCTCTCTAAGTGAGGCAGAAAGTAGACTTTAGGTCCAGCCCGAAATAAAGTAGAGATGTACCCTGAGCCTTGCTAGGCAGTTGGAACATGCCAAGTCACCTAGGCCTCCTGAGGGCATTTAGAGGTTTATGCCATTCAGCACATGCAGAGCAAACAGACTGCATCCCAAAGTTTCATCGCAGAAGGCCGAATTGTGTTCCAAGGGCCTCCTTTGGCTTGTCAGAGAAGAGAGGTATATGTGCTGGGTGATCCGGTGTGGAATTGAGAAGCCTGGGAAAAGGCAGTATGTTCCCCCATTTGAAAGGTAGATAGTGGCGGCCTCAAGGCTGACTGAAAGACAGTGCCGTTACCCGTCTTCTAGTCACTGCTAGGAATGCCTCAGGGAAGCAAGTGAGTTTTCTCCTACGAATCCAGGTGGTCGCCAGTGCCTTGCTAGGAGCTCATCCCACGGCTTGCCCAAGCTAAAGTGCAAAGTAAACGTGACCCCAGGCCTCAAGGGAAGCACGAGCGTTTCCTATCAGCAAAGTTTGCTGTGCAGCCATCTCCAGGAACCCCGACTCGATAGAGTGCTTTCACTGCTCTCCGGCTCTCCGGAGGCCTCAGAGAGTCGCGTATGAATTCCCTTCTGAGGGAGAGCGTGGGTGCCGTGAGTCCCCTTTGTGTTTTCCGAGCCACACAGCGCAGAACAGGCTGTTGGGGTCAACCCTGTCTATGCAGAGGGAAGGGCAATGAACTGATCCTCGCTTGCCTAGCTTGATTTCTACCGCTGTAACGCAGCCCCAGGACAACGTTTTTGCCAGTATTACCTTCAGCGTGGCTCTCCCTCTGTGGAGGCCCTCTGAACTGCACTGAAAGAATCCCTGAGCCTACAGAGCCCCCTGGCAACTCTTACCTGTCATCTCTCTATTGTGACGCAAGGTACACTGTAGGCCCAGCCTGACAGAAAGAACAGAAAACCCGCTCAACGAGTGAGACATTTGGACGATCCAAGTCACCTAGGCCTGACTAAGTCATGAAGCGGGTAGTGCTATGCACGGCATGCAGAAGACCCCGGCTGCAACCAAGTGTGATCCTAGAAAGGCCCCGTGTGGCCGAAAGTCTCCAGTCGCCAGTCAGAGAGTGCCGGTAACTGCGCTGTGGGGTCAAGTTGGAAACGGGAGCGTGTGGGAGAAGCCCGACTCTCCCCCTTTGGAAAGCAGCTTCGGGGCAGCTTCCAAGCTGCCTGAACACCACACCACCAGGACACTGTTCGCTCCACAGATGCCTCTGAGGAGCAGTGAGCTTTTGCCAAAGAAACCGGGTGCTTGCGCTTCCTTCCGGGGAGCTCAGCCCAGAGCATACTGTAGCTAAAGTGCCAACTAAATGTGACCTCTAGTCTCGAGGTAAGGTGCACGTTTTCCCATTCCCAGAGGCAGGGGTGCACCAGTTTCCAGGGAGTCTCAGTCCATGGACGGCTGTAGCTTTAGCAGGCCTCCCAGCGCTCAAGCCTCTCACGGGGGCACTTCTTTCCAAGGAAGTGCACCGTGTACCAGAAGCCTTCTGAGCACAATCAAGGGATACACGGCTCTGGGACCATCCCTCACTATGCAGGTGAAAGGGCCGGCAACTAATCTGTTCTCTATGGCTAGCGTTCCACAGCTTTGAAACAGCCCCAGGAGCACGCTTCTTGGGCAGGCTTTCTTTCCATGTGGGTCTGCCACGTTGGGGACACCTACGCTGCCCTGGAAGAAATCACCGGGGCTCCAATCCACTTTGGGGACTCGTGCTCGACGTCTCTCTAAGTGAGGCAGAAAGTAGACTTTAGGTCCAGCCCGAAATAAAGTAGAGATGTACCCTGAGCCTTGCTAGGCAGTTGGAACATGCCAAGTCACCTAGGCCTCCTGAGGGCATTTAGAGGGTTATGCCATTCAGCACATGCAGAACACACAGACTGCATCCCAAAGTTTCATCGCAGAAGGCCGAATTGTGTTCCAAGGGCCTCCTTTGGCTTGTCAGAGAAGAGAGGGATATGTGCTGGGTGATCCGGTGTGGAATTGAGAAGCCTGGGAAAAGGCAGTATGTTCCCCCATTTGAAAGGTAGATAGTGGCGGCCTCAAGGCTGACTGAAAGACAGTGCCGTTACCCGTCTTCTAGTCACTGCTAGGAATGCCTCAGGGAAGCAAGTGAGTTTTCTCCTACGAATCCAGGTGGTCGCCAGTGCCTTGCTAGGAGCTCATCCCACGGCTTGCCCAAGCTAAAGTGCAAAGTAAACGTGACCCCAGGCCTCAAGGGAAGCACGAGCGTTTCCTATCAGCAAAGTTTGCTGTGCAGCCATCTCCAGGAACCCCGACTCGATAGAGTGCTTTCACTGCTCTCCGGCTCTCCGGAGGCCTCAGAGAGTCGCATATGAATTCCCTTCTGAGGGAGAGCGTGGGTGCCGTGAGTCCCCTTTGTGTTTTCCGAGCCACACAGCGCAGAACAGGCTGTTGGGGTCAACCCTGTCTATGCAGAGGGAAGGGCAATGAACTGATCCTCGCTTGCCTAGCTTGATTTCTACCGCTGTAAAGCAGCCCCAGGACAACGTTTTTGCCAGTATTACCTTCAGCGTGGCTCTCCCTCTGTGGAGGCCCTCTGAACTGCACTGAAAGAATCCCTGAGCCTACAGAGCCCCCTGGCAACTCTTACCTGTCATCTCTCTATTGTGACGCAAGGTACACTGTAGGCCCAGCCTGACAGAAAGAACAGAAAACCCGCTCAACGAGTGAGACATTTGGACGATCCAAGTCACCTAGGCCTGACTAAGTCATGAAGCGGGTAGTGCTATGCACGGCATGCAGAAGACCCCGGCTGCAACCAAGTGTGATCCTAGAAAGGCCCCGTGTGGCCGAAAGTCTCCAGTCGCCAGTCAGAGAGTGCCGGTAACTGCGCTGTGGGGTCAAGTTGGAAACGGGAGCGTGTGGGAGAAGCCCGACTCTCCCCCTTTGGAAAGCAGCTTCGGGGCAGCTTCCAAGCTGCCTGAACACCACACCACCAGGACACTGTTCGCTCCACAGATGCCTCTGAGGAGCAGTGAGCTTTTGCCAAAGAAACCGGGTGCTTGCGCTTCCTTCCGGGGAGCTCAGCCCAGAGCATACTGTAGCTAAAGTGCCAACTAAATGTGACCTCTAGTCTCGAGGTAAGGTGCACGTTTTCCCATTCCCAGAGGCAGGGGTGCACCAGTTTCCAGGGAGTCTCAGTCCATGGACGGCTGTAGCTTTAGTAGGCCTCCCAGCGCTCAAGCCTCTCACGGGGGCACTTCTTTCCAAGGAAGTGCACCGTGTACCAGAAGCCTTCTGAGCACAATCAAGGGATACACGGCTCTGGGACCATCCCTCACTATGCAGGTGAAAGGGCCGGCAACTAATCTGTTCTCTATGGCTAGCGTTCCACAGCTTTGAAACAGCCCCAGGAGCACGCTTCTTGGGCAGGCTTTCTTTCCATGCGGGTCTGCCACGTTGGGGACACCTACACTGCCCTGGAAGAAATCACCGGGGCTCCAATCCACTTTGGGGACTCGTGCTCGACGTCTCTCTAAGTGAGGCAGAAAGTAGACTTTAGGTCCAGCCCGAAATAAAGTAGAGATGTACCCTGAGCCTTGCTAGGCAGTTGGAACATGCCAAGTCACCTAGGCCTCCTGAGGGCATTTAGAGGGTTATGCCATTCAGCGCATGCAGAACAAACAGACTGCATCCCAAAGTTTCATCGCAGAAGGCCGAATTGTGTTCCAAGGGCCTCCTTTGGCTTGTCAGAGAAGAGAGGGATATGTGCTGGGTGATCCGGTGTGGAATTGAGAAGCCTGGGAAAAGGCAGTATGTTCCCCCATTTGAAAGGTAGATAGTGGCGGCCTCAAGGCTGACTGAAAGACAGTGCCGTTACCCGTCTTCTAGTCACTGCTAGGAATGCCTCAGGGAAGCAAGTGAGTTTTCTCCTACGAATCCAGGTGGTCGCCAGTGCCTTGCTAGGAGCTCATCCCACGGCTTGCCCAAGCTAAAGTGCAAAGTAAACGTGACCCCAGGCCTCAAGGGAAGCACGAGCGTTTCCTATCAGCAAAGTTTGCTGTGCAGCCATCTCCAGGAACCCCGACTCGATAGAGTGCTTTCACTGCTCTCCGGCTCTCCGGAGGCCTCAGAGAGTCACGTATGAATTCCCTTCTGAGGGAGAGCGTGGGTGCCGTGAGTCCCCTTTGTGTTTTCCGAGCCACACAGCGCAGAACAGGCTGTTGGGGTCAACCCTGTCTATGCAGAGGGAAGGGCAATGAACTGATCCTCGCTTGCCTAGCTTGATTTCTACCGCTGTAAAGCAGCCCCAGGACAACGTTTTTGCCAGTATTACCTTCAGCGTGGCTCTCCCTCTGTGGAGGCCCTCTGAACTGCACTGAAAGAATCCCTGAGCCTACAGAGCCCCCTGGCAACTCTTACCTGTCATCTCTCTATTGTGACGCAAGGTACACTGTAGGCCCAGCCTGACAGAAAGAACAGAAAACCCGCTCAACGAGTGAGACATTTGGACGATCCAAGTCACCTAGGCCTGACTAAGTCATGAAGCGGGTAGTGCTATGCACGGCATGCAGAAGACCCCGGCTGCAACCAAGTGTGATCCTAGAAAGGCCCCGTGTGGCCGAAAGTCTCCAGTCGCCAGTCAGAGAGTGCCGGTAACTGCGCTGTGGGGTCAAGTTGGAAACGGGAGCATGTGGGAGAAGCCCGACTCTCCCCCTTTGGAAAGCAGCTTCGGGGCAGCTTCCAAGCTGCCTGAACACCACACCACCAGGACACTGTTCGCTCCACAGATGCCTCTGAGGAGCAGTGAGCTTTTGCCAAAGAAACCGGGTGCTTGCGCTTCCTTCCGGGGAGCTCAGCCCAGAGCATACTGTAGCTAAAGTGCCAACTAAATGTGACCTCTAGTCTCGAGGTAAGGTGCACGTTTTCCCATTCCCAGAGGCAGGGGTGCACCAGTTTCCAGGGAGTCTCAGTCCATGGACGGCTGTAGCTTTAGCAGGCCTCCCAGCGCTCAAGCCTCTCACGGGGGCACTTCTTTCCAAGGAAGTGCACCGTGTACCAGAAGCCTTCTGAGCACAATCAAGGGATACACGGCTCTGGGACCATCCCTCACTATGCAGGTGAAAGGGCCGGCAACTAATCTGTTCTCTATGGCTAGCGTTCCACAGCTTTGAAACAGCCCCAGGAGCACGCTTCTTGGGCAGGCTTTCTTTCCATGCGGGTCTGCCACGTTGGGGACACCTACGCTGCCCTGGAAGAAATCACCGGGGCTCCAATCCACTTTGGGGACTCGTGCTCGACGTCTCTCTAAGTGAGGCAGAAAGTAGACTTTAGGTCCAGCCCGAAATAAAGTAGAGATGTACCCTGAGCCTTGCTAGGCAGTTGGAACATGCCAAGTCACCTAGGCCTCCTGAGGGCATTTAGAGGGTTATGCCATTCAGCACATGCAGAACAAACAGACTGCATCCCAAAGTTTCATCGCAGAAGGCCGAATTGTGTTCCAAGGGCCTCCTTTGGCTTGTCAGAGAAGAGAGGTATATGTGCTGGGTGATCCGGTGTGGAATTGAGAAGCCTGGGAAAAGGCAGTATGTTCCCCCATTTGAAAGGTAGATAGTGGCGGCCTCAAGGCTGACTGAAAGACAGTGCCGTTACCCGTCTTCTAGTCACTGCTAGGAATGCCTCAGGGAAGCAAGTGAGTTTTCTCCTACGAATCCAGGTGGTCGCCAGTGCCTTGCTAGGAGCTCATCCCACGGCTTGCCCAAGCTAAAGTGCAAAGTAAACGTGACCCCAGGCCTCAAGGGAAGCACGAGCGTTTCCTATCAGCAAAGTTTGCTGTGCAGCCATCTCCAGGAACCCCGACTCGATAGAGTGCTTTCACTGCTCTCCGGCTCTCCGGAGGCCTCAGAGAGTCGCGTATGAATTCCCTTCTGAGGGAGAGCGTGGGTGCCGTGAGTCCCCTTTGTGTTTTCCGAGCCACACAGCGCAGAACAGGCTGTTGGGGTCAACCCTGTCTATGCAGAGGGAAGGGCAATGAACTGATCCTCGCTTGCCTAGCTTGATTTCTACCGCTGTAAAGCAGCCCCAGGACAACGTTTTTGCCAGTATTACCTTCAGCGTGGCTCTCCCTCTGTGGAGGCCCTCTGAACTGCACTGAAAGAATCCCTGAGCCTACAGAGCCCCCTGGCAACTCTTACCTGTCATCTCTCTATTGTGACGCAAGGTACACTGTAGGCCCAGCCTGACAGAAAGAACAGAAAACCCGCTCAACGAGTGAGACATTTGGACGATCCAAGTCACCTAGGCCTGACTAAGTCATGAAGCGGGTAGTGCTATGCACGGCATGCAGAAGACCCCGGCTGCAACCAAGTGTGATCCTAGAAAGGCCCCGTGTGGCCGAAAGTCTCCAGTCGCCAGTCAGAGAGTGCCGGTAACTGCGCTGTGGGGTCAAGTTGGAAACGGGAGCGTGTGGGAGAAGCCCGACTCTCCCCCTTTGGAAAGCAGCTTCGGGGCAGCTTCCAAGCTGCCTGAACACCACACCACCAGGACACTGTTCGCTCCACAGATGCCTCTGAGGAGCAGTGAGCTTTTGCCAAAGAAACCGGGTGCTTGCGCTTCCTTCCGGGGAGCTCAGCCCAGAGCATACTGTAGCTAAAGTGCCAACTAAATGTGACCTCTAGTCTCGAGGTAAGGTGCACGTTTTCCCATTCCCAGAGGCAGGGGTGCACCAGTTTCCAGGGAGTCTCAGTCCATGGACGGCTGTAGCTTTAGCAGGCCTCCCAGCGCTCAAGCCTCTCACGGGGGCACTTCTTTCCAAGGAAGTGCACCGTGTACCAGAAGCCTTCTGAGCACAATCAAGGGATACACGGCTCTGGGACCATCCCTCACTATGCAGGTGAAAGGGCCGGCAACTAATCTGTTCTCTATGGCTAGCGTTCCACAGCTTTGAAACAGCCCCAGGAGCACGCTTCTTGGGCAGGCTTTCTTTCCATGCGGGTCTGCCACGTTGGGGACACCTACGCTGCCCTGGAAGAAATCACCGGGGCTCCAATCCACTTTGGGGACTCGTGCTCGACGTCTCTCTAAGTGAGGCAGAAAGTAGACTTTAGGTCCAGCCCGAAATAAAGTAGAGATGTACCCTGAGCCTTGCTAGGCAGTTGGAACATGCAAAGTCACCTAGGCCTCCTGAGGGCATTTAGAGGGTTATGCCATTCAGCGCATGCAGAACAAACAGACTGCATCCCAAAGTTTCATCGCAGAAGGCCGAATTGTGTTCCAAGGGCCTCCTTTGGCTTGTCAGAGAAGAGAGGGATATGTGCTGGGTGATCCGGTGTGGAATTGAGAAGCCTGGGAAAAGGCAGTATGTTCCCCCATTTGAAAGGTAGATAGTGGCGGCCTCAAGGCTGACTGAAAGACAGTGCCGTTACCCGTCTTCTAGTCACTGCTAGGAATGCCTCAGGGAAGCAAGTGAGTTTTCTCCTACGAATCCAGGTGGTCGCCAGTGCCTTGCTAGGAGCTCATCCCACGGCTTGCCCAAGCTAAAGTGCAAAGTAAACGTGACCCCAGGCCTCAAGGGAAGCACGAGCGTTTCCTATCAGCAAAGTTTGCTGTGCAGCCATCTCCAGGAACCCCGACTCGATAGAGTGCTTTCACTGCTCTCCGGCTCTCCGGAGGCCTCAGAGAGTCGCGTATGAATTCCCTTCTGAGGGAGAGCGTGGGTGCCGTGAGTCCCCTTTGTGTTTTCCGAGCCACACAGCGCAGAACAGGCTGTTGGGGTCAACCCTGTCTATGCAGAGGGAAGGGCAATGAACTGATCCTCGCTTGCCTAGCTTGATTTCTACCGCTGTAAAGCAGCCCCAGGACAACGTTTTTGCCAGTATTACCTTCAGCGTGGCTCTCCCTCTGTGGAGGCCCTCTGAACTGCACTGAAAGAATCCCTGAGCCTACAGAGCCCCCTGGCAACTCTTACCTGTCATCTCTCTATTGTGACGCAAGGTACACTGTAGGCCCAGCCTGACAGAAAGAACAGAAAACCCGCTCAACGAGTGAGACATTTGGACGATCCAAGTCACCTAGGCCTGACTAAGTCATGAAGCGGGTAGTGCTATGCACGGCATGCAGAAGACCCCGGCTGCAACCAAGTGTGATCCTAGAAAGGCCCCGTGTGGCCGAAAGTCTCCAGTCGCCAGTCAGAGAGTGCCGGTAACTGCGCTGTGGGGTCAAGTTGGAAACGGGAGCGTGTGGGAGAAGCCCGACTCTCCCCCTTTGGAAAGCAGCTTCGGGGCAGCTTCCAAGCTGCCTGAACACCACACCACCAGGACACTGTTCGCTCCACAGATGCCTCTGAGGAGCAGTGAGCTTTTGCCAAAGAAACCGGGTGCTTGCGCTTCCTTCCGGGGAGCTCAGCCCAGAGCATACTGTAGCTAAAGTGCCAACTAAATGTGACCTCTAGTCTCGAGGTAAGGTGCACGTTTTCCCATTCCCAGAGGCAGGGGTGCACCAGTTTCCAGGGAGTCTCAGTCCATGGACGGCTGTAGCTTTAGCAGGCCTCCCAGCGCTCAAGCCTCTCACGGGGGCACTTCTTTCCAAGGAAGTGCACCGTGTACCAGAAGCCTTCTGAGCACAATCAAGGGATACACGGCTCTGGGACCATCCCTCACTATGCAGGTGAAAGGGCCGGCAACTAATCTGTTCTCTATGGCTAGCGTTCCACAGCTTTGAAACAGCCCCAGGAGCACGCTTCTTGGGCAGGCTTTCTTTCCATGCGGGTCTGCCACGTTGGGGACACCTACGCTGCCCTGGAAGAAATCACCGGGGCTCCAATCCACTTTGGGGACTCGTGCTCGACGTCTCTCTAAGTGAGGCAGAAAGTAGACTTTAGGTCCAGCCCGAAATAAAGTAGAGATGTACCCTGAGCCTTGCTAGGCAGTTGGAACATGCCAAGTCACCTAGGCCTCCTGAGGGCATTTAGAGGGTTATGCCATTCAGCACATGCAGAACAAACAGACTGCATCCCAAAGTTTCATCGCAGAAGGCCGAATTGTGTTCCAAGGGCCTCCTTTGGCTTGTCAGAGAAGAGAGGGATATGTGCTGGGTGATCCGGTGTGGAATTGAGAAGCCTGGGAAAAGGCAGTATGTTCCCCCATTTGAAAGGTAGATAGTGGCGGCCTCAAGGCTGACTGAAAGACAGTGCCGTTACCCGTCTTCTAGTCACTGCTAGGAATGCCTCATGGAAGCAAGTGAGTTTTCTCCTACGAATCCAGGTGGTCGCCAGTGCCTTGCTAGGAGCTCATCCCACGGCTTGCCCAAGCTAAAGTGCAAAGTAAACGTGACCCCAGGCCTCAAGGGAAGCACGAGCGTTTCCTATCAGCAAAGTTTGCTGTGCAGCCATCTCCAGGAACCCCGACTCGATAGAGTGCTTTCACTGCTCTCCGGCTCTCCGGAGGCCTCAGAGAGTCGCGTATGAATTCCCTTCTGAGGGAGAGCGTGGGTGCCGTGAGTCCCCTTTGTGTTTTCCGAGCCACACAGCGCAGAACAGGCTGTTGGGGTCAACCCTGTCTATGCAGAGGGAAGGGCAATGAACTGATCCTCGCTTGCCTAGCTTGATTTCTACCGCTGTAAAGCAGCCCCAGGACAACGTTTTTGCCAGTATTACCTTCAGCGTGGCTCTCCCTCTGTGGAGGCCCTCTGAACTGCACTGAAAGAATCCCTGAGCCTACAGAGCCCCCTGGCAACTCTTACCTGTCATCTCTCTATTGTGACGCAAGGTACACTGTAGGCCCAGCCTGACAGAAAGAACAGAAAACCCGCTCAACGAGTGAGACATTTGGACGATCCAAGTCACCTAGGCCTGACTAAGTCATGAAGCGGGTAGTGCTATGCACGGCATGCAGAAGACCCCGGCTGCAACCAAGTGTGATCCTAGAAAGGCCCCGTGTGGCCGAAAGTCTCCAGTCGCCAGTCAGAGAGTGCCGGTAACTGCGCTGTGGGGTCAAGTTGGAAACGGGAGCGTGTGGGAGAAGCCCGACTCTCCCCCTTTGGAAAGCAGCTTCGGGGCAGCTTCCAAGCTGCCTGAACACCACACCACCAGGACACTGTTCGCTCCACAGATGCCTCTGAGGAGCAGTGAGCTTTTGCCAAAGAAACCGGGTGCTTGCGCTTCCTTCCGGGGAGCTCAGCCCAGAGCATACTGTAGCTAAAGTGCCAACTAAATGTGACCTCTAGTCTCGAGGTAAGGTGCACGTTTTCCCATTCCCAGAGGCAGGGGTGCACCAGTTTCCAGGGAGTCTCAGTCCATGGACGGCTGTAGCTTTAGCAGGCCTCCCAGCGCTCAAGCCTCTCACGGGGGCACTTCTTTCCAAGGAAGTGCACCGTGTACCAGAAGCCTTCTGAGCACAATCAAGGGATACACGGCTCTGGGACCATCCCTCACTATGCAGGTGAAAGGGCCGGCAACTAATCTGTTCTCTATGGCTAGCGTTCCACAGCTTTGAAACAGCCCCAGGAGCACGCTTCTTGGGCAGGCTTTCTTTCCATGCGGGTCTGCCACGTTGGGGACACCTACGCTGCCCTGGAAGAAATCACCGGGGCTCCAATCCACTTTGGGGACTCGTGCTCGACGTCTCTCTAAGTGAGGCAGAAAGTAGACTTTAGGTCCAGCCCGAAATAAAGTAGAGATGTACCCTGAGCCTTGCTAGGCAGTTGGAACATGCCAAGTCACCTAGGCCTCCTGAGGGCATTTAGAGGGTTATGCCATTCAGCACATGCAGAACAAACAGACTGCATCCCAAAGTTTCATCGCAGAAGGCCGAATTGTGTTCCAAGGGCCTCCTTTGGCTTGTCAGAGAAGAGAGGGATATGTGCTGGGTGATCCGGTGTGGAATTGAGAAGCCTGGGAAAAGGCAGTATGTTCCCCCATTTGAAAGGTAGATAGTGGCGGCCTCAAGGCTGACTGAAAGACAGTGCCGTTACCCGTCTTCTAGTCACTGCTAGGAATGCCTCATGGAAGCAAGTGAGTTTTCTCCTACGAATCCAGGTGGTCGCCAGTGCCTTGCTAGGAGCTCATCCCACGGCTTGCCCAAGCTAAAGTGCAAAGTAAACGTGACCCCAGGCCTCAAGGGAAGCACGAGCGTTTCCTATCAGCAAAGTTTGCTGTGCAGCCATCTCCAGGAACCCCGACTCGATAGAGTGCTTTCACTGCTCTCCGGCTCTCCGGAGGCCTCAGAGAGTCGCGTATGAATTCCCTTCTGAGGGAGAGCGTGGGTGCCGTGAGTCCCCTTTGTGTTTTCCGAGCCACACAGCGCAGAACAGGCTGTTGGGGTCAACCCTGTCTATGCAGAGGGAAGGGCAATGAACTGATCCTCGCTTGCCTAGCTTGATTTCTACCGCTGTAAAGCAGCCCCAGGACAACGTTTTTGCCAGTATTACCTTCAGCGTGGCTCTCCCTCTGTGGAGGCCCTCTGAACTGCACTGAAAGAATCCCTGAGCCTACAGAGCCCCCTGGCAACTCTTACCTGTCATCTCTCTATTGTGACGCAAGGTACACTGTAGGCCCAGCCTGACAGAAAGAACAGAAAACCCGCTCAACGAGTGAGACATTTGGACGATCCAAGTCACCTAGGCCTGACTAAGTCATGAAGCGGGTAGTGCTATGCACGGCATGCAGAAGACCCCGGCTGCAACCAAGTGTGATCCTAGAAAGGCCCCGTGTGGCCGAAAGTCTCCAGTCGCCAGTCAGAGAGTGCCGGTAACTGCGCTGTGGGGTCAAGTTGGAAACGGGAGCGTGTGGGAGAAGCCCGACTCTCCCCCTTTGGAAAGCAGCTTCGGGGCAGCTTCCAAGCTGCCTGAACACCACACCACCAGGACACTGTTCGCTCCACAGATGCCTCTGAGGAGCAGTGAGCTTTTGCCAAAGAAACCGGGTGCTTGCGCTTCCTTCCGGGGAGCTCAGCCCAGAGCATACTGTAGCTAAAGTGCCAACTAAATGTGACCTCTAGTCTCGAGGTAAGGTGCACGTTTTCCCATTCCCAGAGGCAGGGGTGCACCAGTTTCCAGGGAGTCTCAGTCCATGGACGGCTGTAGCTTTAGTAGGCCTCCCAGCGCTCAAGCCTCTCACGGGGGCACTTCTTTCCAAGGAAGTGCACCGTGTACCAGAAGCCTTCTGAGCACAATCAAGGGATACACGGCTCTGGGACCATCCCTCACTATGCAGGTGAAAGGGCCGGCAGCTAATCTGTTCTCTATGGCTAGCGTTCCACAGCTTTGAAACAGCCCCAGGAGCACGCTTCTTGGGCAGGCTTTCTTTCCATGCGGGTCTGCCACGTTGGGGACACCTACGCTGCCCTGGAAGAAATCACCAGGGCTCCAATCCACTTTGGGGACTCGTGCTCGACGTCTCTCTAAGTGAGGCAGAAAGTAGACTTTAGGTCCAGCCCGAAATAAAGTAGAGACGTACCCTGAGCCTTGCTAGGCAGTTGGAACATGCCAAGTCACCTAGGCCTCCTGAGGGCATTTAGAGGGTTATGCCATTCAGCACATGCAGAACAAACAGACTGCATCCCAAAGTTTCATCGCAGAAGGCCGAATTGTGTTCCAAGGGCCTCCTTTGGCTTGTCAGAGAAGAGAGGTATATGTGCTGGGTGATCCGGTGTGGAACTGAGAAGCCTGGGAAAAGGCAGTATGTTCCCCCATTTGAAAGGTAGATAGTGGCGGCCTCAAGGCTGACTGAAAGACAGTGCCGTTACCCGTCTTCTAGTCACTGCTAGGAATGCCTCAGGGAAGCAAGTGAGTTTTCTCCTACGAATCCAGGTGGTCGCCAGTGCCTTGCTAGGAGCTCATCCCACGGCTTGCCCAAGCTAAAGTGCAAAGTAAACGTGACCCCAGGCCTCAAGGGAAGCACGAGCGTTTCCTATCAGCAAAGTTTGCTGTGCAGCCATCTCCAGGAACCCCGACTCGATAGAGTGCTTTCACTGCTCTCCGGCTCTCCGGAGGCCTCAGAGAGTCGCGTATGAATTCCCTTCTGAGGGAGAGCGTGGGTGCCGTGAGTCCCCTTTGTGTTTTCCGAGCCACACAGCGCAGAACAGGCTGTTGGGGTCAACCCTGTCTATGCAGAGGGAAGGGCAATGAACTGATCCTCGCTTGCCTAGCTTGATTTCTACCGCTGTAAAGCAGCCCCAGGACAACGTTTTTGCCAGTATTACCTTCAGCGTGGCTCTCCCTCTGTGGAGGCCCTCTGAACTGCACTGAAAGAATCCCAGAGCCTACAGAGCCCCCTGGCAACTCTTACCTGTCATCTCTCTATTGTGACGCAAGGTACACTGTAGGCCCAGCCTGACAGAAAGAACAGAAAAACCGCTCAACGAGTGAGACATTTGGACGATCCAAGTCACCTAGGCCTGACTAAGTCATGAAGCGGGTAGTGCTATGCACAGCATGCAGAAGACCCTGGCTGCAACCAAGTGTGATCCTAGAAAGGCCCCGTGTGGCCGAAAGTCTCCAGTCGCCAGTCAGAGAGTGCCGGTAACTGTGCTGTGGGGTCAAGTTGGAAACGGGAGCATGTGGGCGAAGCCCGACTCTCCCCCTTTGGAAAGCAGCTTCGGGGTAGCTTCCAAGCTGCCTGAACACCACACCACCAGGACACTGTTCGCTCCACAGATGCCTCTGAGGAGCAGTGAGCTTTTGCCAAAGAAACCGGGTGCTTGCGCTTCCTTCCGGGGAGCTCAGCCCAGAGCATACTGTAGCTAAAGTGCCAACTAAATGTGACCTCTAGTCTCGAGGTAAGGTGCACGTTTTCCCATTCCCAGAGGCAGGGGTGCACCAGTTTCCAGGGAGTCTCAGTCCATGGACGGCTGTAGCTTTAGTAGGCCTCCCAGCGCTCAAGCCTCTCACGGGGGCACTTCTTTCCAAGGAAGTGCACCGTGTACCAGAAGCCTTCTGAGCACAATCAGGGGATACACGGCTCTGGGACCATCCCTCACTATGCAGGTGAAAGGGCCGGCAACTAATCTGTTCTCTATGGCTAGCGTTCCACAGCTTTGAAACAGCCCCAGGAGCACGCTTCTTGGGCAGGCTTTCTTTCCATGCGGGTCTGCCACGTTGGGGACACCTACGCTGCCCTGGAAGAAATCACCGGGGCTCCAATCCACTTTGGGGACTCGTGCTCGACGTCTCTCTAAGTGAGGCAGAAAGTAGACTTTAGGTCCAGCCCGAAATAAAGTAGAGATGTACCCTGAGCCTTGCTAGGCAGTTGGAACATGCCAAGTCACCTAGGCCTCCTGAGGGCATTTAGAGGGTTATGCCATTCAGCACATGCAGAACAAACAGACTGCATCCCAAAGTTTCATCGCAGAAGGCCGAATTGTGTTCCAAGGGCCTCCTTTGGCTTGTCAGAGAAGAGAGGGATATGTGCTGGGTGATCCGGTGTGGAATTGAGAAGCCTGGGAAAAGGCAGTATGTTCCCCCATTTGAAAGGTAGATAGTGGCGGCCTCAAGGCTGACTGAAAGACAGTGCCGTTACCCGTCTTCTAGTCACTGCTAGGAATGCCTCATGGAAGCAAGTGAGTTTTCTCCTACGAATCCAGGTGGTCGCCAGTGCCTTGCTAGGAGCTCATCCCACGGCTTGCCCAAGCTAAAGTGCAAAGTAAACGTGACCCCAGGCCTCAAGGGAAGCACGAGCGTTTCCTATCAGCAAAGTTTGCTGTGCAGCCATCTCCAGGAACCCCGACTCGATAGAGTGCTTTCACTGCTCTCCGGCTCTCCGGAGGCCTCAGAGAGTCGCGTATGAATTCCCTTCTGAGGGAGAGCGTGGGTGCCGTGAGTCCCCTTTGTGTTTTCCGAGCCACACAGCGCAGAACAGGCTGTTGGGGTCAACCCTGTCTATGCAGAGGGAAGGGCAATGAACTGATCCTCGCTTGCCTAGCTTGATTTCTACCGCTGTAAAGCAGCCCCAGGACAACGTTTTGGCCAGTATTACCTTCAGCGTGGCTCTCCCTCTGTGGAGGCCCTCTGAACTGCACTGAAAGAATCCCTGAGCCTACAGAGCCCCCTGGCAACTCTTACCTGTCATCTCTCTATTGTGACGCAAGGTACACTGTAGGCCCAGCCTGACAGAAAGAACAGAAAACCCGCTCAACGAGTGAGACATTTGGACGATCCAAGTCACCTAGGCCTGACTAAGTCATGAAGCGGGTAGTGCTATGCACGGCATGCAGAAGACCCCGGCTGCAACCAAGTGTGATCCTAGAAAGGCCCCGTGTGGCCGAAAGTCTCCAGTCGCCAGTCAGAGAGTGCCGGTAACTGCGCTGTGGGGTCAAGTTGGAAACGGGAGCGTGTGGGAGAAGCCCGACTCTCCCCCTTTGGAAAGCAGCTTCGGGGCAGCTTCCAAGCTGCCTGAACACCACACCACCAGGACACTGTTCGCTCCACAGATGCCTCTGAGGAGCAGTGAGCTTTTGCCAAAGAAACCGGGTGCTTGCGCTTCCTTCCGGGGAGCTCAGCCCAGAGCATACTGTAGCTAAAGTGCCAACTAAATGTGACCTCTAGTCTCGAGGTAAGGTGCACGTTTTCCCATTCCCAGAGGCAGGGGTGCACCAGTTTCCAGGGAGTCTCAGTCCATGGACGGCTGTAGCTTTAGTAGGCCTCCCAGCGCTCAAGCCTCTCACGGGGGCACTTCTTTCCAAGGAAGTGCACCGTGTACCAGAAGCCTTCTGAGCACAATCAAGGGATACACGGCTCTGGGACCATCCCTCACTATGCAGGTGAAAGGGCCGGCAGCTAATCTGTTCTCTATGGCTAGCGTTCCACAGCTTTGAAACAGCCCCAGGAGCACGCTTCTTGGGCAGGCTTTCTTTCCATGCGGGTCTGCCACGTTGGGGACACCTACGCTGCCCTGGAAGAAATCACCAGGGCTCCAATCCACTTTGGGGACTCGTGCTCGACGTCTCTCTAAGTGAGGCAGAAAGTAGACTTTAGGTCCAGCCCGAAATAAAGTAGAGACGTACCCTGAGCCTTGCTAGGCAGTTGGAACATGCCAAGTCACCTAGGCCTCCTGAGGGCATTTAGAGGGTTATGCCATTCAGCACATGCAGAACAAACAGACTGCATCCCAAAGTTTCATCGCAGAAGGCCGAATTGTGTTCCAAGGGCCTCCTTTGGCTTGTCAGAGAAGAGAGGTATATGTGCTGGGTGATCCGGTGTGGAACTGAGAAGCCTGGGAAAAGGCAGTATGTTCCCCCATTTGAAAGGTAGATAGTGGCGGCCTCAAGGCTGACTGAAAGACAGTGCCGTTACCCGTCTTCTAGTCACTGCTAGGAATGCCTCAGGGAAGCAAGTGAGTTTTCTCCTACGAATCCAGGTGGTCGCCAGTGCCTTGCTAGGAGCTCATCCCACGGCTTGCCCAAGCTAAAGTGCAAAGTAAACGTGACCCCAGGCCTCAAGGGAAGCACGAGCGTTTCCTATCAGCAAAGTTTGCTGTGCAGCCATCTCCAGGAACCCCGACTCGATAGAGTGCTTTCACTGCTCTCCGGCTCTCCGGAGGCCTCAGAGAGTCGCGTATGAATTCCCTTCTGAGGGAGAGCGTGGGTGCCGTGAGTCCCCTTTGTGTTTTCCGAGCCACACAGCGCAGAACAGGCTGTTGGGGTCAACCCTGTCTATGCAGAGGGAAGGGCAATGAACTGATCCTCGCTTGCCTAGCTTGATTTCTACCGCTGTAAAGCAGCCCCAGGACAACGTTTTGGCCAGTATTACCTTCAGCGTGGCTCTCCCTCTGTGGAGGCCCTCTGAACTGCACTGAAAGAATCCCTGAGCCTACAGAGCCCCCTGGCAACTCTTACCTGTCATCTCTCTATTGTGACGCAAGGTACACTGTAGGCCCAGCCTGACAGAAAGAACAGAAAACCCGCTCAACGAGTGAGACATTTGGACGATCCAAGTCACCTAGGCCTGACTAAGTCATGAAGCGGGTAGTGCTATGCACGGCATGCAGAAGACCCCGGCTGCAACCAAGTGTGATCCTAGAAAGGCCCCGTGTGGCCGAAAGTCTCCAGTCGCCAGTCAGAGAGTGCCGGTAACTGCGCTGTGGGGTCAAGTTGGAAACGGGAGCGTGTGGGAGAAGCCCGACTCTCCCCCTTTGGAAAGCAGCTTCGGGGCAGCTTCCAAGCTGCCTGAACACCACACCACCAGGACACTGTTCGCTCCACAGATGCCTCTGAGGAGCAGTGAGCTTTTGCCAAAGAAACCGGGTGCTTGCGCTTCCTTCCGGGGAGCTCAGCCCAGAGCATACTGTAGCTAAAGTGCCAACTAAATGTGACCTCTAGTCTCGAGGTAAGGTGCACGTTTTCCCATTCCCAGAGGCAGGGGTGCACCAGTTTCCAGGGAGTCTCAGTCCATGGACGGCTGTAGCTTTAGTAGGCCTCCCAGCGCTCAAGCCTCTCACGGGGGCACTTCTTTCCAAGGAAGTGCACCGTGTACCAGAAGCCTTCTGAGCACAATCAAGGGATACACGGCTCTGGGACCATCCCTCACTATGCAGGTGAAAGGGCCGGCAGCTAATCTGTTCTCTATGGCTAGCGTTCCACAGCTTTGAAACAGCCCCAGGAGCACGCTTCTTGGGCAGGCTTTCTTTCCATGCGGGTCTTCCACGTTGGGGACACCTACGCTGCCCTGGAAGAAATCACCAGGGCTCCAATCCACTTTGGGGACTCGTGCTCGACGTCTCTCTAAGTGAGGCAGAAAGTAGACTTTAGGTCCAGCCCGAAATAAAGTAGAGACGTACCCTGAGCCTTGCTAGGCAGTTGGAACATGCCAAGTCACCTAGGCCTCCTGAGGGCATTTAGAGGGTTATGCCATTCAGCACATGCAGAACAAACAGACTGCATCCCAAAGTTTCATCGCAGAAGGCCGAATTGTGTTCCAAGGGCCTCCTTTGGCTTGTCAGAGAAGAGAGGTATATGTGCTGGGTGATCCGGTGTGGAACTGAGAAGCCTGGGAAAAGGCAGTATGTTCCCCCATTTGAAAGGTAGATAGTGGCGGCCTCAAGGCTGACTGAAAGACAGTGCCGTTACCCGTCTTCTAGTCACTGCTAGGAATGCCTCAGGGAAGCAAGTGAGTTTTCTCCTACGAATCCAGGTGGTCGCCAGTGCCTTGCTAGGAGCTCATCCCACGGCTTGCCCAAGCTAAAGTGCAAAGTAAACGTGACCCCAGGCCTCAAGGGAAGCACGAGCGTTTCCTATCAGCAAAGTTTGCTGTGCAGCCATCTCCAGGAACCCCGACTCGATAGAGTGCTTTCACTGCTCTCCGGCTCTCCGGAGGCCTCAGAGAGTCGCGTATGAATTCCCTTCTGAGGGAGAGCGTGGGTGCCGTGAGTCCCCTTTGTGTTTTCCGAGCCACACAGCGCAGAACAGGCTGTTGGGGTCAACCCTGTCTATGCAGAGGGAAGGGCAATGAACTGATCCTCGCTTGCCTAGCTTGATTTCTACCGCTGTAAAGCAGCCCCAGGACAACGTTTTGGCCAGTATTACCTTCAGCGTGGCTCTCCCTCTGTGGAGGCCCTCTGAACTGCACTGAAAGAATCCCTGAGCCTACAGAGCCCCCTGGCAACTCTTACCTGTCATCTCTCTATTGTGACGCAAGGTACACTGTAGGCCCAGCCTGACAGAAAGAACAGAAAAACCGCTCAACGAGTGAGACATTTGGACGATCCAAGTCACCTAGGCCTGACTAAGTCATGAAGCGGGTAGTGCTATGCACAGCATGCAGAAGACCCCGGCTGCAACCAAGTGTGATCCTAGAAAGGACCCGTGTGGCCGAAAGTCTCCAGTCGCCAGTCAGAGAGTGCCGGTAACTGCGCTGTGGGGTCAAGTTGGAAACGGGAGCATGTGGGCGAAGCCCGACTCTCCCCCTTTGGAAAGCAGCTTCGGGGTAGCTTCCAAGCTGCCTGAACACCACACCACCAGGACACTGTTCGCTCCACAGATGCCTCTGAGGAGCAGTGAGCTTTTGCCAAAGAAACCGGGTGCTTGCGCTTCCTTCCGGGGAGCTCAGCCCAGAGCATACTGTAGCTAAAGTGCCAACTAAATGTGACCTCTAGTCTCGAGGTAAGGTGCACGTTTTCCCATTCCCAGAGGCAGGGGTGCACCAGTTTCCAGGGAGTCTCAGTCCATGGACGGCTGTAGCTTTAGTAGGCCTCCCAGCGCTCAAGCCTCTCACGGGGGCACTTCTTTCCAAGGAAGTGCACCGTGTACCAGAAGCCTTCTGAGCACAATCAGGGGATACACGGCTCTGGGACCATCCCTCACTATGCAGGTGAAAGGGCCGGCAACTAATCTGTTCTCTATGGCTAGCGTTCCACAGCTTTGAAACAGCCCCAGGAGCACGCTTCTTGGGCAGGCTTTCTTTCCATGCGGGTCTGCCACGTTGGGGACACCTACGCTGCCCTGGAAGAAATCACCGGGGCTCCAATCCACTTTGGGGACTCGTGCTCGACGTCTCTCTAAGTGAGGCAGAAAGTAGACTTTAGGTCCAGCCCGAAATAAAGTAGAGATGTACCCTGAGCCTTGCTAGGCAGTTGGAACATGCAAAGTCACCTAGGCCTCCTGAGGGCATTTAGAGGGTTATGCCATTCAGCACATGCAGAACAAACAGACTGCATCCCAAAGTTTCATCGCAGAAGGGCGAATTGTGTTCCAAGGGCCTCCTTTGGCTTGTCAGAGAAGAGAGGGATATGTGCTGGGTGATCCGGTGTGGAATTGAGAAGCCTGGGAAAAAGCAGTATGTTCCCCCATTTGAAAGGTAGATAGTGGCGGCCTCAAGGCTGACTGAAAGACAGTGCCGTTACCCGTCTTCTAGTCACTGCTAGGAATGCCTCAGGGAAGCAAGTGAGTTTTCTCCTACGAATCCAGGTGGTCGCCAGTGCCTTGCTAGGAGCTCATCCCACGGCTTGCCCAAGCTAAAGTGCAAAGTAAACGTGACCCCAGGCCTCAAGGGAAGCACGAGCGTTTCCTATCAGCAAAGTTTGCTGTGCAGCCATCTCCAGGAACCCCGACTTGATAGAGTGCTTTCACTGCTCTCCGGCTCTCCGGAGGCCTCAGAGAGTCGCGTATGAATTCCCTTCTGAGGGAGAGCGTGGGTGCCGTGAGTCCCCTTTGTGTTTTCCGAGCCACACAGCGCAGAACAGGCTGTTGGGGTCAACCCTGTCTATGCAGAGGGAAGGGCAATGAACTGATCCTCGCTTGCCTAGCTTGATTTCTACCGCTGTAAAGCAGCCCCAGGACAACGTTTTTGCCAGTATTACCTTCAACGTGGCTCTCCCTCTGTGGAGGCCCTCTGAACTGCACTGAAAGAATCCCTGAGCCTACAGAGCCCCCTGGCAACTCTTACCTGTCATCTCTCTATTGTGACGCAAGGTACACTGTAGGCCCAGCCTGACAGAAAGAACAGAAAAACCGCTCAACGAGTGAGACATTTGGACGATCCAAGTCACCTAGGCCTGACTAAGTCATGAAGCGGGTAGTGCTATGCACGGCATGCAGAAGACCCCGGCTGCAACCAAGTGTGATCCTAGAAAGGCCCCGTGTGGCCGAAAGTCTCCAGTCGCCAGTCAGAGAGTGCCGGTAACTGCGCTGTGGGGTCAAGTTGGAAACGGGAGCGTGTGGGAGAAGCCCGACTCTCCCCCTTTGGAAAGCAGCTTCGGGGCAGCTTCCAAGCTGCCTGAACACCACACCACCAGGACACTGTTCGCTCCACAGATGCCTCTGAGGAGCAGTGAGCTTTTGCCAAAGAAACCGGGTGCTTGCGCTTCCTTCCGGGGAGCTCAGCCCAGAGCATACTGTAGCTAAAGTGCCAACTAAATGTGACCTCTAGTCTTGAGGTAAGGTGCACGGTTTCCCATTCCCAGAGGCAGGGGTGCACCAGTTTCCAGGGAGTCTCAGTCCATGGACGGCTGTAGCTTTAGTAGGCCTCCCAGCGCTCAAGCCTCTCACGGGGGCACTTCTTTCCAAGGAAGGGCACCGTGTACCAGAAGCCTTCTGAGCACAATCAAGGGATACACGGCTCTGGGACCATCCCTCACTATGCAGGTGAAAGCGCCGGGAACTAATCTGTTCTCTATGGCTAGCGTTCCACAGCTTTGAAACAGCCCCAGGAGCACGCTTCTTGGGCAGGCTTTCTTTCCATGCGGGTCTGCCACGTTGGGGACACCTACGCTGCCCTGGAAGAAATCACCGGGGCTCCAATCCACTTTGGGGACTCGTGCTCGACGTCTCTCTAAGTGAGGAAGAAAGTAGACTTTAGGTCCAGCCCGAAATAAAGTAGAGATGTACCCTGAGCCTTGCTAGGCAGTTGGAACATGCAAAGTCACCTAGGCCTCCTGAGGGCATTTAGAGGGTTATGCCATTCAGCGCATGCCGAACAAACAGACTGCATCCCAAAGTTTCATCGCAGAAGGCCGAATTGTGTTCCAAGGGCCTCCTTTGGCTTGTCAGAGAAGAGAGGGATATGTGCTGGGTGATCCGGTGTGGAATTGAGAAGCCTGGGAAAAGGCAGTATGTTCCCCCATTTGAAAGGTAGATAGTGGCGGCCTCAAGGCTGACTGAAAGACAGTGCCGTTACCCGTCTTCTAGTCACTGCTAGGAATGCCTCAGGGAAGCAAGTGAGTTTTCTCCTACGAATCCAGGTGGTCGCCAGTGCCTTGCTAGGAGCTCATCCCACGGCTTGCCCAAGCTAAAGTGCAAAGTAAACGTGACCCCAGGCCTCAAGGGAAGCACGAGCGTTTCCTATCAGCAAAGTTTGCTGTGCAGCCATCTCCAGGAACCCCGACTCGATAGAGTGCTTTCACTGCTCTCCGGCTCTCCGGAGGCCTCAGAGAGTCGCGTATGAATTCGCTTCTGAGGGAGAGCGTGGGTGCCGTGAGTCCCCTTTGTGTTTTCCGAGCCACACAGCGCAGAACAGGCTGTTGGGGTCAACCCTGTCTATGCAGAGGGAAGGGCAATGAACTGATCCTCGCTTGCCTAGCTTGATTTCTACCGCTGTAAAGCAGCCCCAGGACAACGTTTTTGCCAGTATTACCTTCAACGTGGCTCTCCCTCTGTGGAGGCCCTCTGAACTGCACTGAAAGAATCCCTGAGCCTACAGCGCCCCCTGGCAACTCTTACCTGTCATCTCTCTATTGTGACGCAAGGTACACTTTAGGTCCAGCCTGACAGAAAGAACAGAAAAACCGCTCAACGAGTGAGACATTTGGACGATCCAAGTCACCTAGGCCTGACTAAGTCATGAAGCGGGTAGTGCTATGCACGGCATGCAGAAGACCCCGGCTGCAACCAAGTGTGATCCTAGAAAGGCCCCGTGTGGCCGAAAGTCTCCAGTCGCCAGTCAGAGAGTGCCGGTAACTGCGCTGTGGGGTCAAGTTGGAAACGGGAGCGTGTGGGAGAAGCCCGACTCTCCCCCTTTGGAAAGCAGCTTCGGGGCAGCTTCCAAGCTGCCTGAACACCACACCACCAGGACACTGTTCGCTCCACAGATGCCTCTGAGGAGCAGTGAGCTTTTGCCAAAGAAACCGGGTGCTTGCGCTTCCTTCCGGGGAGCTCAGCCCAGAGCATACTGTAGCTAAAGTGCCAACTAAATGTGACCTCTAGTCTCGAGGTAAGGTGCACGTTTTCCCATTCCCAGAGGCAGGGGTGCACCAGTTTCCAGGGAGTCTCAGTCCATGGACGGCTGTAGCTTTAGTAGGCCTCCCAGCGCTCAAGCCTCTCACGGGGGCACTTCTTTCCAAGGAAGTGCACCGTGTACCAGAAGCCTTCTGAGCACAATCAAGGGATACACGGCTCTGGGACCATCCCTCACTATGCAGGTGAAAGGGCCGGCAACTAATCTGTTCTCTATGGCTAGCGTTCCACAGCTTTGAAACTGCCCCAGGAGCACGCTTCTTGGGCAGGCTTTCTTTCCATGCGGGTCTGCCACGTTGGGGACACCTACGCTGCCCTGGAAGAAATCACCGGGGCTCCAATCCACTTTGGGGACTCGTGCTCGACGTCTCTCTAAGTGAGGCAGAAAGTAGACTTTAGGTCCAGCCCGAAATAAAGTAGAGATGTACCCTGAGCCTTGCTAGGCAGTTGGAACATGCAAAGTCACCTAGGCCTCCTGAGGGCATTTAGAGGGTTATGCCATTCAGCGCATGCCGAACAAACAGACTGCATCCCAAAGTTTCATCGCAGAAGGCCGAATTGTGTTCCAAGGGCCTCCTTTGGCTTGTCAGAGAAGAGAGGGATATGTGCTGGGTGATCCGGTGTGGAATTGAGAAGCCTGGGAAAAGGCAGTATGTTCCCCCATTTGAAAGGTAGATAGTGGCGGCCTCAAGGCTGACTGAAAGACAGTGCCGTTACCCGTCTTCTAGTCACTGCTAGGAATGCCTCAGGGAAGCAAGTGAGTTTTCTCCTACGAATCCAGGTGGTCGCCAGTGCCTTGCTAGGAGCTCATCCCACGGCTTGCCCAAGCTAAAGTGCAAAGTAAACGTGACCCCAGGCCTCAAGGGAAGCACGAGCGTTTCCTATCAGCAAAGTTTGCTGTGCAGCCATCTCCAGGAACCCCAACTCGATAGAGTGCTTTCACTGCTCTCCGGCTCTCCGGAGGCCTCAGAGAGTCGCGTATGAATTCGCTTCTGAGGGAGAGCGTGGGTGCCGTGAGTCCCCTTTGTGTTTTCCGAGCCACACAGCGCAGAACAGGCTGTTGGGGTCAACCCTGTCTATGCAGAGGGAAGGGCAATGAACTGATCCTCGCTTGCCTAGCTTGATTTCTACCGCTGTAAAGCAGCCCCAGGACAACGTTTTTGCCAGTATTACCTTCAACGTGGCTCTCCCTCTGTGGAGGCCCTCTGAACTGCACTGAAAGAATCCCTGAGCCTACAGAGCCCCCTGGCAACTCTTACCTGTCATCTCTCTATTGTGACGCAAGGTACACTGTAGGCCCAGCCTGACAGAAAGAACAGAAAAACCGCTCAACGAGTGAGACATTTGGACGATCCAAGTCACCTAGGCCTGACTAAGTCATGAAGCGGGTAGTGCTATGCACGGCATGCAGAAGACCCCGGCTGCAACCAAGTGTGATCCTAGAAAGGCCCCGTGTGGCCGAAAGTCTCCAGTCGCCAGTCAGAGAGTGCCGGTAACTGCGCTGTGGGGTCAAGTTGGAAACGGGAGCGTGTGGGAGAAGCCCGACTCTCCCCCTTTGGAAAGCAGCATCGGGGCAGCTTCCAAGCTGCCTGAACACCACACCACCAGGACACTGTTCGCTCCACAGATGCCTCTGAGGAGCAGTGAGCTTTTGCCAAAGAAACCGGGTGCTTGCGCTTCCTTCCGGGGAGCTCAGCCCAGAGCATACTGTAGCTAAAGTGCCAACTAAATGTGACCTCTAGTCTCGAGGTAAGGTGCACGTTTTCCCATTCCCAGAGGCAGGGGCGCACCAGTTTCCAGGGAGTCTCAGTCCATGGACGGCTGTAGCTTTAGTAGGCCTCCCAGCGCTCAAGCCTCTCACGGGGGCACTTCTTTCCAAGGAAGTGCACCGTGTACCAGAAGCCTTCTGAGCACAATCAAGGGATACACGGCTCTGGGACCATCCCTCACTATGCAGGTGAAAGGGCCGGCAACTAATCTGTTCTCTATGGCTAGCGTTCCACAGCTTTGAAACAGCCCCAGGAGCACGCTTCTTGGGCAGGCTTTCTTTCCATGCGGGTCTGCCACGTTGGGGACACCTACGCTGCCCTGGAAGAAATCACCGGGGCTCCAATCCACTTTGGGGACTCGTGCTCGACGTCTCTCTAAGTGAGGCAGAAAGTAGACTTTAGGTCCAGCCCGAAATAAAGTAGAGATGTACCCTGAGCCTTGCTAGGCAGTTGGAACATGCCAAGTCACCTAGGCCTCCTGAGGGCATTTAGAGGGTTATGCCATTCAGCACATGCAGAACAAACAGACTGCATCCCAAAGTTTCATCGCAGAAGGCCGAATTGTGTTCCAAGGGCCTCCTTTGGCTTGTCAGAGAAGAGAGGGATATGTGCTGGGTGATCCGGTGTGGAATTGAGAAGCCTGGGAAAAGGCAGTATGTTCCCCCATTTGAAAGGTAGATAGTGGCGGCCTCAAGGCTGACTGAAAGACAGTGCCGTTACCCGTCTTCTAGTCACTGCTAGGAATGCCTCAGGGAAGCAAGTGAGTTTTCTCCTACGAATCCAGGTGGTCGCCAGTGCCTTGCTAGGAGCTCATCCCACGGCTTGCCCAAGCTAAAGTGCAAAGTAAACGTGACCCCAGGCCTCAAGGGAAGCACGAGCGTTTCCTATCAGCAAAGTTTGCTGTGCAGCCATCTCCAGGAACCCCGACTCGATAGAGTGCTTTCACTGCTCTCCGGCTCTCCGGAGGCCTCAGAGAGTCGCGTATGAATTCCCTTCTGAGGGAGAGCGTGGGTGCCGTGAGTCCCCTTTGTGTTTTCCGAGCCACACAGCGCAGAACAGGCTGTTGGGGTCAACCCTGTCTATGCAGAGGGAAGGGCAATGAACTGATCCTCGCTTGCCTAGCTTGATTTCTAGCGCTGTAAAGCAGCCCCAGGACAACGTTTTTGCCAGTATTACCTTCAACGTGGCTCTCCCTCTGTGGAGGCCCTCTGAACTGCACTGAAAGAATCCCTGAGCCTACAGAGCCCCCTGGCAACTCTTACCTGTCATCTCTCTATTGTGACGCAAGGTACACTGTAGGCCCAGCCTGACAGAAAGAACAGAAAAACCGCTCAACGAGTGAGACATTTGGACGATCCAAGTCACCTAGGCCTGACTAAGTCATGAAGCGGGTAGTGCTATGCACGGCATGCAGAAGACCCCGGCTGCAACCAAGTGTGATCCTAGAAAGGCCCCGTGTGGCCGAAAGTCTCCAGTCGCCAGTCAGAGAGTGCCGGTAACTGCGCTGTGGGGTCAAGTTGGAAACGGGAGCATGTGGGAGAAGCCCGACTCTCCCCCTTTGGAAAGCAGCTTCGGGGCAGCTTCCAAGCTGCCTGAACACCACACCACCAGGACACTGTTCGCTCCACAGATGCCTCTGAGGAGCAGTGAGCTTTTGCCAAAGAAACCGGGTGCTTGCGCTTCCTTCCTGGGAGCTCAGCCCAGAGCATACTGTAGCTAAAGTGCCAACTAAATGTGACCTCTAGTCTCGAGGTAAGGTGCACGTTTTCCCATTCCCAGAGGCAGGGGTGCACCAGTTTCCAGGGAGTCTCAGTCCATGGACGGCTGTAGCTTTAGTAGGCCTCCCAGCGCTCAAGCCTCTCACGGGGGCACTTCTTTCCAAGGAAGTGCACCGTGTACCAGAAGCCTTCTGAGCACAATCAAGGGATACACGGCTCTGGGACCATCCCTCACTATGCAGGTGAAAGGGCCGGCAACTAATCTGTTCTCTATGGCTAGCGTTCCACAGCTTTGAAACAGCCCCAGGAGCACGCTTCTTGGGCAGGCTTTCTTTCCATGCGGGTCTGCCACGTTGAGGACACCTATGCTGCCCTGAAAGAAATCACCGGGGCTCCAATCCACTTTGGGGACTCGTGCTCGACGTCTCTCTAAGTGAGGCAGAAAGTAGACTTTAGGTCCAGCCCGAAATAACGTAGAGATGTACCCTGAGCCTTGCTAGGCATTTGGAACATGCAAAGTCACCTAGGCCGCCTGAGGGCATTTAGAGGGTTATGCCATTCAGCGCATGCCGAACAAACAGACTGCATCCCAAAGTTTCATCGCAGAAGGCCGAATTGTGTTCCAAGGGCCTCCTTTGGCTTGTCAGAGAAGAGAGGGATATGTGCTGGGTGATCCGGTGTGGAATTGAGAAGCCTGGGAAAAGGCAGTATGTTCCCCCATTTGAAAGGTAGATAGTGGCGGCCTCAAGGCTGACTGAAAGACAGTGCCGTTACCCGTCTTCTAGTCACTGCTAGGAATGCCTCAGGGAAGCAAGTGAGTTTTCTCCTACGAATCCAGGTGGTCGCCAGTGCCTTGCTAGGAGCTCATCCCACGGCTTGCCCAAGCTAAAGTGCAAAGTAAACGTGACCCCAGGCCTCAAGGGAAGCACGAGCGTTTCCTATCAGCAAAGTTTGCTGTGCAGCCATCTCCAGGAACCCCGACTCGATAGAGTGCTTTCACTGCTCTCCGGCTCTCCGGAGGCCTCAGAGAGTCGCGTATGAATTCCCTTCTGAGGGAGAGCGTGGGTGCCGTGAGTCCCCTTTGTGTTTTCCGAGCCACACAGCGCAGAACAGGCTGTTGGGGTCAACCCTGTCTATGCAGAGGGAAGGGCAATGAACTGATCCTCGCTTGCCTAGCTTGATTTCTACCGCTGTAAAGCAGCCCCAGGACAACGTTTTTGCCAGTATTACCTTCAGCGTGGCTCTCCCTCTGTGGAGGCCCTCTGAACTGCACTGAAAGAATCCCTGAGCCTACAGAGCCCCCTGGCAACTCTTACCTGTCATCTCTCTATTGTGACGCAAGGTACACTGTAGGCCCAGCCTGACAGAAAGAACAGAAAAACCGCTCAACGAGTGAGACATTTGGACGATCCAAGTCACCTAGGCCTGACTAAGTCATGAAGCGGGTAGTGCTATGCACGGCATGCAAAAGACCCCGGCTGCAACGAAGTGTGATCCTAGAAAGGCCCCGTGTGGCCGAAAGTCTCCAGTCGCCAGTCAGAGAGTGCCGGTAACTGCGCTGTGGGGTCAAGTTGGAAACGGGAGCGTGTGGGAGAAGCCCGACTCTCCCCCTTTGGAAAGCAGCTTCGGGGCAGCTTCCAAGCTGCCTGAACACCACACCACCAGGACACTGTTCGCTCCACAGATGCCTCTGAGGAGCAGTGAGCTTTTGCCAAAGAAACCGGGTGCTTGCGCTTCCTTCCGGGGAGCTCAGCCCAGAGCATACTGTAGCTAAAGTGCCAACTAAATGTGACCTCTAGTCTCGAGGTAAGGTGCACGTTTTCCCATTCCCAGAGGCAGGGGTGCACCAGTTTCCAGGGAGTCTCAGTCCATGGACGGCTGTAGCTTTAGTAGGCCTCCCAGCGCTCAAGCCTCTCACGGGGGCACTTCTTTCCAAGGAAGTGCACCGTGTACCAGAAGCCTTCTGAGCACAATCAAGGGATACACGGCTCTGGGACCATCCCCCACTATGCAGGTGAAAGGGCCGGCAACTAATCTGTTCTCTATGGCTAGCGTTCCACAGCTTTGAAACAGCCCCAGGAGCACGCTTCTTGGGCAGGCTTTCTTTCCATGCGGGTCTGCCACGTTGGGGACACCTACGCTGCCCTGGAAGAAATCACCGGGGCTCCAATCCACTTTGGGGACTCGTGCTCGACGTCTCTCTAAGTGAGGCAGAAAGTAGACTTTAGGTCCAGCCCGAAATAAAGTAGAGATGTACCCTGAGCCTTGCTAGGCAGTTGGAACATGCAAAGTCACCTAGGCCTCCTGAGGGCATTTAGAGGGTTATGCCATTCAGCGCATGCCGAACAAACAGACTGCATCCCAAAGTTTCATCGCAGAAGGCCGAATTGTGTTCCAAGGGCCTCCTTTGGCTTGTCAGAGAAGAGAGGTATATGTGCTGGGTGATCCGGTGTGGAATTGAGAAGCCTGGGAAAAGGCAGTATGTTCCCCCATTTGAAAGGTAGATAGTGGCGGCCTCAAGGCTGACTGAAAGACAGTGCCGTTACCCGTCTTCTAGTCACTGCTAGGAATGCCTCAGGGAAGCAAGTGAGTTTTCTCCTACGAATCCAGGTGGTCGCCAGTGCCTTGCTAGGAGCTCATCCCACGGCTTGCCCAAGCTAAAGTGCAAAGTAAACGTGACCCCAGGCCTCAAGGGAAGCACGAGCGTTTCCTATCAGCAAAGTTTGCTGTGCAGCCATCTCCAGGAACCCCGACTCGATAGAGTGCTTTCACTGCTCTCCGGCTCTCCGGAGGCCTCAGAGAGTCGCGTATGAATTCGCTTCTGAGGGAGAGCGTGGGTGCCGTGAGTCCCCTTTGTGTTTTCCGAGCCACACAGCGCAGAACAGGCTGTTGGGGTCAACCCTGTCTATGCAGAGGGAAGGGCAATGAACTGATCCTCGCTTGCCTAGCTTGATTTCTACCGCTGTAAAGCAGCCCCAGGACAACGTTTTGGCCAGTATTACCTTCAGCGTGGCTCTCCCTCTGTGGAGGCCCTCTGAACTGCACTGAAAGAATCCCTGAGCCTACAGAGCCCCCTGGCAACTCTTACCTGTCATCTCTCTATTGTGACGCAAGGTACACTGTAGGCCCAGCCTGACAGAAAGAACAGAAAAACCGCTCAACGAGTGAGACATTTGGACGATCCAAGTCACCTAGGCCTGACTAAGTCATGAAGCGGGTAGTGCTATGCACGGCATGCAAAAGACCCCGGCTGCAACGAAGTGTGATCCTAGAAAGGCCCCGTGTGGCCGAAAGTCTCCAGTCGCCAGTCAGAGAGTGCCGGTAACTGCGCTGTGGGGTCAAGTTGGAAACGGGAGCGTGTGGGAGAAGCCCGACTCTCCCCCTTTGGAAAGCAGCTTCGGGGCAGCTTCCAAGCTGCCTGAACACCACACCACCAGGACACTGTTCGCTCCACAGATGCCTCTGAGGAGCAGTGAGCTTTTGCCAAAGAAACCGGGTGCTTGCGCTTCCTTCCGGGGAGCTCAGCCCAGAGCATACTGTAGCTAAAGTGCCAACTAAATGTGACCTCTAGTCTCGAGGTAAGCTGCACGTTTTCCCATTCCCAGAGGCAGGGGTGCACCAGTTTCCAGGGAGTCTCAGTCCATGGACGGCTGTAGCTTTAGTAGGCCTCCCAGCGCTCAAGCCTCTCACGGGGGCACTTCTTTCCAAGGAAGTGCACCGTGTACCAGAAGCCTTCTGAGCACAATCAAGGGATACACGGCTCTGGGACCATCCCCCACTATGCAGGTGAAAGGGCCGGCAACTAATCTGTTCTCTATGGCTAGCGTTCCACAGCTTTGAAACAGCCCCAGGAGCACGCTTCTTGGGCAGGCTTTCTTTCCATGCGGGTCTGCCACGTTGGGGACACCTACGCTGCCCTGGAAGAAATCACCGGGGCTCCAATCCACTTTGGGGACTCGTGCTCGACGTCTCTCTAAGTGAGGCAGAAAGTAGACTTTAGGTCCAGCCCGAAATAAAGTAGAGATGTACCCTGAGCCTTGCTAGGCAGTTGGAACATGCAAAGTCACCTAGGCCTCCTGAGGGCATTTAGAGGGTTATGCCATTCAGCGCATGCCGAACAAACAGACTGCATCCCAAAGTTTCATCGCAGAAGGCCGAATTGTGTTCCAAGGGCCTCCTTTGGCTTGTCAGAGAAGAGAGGGATATGTGCTGGGTGATCCGGTGTGGAATTGAGAAGCCTGGGAAAAGGCAGTATGTTCCCCCATTTGAAAGGTAGATAGTGGCGGCCTCAAGGCTGACTGAAAGACAGTGCCGTTACCCGTCTTCTAGTCACTGCTAGGAATGCCTCAGGGAAGCAAGTGAGTTTTCTCCTACGAATCCAGGTGGTCGCCAGTGCCTTGCTAGGAGCTCATCCCACGGCTTGCCCAAGCTAAAGTGCAAAGTAAACGTGACCCCAGGCCTCAAGGGAAGCACGAGCGTTTCCTATCAGCAAAGTTTGCTGTGCAGCCATCTCCAGGAACCCCGACTCGATAGAGTGCTTTCACTGCTCTCCGGCTCTCCGGAGGCCTCAGAGAGTCGCGTATGAATTCCCTTCTGAGGGAGAGCGTGGGTGCCGTGAGTCCCCTTTGTGTTTTCCGAGCCACACAGCGCAGAACAGGCTGTTGGGGTCAACCCTGTCTATGCAGAGGGAAGGGCAATGAACTGATCCTCGCTTGCCTAGCTTGATTTCTACCGCTGTAAAGCAGCCCCAGGACAACGTTTTGGCCAGTATTACCTTCAGCGTGGCTCTCCCTCTGTGGAGGCCCTCTGAACTGCACTGAAAGAATCCCTGAGCCTACAGAGCCCCCTGGCAACTCTTACCTGTCATCTCTCTATTGTGACGCAAGGTACACTGTAGGCCCAGCCTGACAGAAAGAACAGAAAAACCGCTCAACGAGTGAGACATTTGGACGATCCAAGTCACCTAGGCCTGACTAAGTCATGAAGCGGGTAGTGCTATGCACGGCATGCAAAAGACCCCGGCTGCAACGAAGTGTGATCCTAGAAAGGCCCCGTGTGGCCGAAAGTCTCCAGTCGCCAGTCAGAGAGTGCCGGTAACTGCGCTGTGGGGTCAAGTTGGAAACGGGAGCGTGTGGGAGAAGCCCGACTCTCCCCCTTTGGAAAGCAGCTTCGGGGCAGCTTCCAAGCTGCCTGAACACCACACCACCAGGACACTGTTCGCTCCACAGATGCCTCTGAGGAGCAGTGAGCTTTTGCCAAAGAAACCGGGTGCTTGCGCTTCCTTCCGGGGAGCTCAGCCCAGAGCATACTGTAGCTAAAGTGCCAACTAAATGTGACCTCTAGTCTCGAGGTAAGCTGCACGTTTTCCCATTCCCAGAGGCAGGGGTGCACCAGTTTCCAGGGAGTCTCAGTCCATGGACGGCTGTAGCTTTAGTAGGCCTCCCAGCGCTCAAGCCTCTCACGGGGGCACTTCTTTCCAAGGAAGTGCACCGTGTACCAGAAGCCTTCTGAGCACAATCAAGGGATACACGGCTCTGGGACCATCCCTCACTATGCAGGTGAAAGGGCCGGCAACTAATCTGTTCTCTATGGCTAGCGTTCCACAGCTTTGAAACAGCCCCAGGAGCACGCTTCTTGGGCAGGCTTTCTTTCCATGCGGGTCTGCCACGTTGGGGACACCTACGCTGCCCTGGAAGAAATCACCGGGCTCCAATCCACTTTGGGGACTCGTGCTCGACGTCTCTCTAAGTGAGGCAGAAAGTAGACTTTAGGTCCAGCCCGAAATAACGTAGAGATGTACCCTGAGCCTTGCTAGGCATTTGGAACATGCAAAGTCACCTAGGCCTCCTGAGGGCATTTAGAGGGTTATGCCATTCAGCGCATGCCGAACAAACAGACTGCATCCCAAAGTTTCATCGCAGAAGGCCGAATTGTGTTCCAAGGGCCTCCTTTGGCTTGTCAGAGAAGAGAGGGATATGTGCTGGGTGATCCGGTGTGGAATTGAGAAGCCTGGGAAAAGGCAGTATGTTCCCCCATTTGAAAGGTAGATAGTGGCGGCCTCAAGGCTGACTGAAAGACAGTGCCGTTACCCGTCTTCTAGTCACTGCTAGGAATGCCTCAGGGAAGCAAGTGAGTTTTCTCCTACGAATCCAGGTGGTCGCCAGTGCCTTGCTAGGAGCTCATCCCACGGCTTGCCCAAGCTAAAGTGCAAAGTAAACGTGACCCCAGGCCTCAAGGGAAGCACGAGCGTTTCCTATCAGCAAAGTTTGCTGTGCAGCCATCTCCAGGAACCCCGACTCGATAGAGTGCTTTCACTGCTCTCCGGCTCTCCGGAGGCCTCAGAGAGTCGCGTATGAATTCCCTTCTGAGGGAGAGCGTGGGTGCCGTGAGTCCCCTTTGTGTTTTCCGAGCCACACAGCGCAGAACAGGCTGTTGGGGTCAACCCTGTCTATGCAGAGGGAAGGGCAATGAACTGATCCTCGCTTGCCTAGCTTGATTTCTACCGCTGTAAAGCAGCCCCAGGACAACGTTTTTGCCAGTATTACCTTCAGCGTGGCTCTCCCTCTGTGGAGGCCCTCTGAACTGCACTGAAAGAATCCCTGAGCCTACAGAGCCCCCTGGCAACTCTTACCTGTCATCTCTCTATTGTGACGCAAGGTACACTGTAGGCCCAGCCTGACAGAAAGAACAGAAAAACCGCTCAAAGAGTGAGACATTTGGACGATCCAAGTCACCTAGGCCTGACTAAGTCATGAAGCGGGTAGTGCTATGCACGGCATGCAAAAGACCCCGGCTGCAACGAAGTGTCATCCTAGAAAGGCCCCGTGTGGCCGAAAGTCTCCAGTCGCCAGTCAGAGAGTGCCGGTAACTGCGCTGTGGGGTCAAGTTGGAAACGGGAGCGTGTGGGAGAAGCCCGACTCTCCCCCTTTGGAAAGCAGCTTCGGGGCAGCTTCCAAGCTGCCTGAACACCACACCACCAGGACACTGTTCGCTCCACAGATGCCTCTGAGGAGCAGTGAGCTTTTGCCAAAGAAACCGGGTGCTTGCGCTTCCTTCCGGGGAGCTCAGCCCAGAGCATACTGTAGCTAAAGTGCCAACTAAATGTGACCTCTAGTCTCGAGGTAAGCTGCACGTTTTCCCATTCCCAGAGGCAGGGGTGCACCAGTTTCCAGGGAGTCTCAGTCCATGGACGGCTGTAGCTTTAGTAGGCCTCCCAGCGCTCAAGCCTCTCACGGGGGCACTTCTTTCCAAGGAAGTGCACCGTGTACCAGAAGCCTTCTGAGCACAATCAAGGGATACACGGCTCTGGGACCATCCCTCACTATGCAGGTGAAAGGGCCGGCAACTAATCTGTTCTCTATGGCTAGCGTTCCACAGCTTTGAAACAGCCCCAGGAGCACGCTTCTTGGGCAGGCTTTCTTTCCATGCGGGTCTGCCACGTTGGGGACACCTACGCTGCCCTGGAAGAAATCACCGGGCTCCAATCCACTTTGGGGACTCGTGCTCGACGTCTCTCTAAGTGAGGCAGAAAGTAGACTTTAGGTCCAGCCCGAAATAAAGTAGAGATGTACCCTGAGCCTTGCTAGGCAGTTGGAACATGCAAAGTCACCTAGGCCTCCTGAGGGCATTTAGAGGGTTATGCCATTCAGCGCATGCCGAACAAACAGACTGCATCCCAAAGTTTCATCACAGAAGGCCGAATTGTGTTCCAAGGGCCTCCTTTGGCTTGTCAGAGAAGAGAGGTATATGTGCTGGGTGATCCGGTGTGGAATTGAGAAGCCTGGGAAAAGGCAGTATGTTCCCCCATTTGAAAGGTAGATAGTGGCGGCCTCAAGGCTGACTGAAAGACAGTGCCGTTACCCGTCTTCTAGTCACTGCTAGGAATGCCTCAGGGAAGCAAGTGAGTTTTCTCCTACGAATCCAGGTGGTCACCAGTGCCTTGCTAGGAGCTCATCCCACGGCTTGCCCAAGCTAAAGTGCAAAGTAAACGTGACCCCAGGCCTCAAGGGAAGCACGAGCGTTTCCTATCAGCAAAGTTTGCTGTGCAGCCATCTCCAGGAACCCCGACTCGATAGAGTGCTTTCACTGCTCTCCGGCTCTCCGGAGGCCTCAGAGAGTCGCGTATGAATTCCCTTCTGAGGGAGAGCGTGGGTGCCGTGAGTCCCCTTTGTGTTTTCCGAGCCACACAGCGCAGAACAGGCTGTTGGGGTCAACCCTGTCTATGCAGAGGGAAGGGCAATGAACTGATCCTCGCTTGCCTAGCTTGATTTCTACCGCTGTAAAGCAGCCCCAGGACAACGTTTTGGCCAGTATTACCTTCAGCGTGGCTCTCCCTCTGTGGAGGCCCTCTGAACTGCACTGAAAGAATCCCTGAGCCTACAGAGCCCCCTGGCAACTCTTACCTGTCATCTCTCTATTGTGACGCAAGGTACACTGTAGGCCCAGCCTGACAGAAAGAACAGAAAAACCGCTCAACGAGTGAGACATTTGGACGATCCAAGTCACCTAGGCCTGACTAAGTCATGAAGCGGGTAGTGCTATGCACGGCATGCAGAAGACCCCGGCTGCAACCAAGTGTGATCCTAGAAAGGCCCCGTGTGGCCGAAAGTCTCCAGTCGCCAGTCAGAGAGTGCCGGTAACTGCGCTGTGGTGTCAAGTTGGAAACGGGAGCATGTGGGAGAAGCCCGACTCTCCCCCTTTGGAAAGCAGCTTCGGGGCAGCTTCCAAGCTGCCTGAACACCACACCACCAGGACACGGTTCGCTCCACAGATGCCTCTGAGGAGCAGTGAGCTTTTGCCAAAGAAACCGGGTGCTTGCGCTTCCTTCCGGGGAGCTCAGCCCAGAGCATACTGTAGCTAAAGTGCCAACTAAATGAGACCTCTAGTCTCGAGGTAAGGTGCACGTTTTCCCATTCCCAGAGGCAGGGGTGCACCAGTTTCCAGGGAGTCTCAGTCCATGGACGGCTGTAGCTTTAGCAGGCCTCCCAGCGCTCAAGCCTCTCACGGGGGCACTTCTTTCCAAGGAAGTGCACCGTGTACCAGAAGCCTTCTGAGCACAATCAAGGGATACACGGCTCTGGGACCATCCCTCACTATGCAGGTGAAAGGGCCGGCAACTAATCTGTTCTCTATGGCTAGCGTTCCACAGCTTTGAAACAGCCCCAGGAGCACGCTTCTTGGGCAGGCTTTCTTTCCATGCGGGTCTGCCACGTTGGGGACACCTACGCTGCCCTGGAAGAAATCACCGGGGCTCCAATCCACTTTGGGGACTCGTGCTCGACGTCTCTCTAAGTGAGGCAGAAAGTAGACTTTAGGTCCAGCCCGAAATAAAGTAGAGATGTACCCTGAGCCTTGCTAGGCAGTTGGAACATGCCAAGTCACCTAGGCCTCCTGAGGGCATTTAGAGGGTTATGCCATTCAGCGCATGCAGAACAAACAGACTGCATCCCAAAGTTTCATCACAGAAGGCCGAATTGTGTTCCAAGGGCCTCCTTTGGCTTGTCAGAGAAGAGAGGGATATGTGCTGGGTGATCCGGTGTGGAATTGAGAAGCCTGGGAAAAGGCAGTATGTTCCCCCATTTGAAAGGTAGATAGTGGCGGCCTCAAGGCTGACTGAAAGACAGTGCCGTTACCCGTCTTCTAGTCACTGCTAGGAATGCCTCAGGGAAGCAAGTGAGTTTTCTCCTACGAATCCAGGTGGTCGCCAGTGCCTTGCTAGGAGCTCATCCCACGGCTTGCCCAAGCTAAAGTGCAAAGTAAACGTGACCCCAGGCCTCAAGGGAAGCACGAGTGTTTCCTATCAGCACAGTTTGCTGTGCAGCCATCTCCAGGAACCCCGACTCGATAGAGTGCTTTCACTGCTCTCCGGCTCTCCGGAGACCTCAGAGAGTCGCGTATGAATTCCCTTCTGAGGGAGAGCGTGGGTGCCGTGAGTCCCCTTTGTGTTTTCCGAGCCACACAGCGCAGAACAGGCTGTTGGGGTCAACCCTGTCTATGCAGAGGGAAGGGCAATGAACTGATCCTCGCTTGCCTAGCTTGATTTCTACCGCTGTAAAGCAGCCCCAGGACAACGTTTTTGCCAGTATTACCTTCAACGTGGCTCTCCCTCTGTGGAGGCCCTCTGAACTGCACTGAAAGAATCCCTGAGCCTACAGAGCCCCCTGGCAACTCTTACCTGTCATCTCTCTATTGTGACGCAAGGTACACTGTAGGCCCAGCCTGACAGAAAGAACAGAAAAACCGCTCAACGAGTGAGACATTTGGACGATCCAAGTCACCTAGGCCTGACTAAGTCATGAAGCGGGTAGTGCTATGCACGGCATGCAGAAGACCCCGGCTGCAACCAAGTGTGATCCTAGAAAGGCCCCGTGTGGCCGAAAGTCTCCAGTCGCCAGTCAGAGAGTGCCGGTAACTGCGCTGTGGGGTCAAGTTGGAAACGGGAGCATGTGGGAGAAGCCCGACTCTCCCCCTTTGGAAAGCAGCTTCGGGGCAGCTTCCAAGCTGCCTGAACACCACACCACCAGGACACTGTTCGCTCCACAGATGCCTCTGAGGAGCAGTGAGGTTTTGCCAAAGAAACCGGGTGCTTGCGCTTCCTTCCGGGGAGCTCAGCCCAGAGCATACTGTAGCTAAAGTGCCAACTAAATGTGACCTCTAGTCTCGAGGTAAGGTGCACGTTTTCCCATTCCCAGAGGCAGGGGTGCACCAGTTTCCAGGGAGTCTCAGTCCATGGACGGCTGTAGCTTTAGTAGGCCTCCCAGCGCTCAAGCCTCTCACGGGGGCACTTCTTTCCAAGGAAGTGCACCGTGTACCAGAAGCCTTCTGAGCACAATCAAGGGATACACGGCTCTGGGACCATCCCTCACTATGCAGGTGAAAGGGCCGGCAACTAATCTGTTCTCTATGGCTAGCGTTCCACAGCTTTGAAACAGCCCCAGGAGCACGCTTCTTGGGCAGGCTTTCTTTCCATGCGGGTCTGCCACGTTGGGGACACCTACGCTGCCCTGGAAGAAATCACCGGGGCTCCAATCCACTTTGGGGACTCGTGCTCGACGTCTCTCTAAGTGAGGCAGAAAGTAGACTTTAGGTCCAGCCCGAAATAAAGTAGAGATGTACCCTGAGCCTTGCTAGGCAGTTGGAACATGCAAAGTCACCTAGGCCTCCTGAGGGCATTTAGAGGGTTATGCCATTCAGCACATGCAGAACAAACAGACTGCATCCCAAAGTTTCATCGCAGAAGGCCGAATTGTGTTCCAAGGGCCTCCTTTGGCTTGTCAGAGAAGAGAGGGATATGTGCTGGGTGATCCGGTGTGGAATTGAGAAGCCTGGGAAAAGGCAGTATGTTCCCCCATTTGAAAGGTAGATAGTGGCGGCCTCAAGGCTGACTGAAAGACAGTGCCGTTACCCGTCTTCTAGTCACTGCTAGGAATGCCTCAGGGAAGCAAGTGAGTTTTCTCCTACGAATCCAGGTGGTCGCCAGTGCCTTGCTAGGAGCTCATCCCACGGCTTGCCCAAGCTAAAGTGCAAAGTAAACGTGACCCCAGGCCTCAAGGGAAGCACGAGCGTTTCCTATCAGCAAAGTTTGCTGTGCAGCCATCTCCAGGAACCCCGACTCGATAGAGTGCTTTCACTGCTCTCCGGCTCTCCGGAGGCCTCAGAGAGTCGCGTATGAATTCCCTTCTGAGGGAGAGCGTGGGTGCCGTGAGTCCCCTTTGTGTTTTCCGAGCCACACAGCGCAGAACAGGCTGTTGGGGTCAACCCTGTCTATGCAGAGGGAAGGGCAATGAACTGATCCTCGCTTGCCTAGCTTGATTTCTAGCGCTGTAAAGCAGCCCCAGGACAACGTTTTGGCCAGTATTACCTTCAGCGTGGCTCTCCCTCTGTGGAGGCCCTCTGAACTGCACTGAAAGAATCCCTGAGCCTACAGAGCCCCCTGGCAACTCTTACCTGTCATCTCTCTATTGTGACGCAAGGTACACTGTAGGCCCAGCCTGACAGAAAGAACAGAAAAACCGCTCAACGAGTGAGACATTTGGACGATCCAAGTCACCTAGGCCTGACTAAGTCATGAAGCGGGTAGTGCTATGCACGGCATGCAGAAGACCCTGGCTGCAACCAAGTGTGATCCTAGAAAGGGCCCGTGTGGCCGAAAGTCTCCAGTCGCCAGTCAGAGAGTGCCGGTAACTGCGCTGTGGGGTCAAGTTGGAAACGGGAGCGTGTGGGAGAAGCCCGACTCTCCCCCTTTGGAAAGCAGCTTCGGGGCAGCTTCCAAGCTGCCTGAACACCACACCACCAGGATACTGTTCGCTCCACAGATGCCTCTGAGGAGCAGTGAGCTTTTGCCAAAGAAACCGGGTGCTTGCGCTTCCTTCCGGGGAGCTCAGCCCAGAGCATACTGTAGCTAAAGTGCCAACTAAATGTGACCTCTAGTCTTGAGGTAAGGTGCACGTTTTCCCATTCCCAGAGGCAGGGGTGCACCAGTTTCCAGGGAGTCTCAGTCCATGGACGGCTGTAGCTTTAGTAGGCCTCCCAGCGCTCAAGCCTCTCACTGGGGCACTTCTTTCCAAGGAAGGGCACCGTGTACCAGAAGCCTTCTGAGCACAATCAAGGGATACACGGCTCTGGGACCATCCCTCACTATGCAGGTGAAAGGGCCGGCAACTAATCTGTTCTCTATGGCTAGCGTTCCACAGCTTTGAAACAGCCCCAGGAGCACGCTTCTTGGGCAGGCTTTCTTTCCATGCGGGTCTGCCACGTTGGGGACACCTACGCTGCCCTGGAAGAAATCACCGGGGCTCCAATCCACTTTGGGGACTCGTGCTCGACGTCTCTCTAAGTGAGGCAGAAAGTAGACTTTAGGTCCAGCCCGAAATAAAGTAGAGATGTACCCTGAGCCTTGCTAGGCAGTTGGAACATGCAAAGTCACCTAGGCCTCCTGAGGGCATTTAGAGGGTTATGCCATTCAGCGCATGCCGAACAAACAGACTGCATCCCAAAGTTTCATCGCAGAAGGCCGAATTGTGTTCCAAGGGCCTCCTTTGGCTTGTCAGAGAAGAGAGGGATATGTGCTGGGTGATCCGGTGTGGAATTGAGAAGCCTGGGAAAAGGCAGTATGTTCCCCCATTTGAAAGGTAGATAGTGGCGGCCTCAAGGCTGACTGAAAGACAGTGCCGTTACCCGTCTTCTAGTCACTGCTAGGAATGCCTCAGGGAAGCAAGTGAGTTTTCTCCTACGAATCCAGGTGGTCGCCAGTGCCTTGCTAGGAGCTCATCCCACGGCTTGCCCAAGCTAAAGTGCAAAGTAAACGTGACCCCAGGCCTCAAGGGAAGCACGAGCGTTTCCTATCAGCAAAGTTTGCTGTGCAGCCATCTCCAGGAACCCCGACTCGTTAGAGTGCTTTCACTGCTCTCCGGCTCTCCGGAGGCCTCAGAGAGTCGCGTATGAATTCGCTTCTGAGGGAGAGCGTGGGTGCCGTGAGTCCCCTTTGTGTTTTCCGAGCCACACAGCGCAGAACAGGCTGTTGGGGTCAACCCTGTCTATGCAGAGGGAAGGGCAATGAACTGATCCTCGCTTGCCTAGCTTGATTTCTACCGCTGTAAAGCAGCCCCAGGACAACGTTTTTGCCAGTATTACCTTCAACGTGGCTCTCCCTCTGTGGAGGCCCTCTGAACTGCACTGAAAGAATCCCTGAGCCTACAGCGCCCCCTGGCAACTCTTACCTGTCATCTCTCTATTGTGACGCAAGGTACACTTTAGGTCCAGCCTGACAGAAAGAACAGAAAAACCGCTCAACGAGTGAGACATTTGGACGATCCAAGTCACCTAGGCCTGACTAAGTCATGAAGCGGGTAGTGCTATGCACGGCATGCAGAAGACCCCGGCTGCAACCAAGTGTGATCCTAGAAAGGCCCCGTGTGGCCGAAAGTCTCCAGTCGCCAGTCAGAGAGTGCCGGTAACTGCGCTGTGGGGTCAAGTTGGAAACGGGAGCGTGTGGGAGAAGCCCGACTCTCCCCCTTTGGAAAGCAGCTTCGGGGCAGCTTCCAAGCTGCCTGAACACCACACCACCAGGACACTGTTCGCTCCACAGATGCCTCTGAGGAGCAGTGAGCTTTTGCCAAAGAAACCGGGTGCTTGCGCTTCCTTCCGGGGAGCTCAGCCCAGAGCATACTGTAGCTAAAGTGCCAACTAAATGTGACCTCTAGTCTCGAGGTAAGGTGCACGTTTTCCCATTCCCAGAGGCAGGGGTGCACCAGTTTCCAGGGAGTCTCAGTCCATGGACGGCTGTAGCTTTAGTAGGCCTCCCAGCGCTCAAGCCTCTCACGGGGGCACTTCTTTCCAAGGAAGTGCACCGTGTACCAGAAGCCTTCTGAGCACAATCAAGGGATACACGGCTCTGGGACCATCCCTCACTATGCAGGTGAAAGGGCCGGCAACTAATCTGTTCTCTATGGCTAGCGTTCCACAGCTTTGAAACTGCCCCAGGAGCACGCTTCTTGGGCAGGCTTTCTTTCCATGCGGGTCTGCCACGTTGGGGACACCTACGCTGCCCTGGAAGAAATCACCGGGGCTCCAATCCACTTTGGGGACTCGTGCTCGACGTCTCTCTAAGTGAGGCAGAAAGTAGACTTTAGGTCCAGCCCGAAATAAAGTAGAGATGTACCCTGAGCCTTGCTAGGCAGTTGGAACATGCAAAGTCACCTAGGCCTCCTGAGGGCATTTAGAGGGTTATGCCATTCAGCGCATGCCGAACAAACAGACTGCATCCCAAAGTTTCATCGCAGAAGGCCGAATTGTGTTCCAAGGGCCTCCTTTGGCTTGTCAGAGAAGAGAGGGATATGTGCTGGGTGATCCGGTGTGGAATTGAGAAGCCTGGGAAAAGGCAGTATGTTCCCCCATTTGAAAGGTAGATAGTGGCGGCCTCAAGGCTGACTGAAAGACAGTGCCGTTACCCGTCTTCTAGTCACTGCTAGGAATGCCTCAGGGAAGCAAGTGAGTTTTCTCCTACGAATCCAGGTGGTCGCCAGTGCCTTGCTAGGAGCTCATCCCACGGCTTGCCCAAGCTAAAGTGCAAAGTAAACGTGACCCCAGGCCTCAAGGGAAGCACGAGCGTTTCCTATCAGCAAAGTTTGCTGTGCAGCCATCTCCAGGAACCCCAACTCGATAGAGTGCTTTCACTGCTCTCCGGCTCTCCGGAGGCCTCAGAGAGTCGCGTATGAATTCGCTTCTGAGGGAGAGCGTGGGTGCCGTGAGTCCCCTTTGTGTTTTCCGAGCCACACAGCGCAGAACAGGCTGTTGGGGTCAACCCTGTCTATGCAGAGGGAAGGGCAATGAACTGATCCTCGCTTGCCTAGCTTGATTTCTACCGCTGTAAAGCAGCCCCAGGACAACGTTTTTGCCAGTATTACCTTCAACGTGGCTCTCCCTCTGTGGAGGCCCTCTGAACTGCACTGAAAGAATCCCTGAGCCTACAGAGCCCCCTGGCAACTCTTACCTGTCATCTCTCTATTGTGACGCAAGGTACACTGTAGGCCCAGCCTGACAGAAAGAACAGAAAAACCGCTCAACGAGTGAGACATTTGGACGATCCAAGTCACCTAGGCCTGACTAAGTCATGAAGCGGGTAGTGCTATGCACGGCATGCAGAAGACCCCGGCTGCAACCAAGTGTGATCCTAGAAAGGCCCCGTGTGGCCGAAAGTCTCCAGTCGCCAGTCAGAGAGTGCCGGTAACTGCGCTGTGGGGTCAAGTTGGAAACGGGAGCGTGTGGGAGAAGCCCGACTCTCCCCCTTTGGAAAGCAGCTTCGGGGCAGCTTCCAAGCTGCCTGAACACCACACCACCAGGACACTGTTCGCTCCACAGATGCCTCTGAGGAGCAGTGAGCTTTTGCCAAAGAAACCGGGTGCTTGCGCTTCCTTCCGGGGAGCTCAGCCCAGAGCATACTGTAGCTAAAGTGCCAACTAAATGTGACCTCTAGTCTCGAGGTAAGGTGCACGTTTTCCCATTCCCAGAGGCAGGGGTGCACCAGTTTCCAGGGAGTCTCAGTCCATGGACGGCTGTAGCTTTAGTAGGCCTCCCAGCGCTCAAGCCTCTCACGGGGGCACTTCTTTCCAAGGAAGTGCACCGTGTACCAGAAGCCTTCTGAGCACAATCAAGGGATACACGGCTCTGGGACCATCCCTCACTATGCAGGTGAAAGGGCCGGCAACTAATCTGTTCTCTATGGCTAGCGTTCCACAGCTTTGAAACAGCCCCAGGAGCACGCTTCTTGGGCAGGCTTTCTTTCCATGCGGGTCTGCCACGTTGGGGACACCTACGCTGCCCTGGAAGAAATCACCGGGGCTCCAATCCACTTTGGGGACTCGTGCTCGACGTCTCTCTAAGTGAGGCAGAAAGTAGACTTTAGGTCCAGCCCGAAATAAAGTAGAGATGTACCCTGAGCCTTGCTAGGCAGTTGGAACATGCAAAGTCACCTAGGCCTCCTGAGGGCATTTAGAGGGTTATGCCATTCAGCACATGCAGAACAAACAGACTGCATCCCAAAGTTTCATCGCAGAAGGCCGAATTGTGTTCCAAGGGCCTCCTTTGGCTTGTCAGAGAAGAGAGGGATATGTGCTGGGTGATCCGGTGTGGAATTGAGAAGCCTGGGAAAAGGCAGTATGTTCCCCCATTTGAAAGGTAGATAGTGGCGGCCTCAAGGCTGACTGAAAGACAGTGCCGTTACCCGTCTTCTAGTCACTGCTAGGAATGCCTCAGGGAAGCAAGTGAGTTTTCTCCTACGAATCCAGGTGGTCGCCAGTGCCTTGCTAGGAGCTCATCCCACGGCTTGCCCAAGCTAAAGTGCAAAGTAAACGTGACCCCAGGCCTCAAGGGAAGCACGAGCGTTTCCTATCAGCAAAGTTTGCTGTGCAGCCATCTCCAGGAACCCCGACTCGATAGAGTGCTTTCACTGCTCTCCGGCTCTCCGGAGGCCTCAGAGAGTCGCGTATGAATTCCCTTCTGAGGGAGAGCGTGGGTGCCGTGAGTCCCCTTTGTGTTTTCCGAGCCACACAGCGCAGAACAGGCTGTTGGGGTCAACCCTGTCTATGCAGAGGGAAGGGCAATGAACTGATCCTCGCTTGCCTAGCTTGATTTCTAGCGCTGTAAAGCAGCCCCAGGACAACGTTTTGGCCAGTATTACCTTCAACGTGGCTCTCCCTCTGTGGAGGCCCTCTGAACTGCACTGAAAGAATCCCTGAGCCTACAGAGCCCCCTGGCAACTCTTACCTGTCATCTCTCTATTGTGACGCAAGGTACACTGTAGGCCCAGCCTGACAGAAAGAACAGAAAAACCGCTCAACGAGTGAGACATTTGGACGATCCAAGTCACCTAGGCCTGACTAAGTCATGAAGCGGGTAGTGCTATGCACGGCATGCAGAAGACCCCGGCTGCAACCAAGTGTGATCCTAGAAAGGCCCCGTGTGGCCGAAAGTCTCCAGTCGCCAGTCAGAGAGTGCCGGTAACTGCGCTGTGGGGTCAAGTTGGAAACGGGAGCATGTGGGAGAAGCCCGACTCTCCCCCTTTGGAAAGCAGCTTCGGGGCAGCTTCCAAGCTGCCTGAACACCACACCACCAGGACACTGTTCGCTCCACAGATGCCTCTGAGGAGCAGTGAGCTTTTGCCAAAGAAACCGGGTGCTTGCGCTTCCTTCCGGGGAGCTCAGCCCAGAGCATACTGTAGCTAAAGTGCCAACTAAATGTGACCTCTAGTCTCGAGGTAAGGTGCACGTTTTCCCATTCCCAGAGGCAGGGGTGCACCAGTTTCCAGGGAGTCTCAGTCCATGGACGGCTGTAGCTTTAGTAGGCCTCCCAGCGCTCAAGCCTCTCACGGGGGCACTTCTTTCCAAGGAAGTGCACCGTGTACCAGAAGCCTTCTGAGCACAATCAAGGGATACACGGCTCTGGGACCATCCCTCACTATGCAGGTGAAAGGGCCAGCAACTAATCTGTTCTCTATGGCTAGCGTTCCACAGCTTTGAAACAGCCCCAGGAGCACGCTTCTTGGGCAGGCTTTCTTTCCATGCGGGTCTGCCACGTTGGGGACACCTACGCTGCCCTGGAAGAAATCACCGGGGCTCCAATCCACTTTGGGGACTCGTGCTCGACGTCTCTCTAAGTGAGGCAGAAAGTAGACTTTAGGTCCAGCCCGAAATAAAGTAGAGATGTACCCTGAGCCTTGCTAGGCAGTTGGAACATGCCAAGTCACCTAGGCCTCCTGAGGGCATTTAGAGGGTTATGCCATTCAGCACATGCAGAACAAACAGACTGCATCCCAAAGTTTCATCGCAGAAGGCCGAATTGTGTTCCAAGGGCCTCCTTTGGCTTGTCAGAGAAGAGAGGGATATGTGCTGGGTGATCCGGTGTGGAATTGAGAAGCCTGGGAAAAGGCAGTATGTTCCCCCATTTGAAAGGTAGATAGTGGCGGCCTCAAGGCTGACTGAAAGACAGTGCCGTTACCCGTCTTCTAGTCACTGCTAGGAATGCCTCAGGGAAGCAAGTGAGTTTTCTCCTACGAATCCAGGTGGTCGCCAGTGCCTTGCTAGGAGCTCATCCCACGGCTTGCCCAAGCTAAAGTGCAAAGTAAACGTGACCCCAGGCCTCAAGGGAAGCACGAGCGTTTCCTATCAGCAAAGTTTGCTGTGCAGCCATCTCCAGGAACCCCGACTCGTTAGAGTGCTTTCACTGCTCTCCGGCTCTCCGGAGGCCTCAGAGAGTCGCGTATGAATTCGCTTCTGAGGGAGAGCGTGGGTGCCGTGAGTCCCCTTTGTGTTTTCCGAGCCACACAGCGCAGAACAGGCTGTTGGGGTCAACCCTGTCTATGCAGAGGGAAGGGCAATGAACTGATCCTCGCTTGCCTAGCTTGATTTCTACCGCTGTAAAGCAGCCCCAGGACAACGTTTTTGCCAGTATTACCTTCAGCGTGGCTCTCCCTCTGTGGAGGCCCTCTGAACTGCACTGAAAGAATCCCTGAGCCTACAGAGCCCCCTGGCAACTCTTACCTGTCATCTCTCTATTGTGACGCAAGGTACACTGTAGGCCCAGCCTGACAGAAAGAACAGAAAAACCGCTCAACGAGTGAGACATTTGGACGATCCAAGTCACCTAGGCCTGACTAAGTCATGAAGCGGGTAGTGCTATGCACGGCATGCAGAAGACCCCGGCTGCAACCAAGTGTGATCCTAGAAAGGCCCTGTGTGGCCGAAAGTCTCCAGTCGCCAGTCAGAGAGTGCCGGTAACTGCGCTGTGGGGTCAAGTTGGAAACGGGAGCATGTGGGAGAAGCCCGACTCTCCCCCTTTGGAAAGCAGCTTCGGGGCAGCTTCCAAGCTGCCTGAACACCACACCACCAGGACACTGTTCGCTCCACAGATGCCTCTGAGGAGCAGTGAGGTTTTGCCAAAGAAACCGGGTGCTTGCGCTTCCTTCCGGGGAGCTCAGCCCAGAGCATACTGTAGCTAAAGTGCCAACTAAATGTGACCTCTAGTCTCGAGGTAAGGTGCACGTTTTCCCATTCCCAGAGGCAGGGGTGCACCAGTTTCCAGGGAGTCTCAGTCCATGGACGGCTGTAGCTTTAGCAGGCCTCCCAGCGCTCAAGCCTCTCACGGGGGCACTTCTTTCCAAGGAAGTGCACCGTGTACCAGAAGCCTTCTGAGCACAATCAAGGGATACACGGCTCTGGGACCATCCCTCACTATGCAGGTGAAAGGGCCGGCAACTAATCTGTTCTCTATGGCTAGCGTTCCACAGCTTTGAAACAGCCCCAGGAGCACGCTTCTTGGGCAGGCTTTCTTTCCATGCGGGTCTGCCACGTTGGGGACACCTACGCTGCCCTGGAAGAAATCACCGGGGCTCCAATCCACTTTGGGGACTCGTGCTCGACGTCTCTCTAAGTGAGGCAGAAAGTAGACTTTAGGTCCAGCCCGAAATAAAGTAGAGATGTACCCTGAGCCTTGCTAGGCAGTTGGAACATGCAAAGTCACCTAGGCCTCCTGAGGGCATTTAGAGGGTTATGCCATTCAGCGCATGCCGAACAAACAGACTGCATCCCAAAGTTTCATCGCAGAAGGCCGAATTGTGTTCCAAGGGCCTCCTTTGGCTTGTCAGAGAAGAGAGGTATATGTGCTGGGTGATCCGGTGTGGAATTGAGAAGCCTGGGAAAAGGCAGTATGTTCCCCCATTTGAAAGGTAGATAGTGGCGGCCTCAAGGCTGACTGAAAGACAGTGCCGTTACCCGTCTTCTAGTCACTGCTAGGAATGCCTCAGGGAAGCAAGTGAGTTTTCTCCTACGAATCCAGGTGGTCGCCAGTGCCCTGCTAGGAACTCATCCCACGGCTTGCCCAAGCTAAAGTGCAAAGTAAACGTGACCCCAGGCCTCAAGGGAAGCACGAGCGTTTCCTATCAGCAAAGTTTGCTGTGCAGCCATCTCCAGGAACCCCGACTCGATAGAGTGCTTTCACTGCTCTCCGGCTCTCCGGAGGCCTCAGAGAGTCGCGTATGAATTCGCTTCTGAGGGAGAGCGTGGGTGCCGTGAGTCCCCTTTGTGTTTTCCGAGCCACACAGCGCAGAACAGGCTGTTGGGGTCAACCCTGTCTATGCAGAGGGAAGGGCAATGAACTGATCCTCGCTTGCCTAGCTTGATTTCTAGCGCTGTAAAGCAGCCCCAGGACAACGTTTTTGCCAGTATTACCTTCAGCGTGGCTCTCCCTCTGTGGAGGCCCTCTGAACTGCACTGAAAGAATCCCTGAGCCTACAGAGCCCCCTGGCAACTCTTACCTGTCATCTCTCTATTGTGACGCAAGGTACACTGTAGGCCCAGCCTGACAGAAAGAACAGAAAAACCGCTCAAAGAGTGAGACATTTGGACGATCCAAGTCACCTAGGCCTGACTAAGTCATGAAGCGGGTAGTGCTATGCACGGCATGCAAAAGACCCCGGCTGCAACGCAGTGTCATCCTAGAAAGGCCCCGTGTGGCCGAAAGTCTCCAGTCGCCAGTCAGAGAGTGCCGGTAACTGCGCTGTGGGGTCAAGTTGGAAACGGGAGCGTGTGGGAGAAGCCCGACTCTCCCCCTTTGGAAAGCAGCTTCGGGGCAGCTTCCAAGCTGCCTGAACACCACACCACCAGGACACTGTTCGCTCCACAGATGCCTCTGAGGAGCAGTGAGCTTTTGCCAAAGAAACCGGGTGCTTGCGCTTCCTTCCGGGGAGCTCAGCCCAGAGCATACTGTAGCTAAAGTGCCAACTAAATGTGACCTCTAGTCTCGAGGTAAGGTGCACGTTTTCCCATTCCCAGAGGCAGGGGTGCACCAGTTTCCAGGGAGTCTCAGTCCATGGACGGCTGTAGCTTTAGTAGGCCTCCCAGCGCTCAAGCCTCTCACGGGGGCACTTCTTTCCAAGGAAGTGCACCGTGTACCAGAAGCCTTCTGAGCACAATCAAGGGATACACGGCTCTGGGACCATCCCTCACTATGCAGGTGAAAGGGCCGGCAACTAATCTGTTCTCTATGGCTAGCGTTCCACAGCTTTGAAACAGCCCCAGGAGCACGCTTCTTGGGCAGGCTTTCTTTCCATGCGGGTCTGCCACGTTGGGGACACCTACGCTGCCCTGGAAGAAATCACCGGGCTCCAATCCACTTTGGGGACTCGTGCTCGACGTCTCTCTAAGTGAGGCAGAAAGTAGACTTTAGGTCCAGCCCGAAATAAAGTAGAGATGTACCCTGAGCCTTGCTAGGCAGTTGGAACATGCAAAGTCACCTAGGCCTCCTGAGGGCATTTAGAGGGTTATGCCATTCAGCACATGCAGAACAAACAGACTGCATCCCAAAGTTTCATCGCAGAAGGCCGAATTGTGTTCCAAGGGCCTCCTTTGGCTTGTCAGAGAAGAGAGGGATATGTGCTGGGTGATCCGGTGTGGAATTGAGAAGCCTGGGAAAAGGCAGTATGTTCCCCCATTTGAAAGGTAGATAGTGGCGGCCTCAAGGCTGACTGAAAGACAGTGCCGTTACCCGTCTTCTAGTCACTGCTAGGAATGCCTCAGGGAAGCAAGTGAGTTTTCTCCTACGAATCCAGGTGGTCGCCAGTGCCTTGCTAGGAGCTCATCCCACGGCTTGCCCAAGCTAAAGTGCAAAGTAAACGTGACCCCAGGCCTCAAGGGAAGCACGAGCGTTTCCTATCAGCAAAGTTTGCTGTGCAGCCATCTCCAGGAACCCCGACTCGATAGAGTGCTTTCACTGCTCTCCGGCTCTCCGGAGGCCTCAGAGAGTCGCGTATGAATTCCCTTCTGAGGGAGAGCGTGGGTGCCGTGAGTCCCCTTTGTGTTTTCCGAGCCACACAGCGCAGAACAGGCTGTTGGGGTCAACCCTGTCTATGCAGAGGGAAGGGCAATGAACTGATCCTCGCTTGCCTAGCTTGATTTCTACCGCTGTAAAGCAGCCCCAGGACAACGTTTTTGCCAGTATTACCTTCAGCGTGGCTCTCCCTCTGTGGAGGCCCTCTGAACTGCACTGAAAGAATCCCTGAGCCTACAGAGCCCCCTGGCAACTCTTACCTGTCATCTCTCTATTGTGACGCAAGGTACACTGTAGGCCCAGCCTGACAGAAAGAACAGAAAAACCGCTCAACGAGTGAGACATTTGGACGATCCAAGTCACCTAGGCCTGACTAAGTCATGAAGCGGGTAGTGCTATGCACGGCATGCAGAAGACCCCGGCTGCAACCAAGTGTGATCCTAGAAAGGCCCCGTGTGGCCGAAAGTCTCCAGTCGCCAGTCAGAGAGTGCCGGTAACTGCGCTGTGGGGTCAAGTTGGAAACGGGAGCATGTGGGAGAAGCCCGACTCTCCCCCTTTGGAAAGCAGCTTCGGGGCAGCTTCCAAGCTGCCTGAACACCACACCACCAGGACACTGTTCGCTCCACAGATGCCTCTGAGGAGCAGTGAGCTTTTGCCAAAGAAACCGGGTGCTTGCGCTTCCTTCCGGGGAGCTCAGCCCAGAGCATACTGTAGCTAAAGTGCCAACTAAATGAGACCTCTAGTCTCGAGGTAAGGTGCACGTTTTCCCATTCCCAGAGGCAGGGGTGCACCAGTTTCCAGGGAGTCTCAGTCCATGGACGGCTGTAGCTTTAGCAGGCCTCCCAGCGCTCAAGCCTCTCACGGGGGCCCTTCTTTCCAAGGAAGTGCACCGTGTACCAGAAGCCTTCTGAGCACAATCAAGGGATACACGGCTCTGGGACCATCCCTCACTATGCAGGTGAAAGGGCCGGCAACTAATCTGTTCTCTATGGCTAGCGTTCCACAGCTTTGAAACAGCCCCAGGAGCACGCTTCTTGGGCAGGCTTTCTTTCCATGCGGGTCTGCCACGTTGGGGACACCTACGCTGCCCTGGAAGAAATCACCGGGGCTCCAATCCACTTTGGGGACTCGTGCTCGACGTCTCTCTAAGTGAGGCAGAAAGTAGACTTTAGGTCCAGCCCGAAATAAAGTAGAGATGTACCCTGAGCCTTGCTAGGCAGTTGGAACATGCCAAGTCACCTAGGCCTCCTGAGGGCATTTAGAGGGTTATGCCATTCAGCGCATGCAGAACAAACAGACTGCATCCCAAAGTTTCATCGCAGAAGGCCGAATTGTGTTCCAAGGGCCTCCTTTGGCTTGTCAGAGAAGAGAGGGATATGTGCTGGGTGATCCGGTGTGGAATTGAGAAGCCTGGGAAAAGGCAGTATGTTCCCCCATTTGAAAGGTAGATAGTGGCGGCCTCAAGGCTGACTGAAAGACAGTGCCGTTACCCGTCTTCTAGTCACTGCTAGGAATGCCTCAGGGAAGCAAGTGAGTTTTCTCCTACGAATCCAGGTGGTCGCCAGTGCCTTGCTAGGAGCTCATCCCACGGCTTGCCCAAGCTAAAGTGCAAAGTAAACGTGACCCCAGGCCTCAAGGGAAGCACGAGCGTTTCCTATCAGCAAAGTTTGCTGTGCAGCCATCTCCAGGAACCCCGACTCGATAGAGTGCTTTCACTGCTCTCCGGCTCTCCGGAGACCTCAGAGAGTCGCGTATGAATTCCCTTCTGAGGGAGAGCGTGGGTGCCGTGAGTCCCCTTTGTGTTTTCCGAGCCACACAGCGCAGAACAGGCTGTTGGGGTCAACCCTGTCTATGCAGAGGGAAGGGCAATGAACTGATCCTCGCTTGCCTAGCTTGATTTCTACCGCTGTAAAGCAGCCCCAGGACAACGTTTTTGCCAGTATTACCTTCAACGTGGCTCACCCTCTGTGGAGGCCCTCTGAACTGCACTGAAAGAATCCCTGAGCCTACAGAGCCCCCTGGCAACTCTTACCTGTCATCTCTCTATTGTGACGCAAGGTACACTGTAGGCCCAGCCTGACAGAAAGAACAGAAAAACCGCTCAACGAGTGAGACATTTGGACGATCCAAGTCACCTAGGCCTGACTAAGTCATGAAGCGGGTAGTGCTATGCACGGCATGCAGAAGACCCCGGCTGCAACCAAGTGTGATCCTAGAAAGGCCCCGTGTGGCCGAAAGTCTCCAGTCGCCAGTCAGAGAGTGCCGGTAACTGCGCTGTGGGGTCAAGTTGGAAACGGGAGCATGTGGGAGAAGCCCGACTCTCCCCCTTTGGAAAGCAGCTTCGGGGCAGCTTCCAAGCTGCCTGAACACCACACCACCAGGACACTGTTCGCTCCACACATGCCTCTGAGGAGCAGTGAGCTTTTGCCAAAGAAACCGGGTGCTTGCGCTTCCTTCCGGGGAGCTCAGCCCAGAGCATACTATAGCTAAAGTGCCAACTAAATGTGACCTCTAGTCTCGAGGTAAGGTGCACGTTTTCCCATTCCCAGAGGCAGGGGTGCACCAGTTTCCAGGGAGTCTCAGTCCATGGACGGCTGTAGCTTTAGTAGGCCTCCCAGCGCTCAAGCCTCTCACGGGGGCACTTCTTTCCAAGGAAGTGCACCGTGTACCAGAAGCCTTCTGAGCACAATCAAGGGATACACGGCTCTGGGACCATCCCTCACTATGCAGGTGAAAGGGCCGGCAACTAATCTGTTCTCTATGGCTAGCGTTCCACAGCTTTGAAACAGCCCCAGGAGCACGCTTCTTGGGCAGGCTTTCTTTCCATGCGGGTCTGCCACGTTGGGGACACCTACGCTGCCCTGGAAGAAATCACCGGGGCTCCAATCCACTTTGGGGACTCGTGCTCGACGTCTCTCTAAGTGAGGCAGAAAGTAGACTTTAGGTCCAGCCCGAAATAAAGTAGAGATGTACCCTGAGCCTTGCTAGGCAGTTGGAACATGCAAAGTCACCTAGGCCTCCTGAGGGCATTTAGAGGGTTATGCCATTCAGCACATGCAGAACAAACAGACTGCATCCCAAAGTTTCATCGCAGAAGGCCGAATTGTGTTCCAAGGGCCTCCTTTGGCTTGTCAGAGAAGAGAGGGATATGTGCTGGGTGATCCGGTGTGGAATTGAGAAGCCTGGGAAAAGGCAGTATGTTCCCCCATTTGAAAGGTAGATAGTGGCGGCCTCAAGGCTGACTGAAAGACAGTGCCGTTACCCGTCTTCTAGTCACTGCTAGGAATGCCTCAGGGAAGCAAGTGAGTTTTCTCCTACGAATCCAGGTGGTCGCCAGTGCCTTGCTAGGAGCTCATCCCACGGCTTGCCCAAGCTAAAGTGCAAAGTAAACGTGACCCCAGGCCTCAAGGGAAGCACGAGCGTTTCCTATCAGCAAAGTTTGCTGTGCAGCCATCTCCAGGAACCCCGACTCGATAGAGTGCTTTCACTGCTCTCCGGCTCTCTGGAGGCCTCAGAGAGTCGCGTATGAATTCCCTTCTGAGGGAGAGCGTGGGTGCCGTGAGTCCCCTTTGTGTTTTCCGAGCCACACAGCGCAGAACAGGCTGTTGGGGTCAACCCTGTCTATGCAGAGGGAAGGGCAATGAACTGATCCTCGCTTGCCTAGCTTGATTTCTAGCGCTGTAAAGCAGCCCCAGGACAACGTTTTTGCCAGTATTACCTTCAACGTGGCTCTCCCTCTGTGGAGGCCCTCTGAACTGCACTGAAAGAATCCCTGAGCCTACAGAGCCCCCTGGCAACTCTTACCTGTCATCTCTCTATTGTGACGCAAGGTACACTGTAGGCCCAGCCTGACAGAAAGAACAGAAAAACCGCTCAACGAGTGAGACATTTGGACGATCCAAGTCACCTAGGCCTGACTAAGTCATGAAGCGGGTAGTGCTATGCACGGCATGCAGAAGACCCCGGCTGCAACCAAGTGTGATCCTAGAAAGGCCCCGTGTGGCCGAAAGTCTCCAGTCGCCAGTCAGAGAGTGCCGGTAACTGCGCTGTGGGGTCAAGTTGGAAACGGGAGCATGTGGGAGAAGCCCGACTCTCCCCCTTTGGAAAGCAGCTTCGGGGCAGCTTCCAAGCTGCCTGAACACCACACCACCAGGACACTGTTCGCTCCACAGATGCCTCTGAGGAGCAGTGAGCTTTTGCCAAAGAAACCGGGTGCTTGCGCTTCCTTCCGGGGAGCTCAGCCCAGAGCATACTGTAGCTAAAGTGCCAACTAAATGTGACCTCTAGTCTCGAGGTAAGGTGCACGTTTTCCCATTCCCAGAGGCAGGGGTGCACCAGTTTCCAGGGAGTCTCAGTCCATGGACGGCTGTAGCTTTAGTAGGCCTCCCAGCGCTCAAGCCTCTCACGGGGGCACTTCTTTCCAAGGAAGTGCACCGTGTACCAGAAGCCTTCTGAGCACAATCAAGGGATACACGGCTCTGGGACCATCCCTCACTATGCAGGTGAAAGGGCCGGCAACTAATCTGTTCTCTATGGCTAGCGTTCCACAGCTTTGAAACAGCCCCAGGAGCACGCTTCTTGGGCAGGCTTTCTTTCCATGCGGGTCTGCCACGTTGGGGACACCTACGCTGCCCTGGAAGAAATCACCGGGGCTCCAATCCACTTTGGGGACTCGTGCTCGACGTCTCTCTAAGTGAGGCAGAAAGTAGACTTTAGGTCCAGCCCGAAATAAAGTAGAGATGTACCCTGAGCCTTGCTAGGCAGTTGGAACATGCCAAGTCACCTAGGCCTCCTGAGGGCATTTAGAGGGTTATGCCATTCAGCACATGCAGAACAAACAGACTGCATCCCAAAGTTTCATCGCAGAAGGCCGAATTGTGTTCCAAGGGCCTCCTTTGGCTTGTCAGAGAAGAGAGGGATATGTGCTGGGTGATCCGGTGTGGAATTGAGAAGCCTGGGAAAAGGCAGTATGTTCCCCCATTTGAAAGGTAGATAGTGGCGGCCTCAAGGCTGACTGAAAGACAGTGCCGTTACCCGTCTTCTAGTCACTGCTAGGAATGCCTCAGGGAAGCAAGTGAGTTTTCTCCTACGAATCCAGGTGGTCGCCAGTGCCTTGCTAGGAGCTCATCCCACGGCTTGCCCAAGCTAAAGTGCAAAGTAAACGTGACCCCAGGCCTCAAGGGAAGCACGAGCGTTTCCTATCAGCAAAGTTTGCTGTGCAGCCATCTCCAGGAACCCCGACTCGATAGAGTGCTTTCACTGCTCTCCGGCTCTCCGGAGGCCTCAGAGAGTCGCGTATGAATTCCCTTCTGAGGGAGAGCGTGGGTGCCGTGAGTCCCCTTTGTGTTTTCCGAGCCACACAGCGCAGAACAGGCTGTTGGGGTCAACCCTGTCTATGCAGAGGGAAGGGCAATGAACTGATCCTCGCTTGCCTAGCTTGATTTCTAGCGCTGTAAAGCAGCCCCAGGACAACGTTTTTGCCAGTATTACCTTCAGCGTGGCTCTCCCTCTGTGGAGGCCCTCTGAACTGCACTGAAAGAATCCCTGAGCCTACAGAGCCCCCTGGCAACTCTTACCTGTCATCTCTCTATTGTGACGCAAGGTACACTGTAGGCCCAGCCTGACAGAAAGAACAGAAAACCCGCTCAACGAGTGAGACATTTGGACGATCCAAGTCACCTAGGCCTGACTAAGTCATGAAGCGGGTAGTGCTATGCACGGCATGCAGAAGACCCCGGCTGCAACCAAGTGTGATCCTAGAAAGGCCCCGTGTGGCCGAAAGTCTCCAGTCGCCAGTCAGAGAGTGCCGGTAACTGCGCTGTGGGGTCAAGTTGGAAACGGGAGCATGTGGGAGAAGCCCGACTCTCCCCCTTTGGAAAGCAGCTTCGGGGCAGCTTCCAAGCTGCCTGAACACCACACCACCAGGACACTGTTCGCTCCACAGATGCCTCTGAGGAGCAGTGAGCTTTTGCCAAAGAAACCGGGTGCTTGCGCTTCCTTCCGGGGAGCTCAGCCCAGAGCATACTGTAGCTAAAGTGCCAACTAAATGAGACCTCTAGTCTCGAGGTAAGGTGCACGTTTTCCCATTCCCAGAGGCAGGGGTGCACCAGTTTCCAGGGAGTCTCAGTCCATGGACGGCTGTAGCTTTAGCAGGCCTCCCAGCGCTCAAGCCTCTCACGGGGGCACTTCTTTCCAAGGAAGTGCACCGTGTACCAGAAGCCTTCTGAGCACAATCAAGGGATACACGGCTCTGGGACCATCCCTCACTATGCAGGTGAAAGGGCCGGCAACTAATCTGTTCTCTATGGCTAGCGTTCCACAGCTTTGAAACAGCCCCAGGAGCACGCTTCTTGGGCAGGCTTTCTTTCCATGCGGGTCTGCCACGTTGGGGACACCTACGCTGCCCTGGAAGAAATCACCGGGGCTCCAATCCACTTTGGGGACTCGTGCTCGACGTCTCTCTAAGTGAGGCAGAAAGTAGACTTTAGGTCCAGCCCGAAATAAAGTAGAGATGTACCCTGAGCCTTGCTAGGCAGTTGGAACATGCCAAGTCACCTAGGCCTCCTGAGGGCATTTAGAGGGTTATGCCATTCAGCGCATGCAGAACAAACAGCTGCATCCCAAAGTTTCATCGCAGAAGGCCGAATTGTGTTCCAAGGGCCTCCTTTGGCTTGTCAGAGAAGAGAGGGATATGTGCTGGGTGATCCGGTGTGGAATTGAGAAGCCTGGGAAAAGGCAGTATGTTCCCCCATTTGAAAGGTAGATAGTGGCGGCCTCAAGGCTGACTGAAAGACAGTGCCGTTACCCGTCTTCTAGTCACTGCTAGGAATGCCTCAGGGAAGCAAGTGAGTTTTCTCCTACGAATCCAGGTGGTCGCCAGTGCCTTGCTAGGAGCTCATCCCACGGCTTGCCCAAGCTAAAGTGCAAAGTAAACGTGACCCCAGGCCTCAAGGGAAGCACGAGCGTTTCCTATCAGCAAAGTTTGCTGTGCAGCCATCTCCAGGAACCCCGACTCGATAGAGTGCTTTCACTGCTCTCCGGCTCTCCGGAGACCTCAGAGAGTCGCGTATGAATTCCCTTCTGAGGGAGAGCGTGGGTGCCGTGAGTCCCCTTTGTGTTTTCCGAGCCACACAGCGCAGAACAGGCTGTTGGGGTCAACCCTGTCTATGCAGAGGGAAGGGCAATGAACTGATCCTCGCTTGCCTAGCTTGATTTCTACCGCTGTAAAGCAGCCCCAGGACAACGTTTTTGCCAGTATTACCTTCAACGTGGCTCTCCCTCTGTGGAGGCCCTCTGAACTGCACTGAAAGAATCCCTGAGCCTACAGAGCCCCCTGGCAACTCTTACCTGTCATCTCTCTATTGTGACGCAAGGTACACTGTAGGCCCAGCCTGACAGAAAGAACAGAAAAACCGCTCAACGAGTGAGACATTTGGACGATCCAAGTCACCTAGGCCTGACTAAGTCATGAAGCGGGTAGTGCTATGCACGGCATGCAGAAGACCCCGGCTGCAACCAAGTGTGATCCTAGAAAGGCCCCGTGTGGCCGAAAGTCTCCAGTCGCCAGTCAGAGAGTGCCGGTAACTGCGCTGTGGGGTCAAGTTGGAAACGGGAGCATGTGGGAGAAGCCCGACTCTCCCCCTTTGGAAAGCAGCTTCGGGGCAGCTTCCAAGCTGCCTGAACACCACACCACCAGGACACTGTTCGCTCCACAGATGCCTCTGAGGAGCAGTGAGGTTTTGCCAAAGAAACCGGCTGCTTGCACTTCCTTCCGGGGAGCTCAGCCCAGAGCATACTGTAGCTAAAGTGCCAACTAAATGTGACCTCTAGTCTCGAGGTAAGGTGCACGTTTTCCCATTCCCAGAGGCAGGGGTGCACCAGTTTCCAGGGAGTCTCAGTCCATGGACGGCTGTAGCTTTAGTAGGCCTCCCAGCGCTCAAGCCTCTCACGGGGGCACTTCTTTCCAAGGAAGTGCACCGTGTACCAGAAGCCTTCTGAGCACAATCAAGGGATACACGGCTCTGGGACCATCCCTCACTATGCAGGTGAAAGGGCCGGCAACTAATCTGTTCTCTATGGCTAGCGTTCCACAGCTTTGAAACAGCCCCAGGAGCACGCTTCTTGGGCAGGCTTTCTTTCCATGCGGGTCTGCCACGTTGGGGACACCTACGCTGCCCTGGAAGAAATCACCGGGGCTCCAATCCACTTTGGGGACTCGTGCTCGACGTCTCTCTAAGTGAGGCAGAAAGTAGACTTTAGGTCCAGCCCGAAATAAAGTAGAGATGTACCCTGAGCCTTGCTAGGCAGTTGGAACATGCCAAGTCACCTAGGCCTCCTGAGGGCATTTAGAGGGTTATGCCATTCAGCGCATGCAGAACAAACAGACTGCATCCCAAAGTTTCATCGCAGAAGGCCGAATTGTGTTCCAAGGGCCTCCTTTGGCTTGTCAGAGAAGAGAGGGATATGTGCTGGGTGATCCGGTGTGGAATTGAGAAGCCTGGGAAAAGGCAGTATGTTCCCCCATTTGAAAGGTAGATAGTGGCGGCCTCAAGGCTGACTGAAAGACAGTGCCGTTACCCGTCTTCTAGTCACTGCTAGGAATGCCTCAGGGAAGCAAGTGAGTTTTCTCCTACGAATCCAGGTGGTCGCCAGTGCCTTGCTAGGAGCTCATCCCACGGCTTGCCCAAGCTAAAGTGCAAAGTAAACGTGACCCCAGGCCTCAAGGGAAGCACGAGCGTTTCCTATCAGCAAAGTTTGCTGTGCAGCCATCTCCAGGAACCCCGACTCGATAGAGTGCTTTCACTGCTCTCCGGCTCTCCGGAGACCTCAGAGAGTCGCGTATGAATTCCCTTCTGAGGGAGAGCGTGGGTGCCGTGAGTCCCCTTTGTGTTTTCCGAGCCACACAGCGCAGAACAGGCTGTTGGGGTCAACCCTGTCTATGCAGAGGGAAGGGCAATGAACTGATCCTCGCTTGCCTAGCTTGATTTCTACCGCTGTAAAGCAGCCCCAGGACAACGTTTTTGCCAGTATTACCTTCAACGTGGCTCTCCCTCTGTGGAGGCCCTCTGAACTGCACTGAAAGAATCCCTGAGCCTACAGAGCCCCCTGGCAACTCTTACCTGTCATCTCTCTATTGTGACGCAAGGTACACTGTAGGCCCAGCCTGACAGAAAGAACAGAAAAACCGCTCAACGAGTGAGACATTTGGACGATCCAAGTCACCTAGGCCTGACTAAGTCATGAAGCGGGTAGTGCTATGCACGGCATGCAGAAGACCCCGGCTGCAACCAAGTGTGATCCTAGAAAGGCCCCGTGTGGCCGAAAGTCTCCAGTCGCCAGTCAGAGAGTGCCGGTAACTGCGCTGTGGGGTCAAGTTGGAAACGGGAGCATGTGGGAGAAGCCCGACTCTCCCCCTTTGGAAAGCAGCTTCGGGGCAGCTTCCAAGCTGCCTGAACACCACACCACCAGGACACTGTTCGCTCCACAGATGCCTCTGAGGAGCAGTGAGGTTTTGCCAAAGAAACCGGGTGCTTGCACTTCCTTCCGGGGAGCTCAGCCCAGAGCATACTGTAGCTAAAGTGCCAACTAAATGTGACCTCTAGTCTCGAGGTAAGGTGCACGTTTTCCCATTCCCAGAGGCAGGGGTGCACCAGTTTCCAGGGAGTCTCAGTCCATGGACGGCTGTAGCTTTAGTAGGCCTCCCAGCGCTCAAGCCTCTCACGGGGGCACTTCTTTCCAAGGAAGTGCACCGTGTACCAGAAGCCTTCTGAGCACAATCAAGGGATACACGGCTCTGGGACCATCCCTCACTATGCAGGTGAAAGGGCCGGCAACTAATCTGTTCTCTATGGCTAGCGTTCCACAGCTTTGAAACAGCCCCAGGAGCACGCTTCTTGGGCAGGCTTTCTTTCCATGCGGGTCTGCCACGTTGGGGACACCTACGCTGCCCTGGAAGAAATCACCGGGGCTCCAATCCACTTTGGGGACTCGTGCTCGACGTCTCTCTAAGTGAGGCAGAAAGTAGACTTTAGGTCCAGCCCGAAATAAAGTAGAGATGTACCCTGAGCCTTGCTAGGCAGTTGGAACATGCAAAGTCACCTAGGCCTCCTGAGGGCATTTAGAGGGTTATGCCATTCAGCACATGCAGAACAAACAGACTGCATCCCAAAGTTTCATCGCAGAAGGCCGAATTGTGTTCCAAGGGCCTCCTTTGGCTTGTCAGAGAAGAGAGGGATATGTGCTGGGTGATCCGGTGTGGAATTGAGAAGCCTGGGAAAAGGCAGTATGTTCCCCCATTTGAAAGGTAGATAGTGGCGGCCTCAAGGCTGACTGAAAGACAGTGCCGTTACCCGTCTTCTAGTCACTGCTAGGAATGCCTCAGGGAAGCAAGTGAGTTTTCTCCTACGAATCCAGGTGGTCGCCAGTGCCTTGCTAGGAGCTCATCCCACAGCTTGCCCAAGCTAAAGTGCAAAGTAAACGTGACCCCAGGCCTCAAGGGAAGCACGAGCGTTTCCTATCAGCAAAGTTTGCTGTGCAGCCATCTCCAGGAACCCCGACTCGATAGAGTGCTTTCACTGCTCTCCGGCTCTCCGGAGGCCTCAGAGAGTCGCGTATGAATTCGCTTCTGAGGGAGAGCGTGGGTGCCGTGAGTCCCCTTTGTGTTTTCCGAGCCACACAGCGCAGAACAGGCTGTTGGGGTCAACCCTGTCTATGCAGAGGGAAGGGCAATGAACTGATCCTCGCTTGCCTAGCTTGATTTCTACCGCTGTAAAGCAGCCCCAGGACAACGTTTTTGCCAGTATTACCTTCAACGTGGCTCTCCCTCTGTGGAGGCCCTCTGAACTGCACTGAAAGAATCCCTGAGCCTACAGAGCCCCCTGGCAACTCTTACCTGTCATCTCTCTATTGTGACGCAAGGTACACTGTAGGCCCAGCCTGACAGAAAGAACAGAAAAACCGCTCAACGAGTGAGACATTTGGACGATCCAAGTCACCTAGGCCTGACTAAGTCATGAAGCGGGTAGTGCTATGCACGGCATGCAGAAGACCCCGGCTGCAACCAAGTGTGATCCTAGAAAGGCCCCGTGTGGCCGAAAGTCTCCAGTCGCCAGTCAGAGAGTGCCGGTAACTGCGCTGTGGGGTCAAGTTGGAAACGGGAGCGTGTGGGAGAAGCCCGACTCTCCCCCTTTGGAAAGCAGCTTCGGGGCAGCTTCCAAGCTGCCTGAACACCACACCACCAGGACAGGACACTGTTCGCTCCACAGATGCCTCTGAGGAGCAGTGAGCTTTTGCCAAAGAAACCGGGTGCTTGCGCTTCCTTCCGGGGAGCTCAGCCCAGAGCATACTGTAGCTAAAGTGCCAACTAAATGTGACCTCTAGTCTCGAGGTAAGGTGCACGTTTTCCCATTCCCAGAGGCAGGGGTGCACCAGTTTCCAGGGAGTCTCAGTCCATGGACGGCTGTAGCTTTAGTAGGCCTCCCAGCGCTCAAGCCTCTCACGGGGGCACTTCTTTCCAAGGAAGTGCACCGTGTACCAGAAGCCTTCTGAGCACAATCAAGGGATACACGGCTCTGGGACCATCCCTCACTATGCAGGTGAAAGGGCCGGCAACTAATCTGTTCTCTATGGCTAGCGTTCCACAGCTTTGAAACAGCCCCAGGAGCACGCTTCTTGGGCAGGCTTTCTTTCCATGCGGGTCTGCCACGTTGGGGACACCTACGCTGCCCTGGAAGAAATCACCGGGGCTCCAATCCACTTTGGGGACTCGTGCTCGACGTCTCTCTAAGTGAGGCAGAAAGTAGACTTTAGGTCCAGCCCGAAATAAAGTAGAGATGTACCCTGAGCCTTGCTAGGCAGTTGGAACATGCCAAGTCACCTAGGCCTCCTGAGGGCATTTAGAGGGTTATGCCATTCAGCACATGCAGAACAAACAGACTGCATCCCAAAGTTTCATCGCAGAAGGCCGAATTGTGTTCCAAGGGCCTCCTTTGGCTTGTCAGAGAAGAGAGGGATATGTGCTGGGTGATCCGGTGTGGAATTGAGAAGCCTGGGAAAAGGCAGTATGTTCCCCCATTTGAAAGGTAGATAGTGGCGGCCTCAAGGCTGACTGAAAGACAGTGCCGTTACCCGTCTTCTAGTCACTGCTAGGAATGCCTCAGGGAAGCAAGTGAGTTTTCTCCTACGAATCCAGGTGGTCGCCAGTGCCTTGCTAGGAGCTCATCCCACGGCTTGCCCAAGCTAAAGTGCAAAGTAAACGTGACCCCAGGCCTCAAGGGAAGCACGAGCGTTTCCTATCAGCAAAGTTTGCTGTGCAGCCATCTCCAGGAACCCCGACTCGATAGAGTGCTTTCACTGCTCTCCGGCTCTCCGGAGGCCTCAGAGAGTCGCGTATGAATTCCCTTCTGAGGGAGAGCGTGGGTGCCGTGAGTCCCCTTTGTGTTTTCCGAGCCACACAGCGCAGAACAGGCTGTTGGGGTCAACCCTGTCTATGCAGAGGGAAGGGCAATGAACTGATCCTCGCTTGCCTAGCTTGATTTCTACCGCTGTAAAGCAGCCCCAGGACAACGTTTTGGCCAGTATTACCTTCAGCGTGGCTCTCCCTCTGTGGAGGCCCTCTGAACTGCACTGAAAGAACCCCTGAGCCTACAGAGCCCCCTGGCAACTCTTACCTGTCATCTCTCTATTGTGACGCAAGGTACACTGTAGGCCCAGCCTGACAGAAAGAACAGAAAAACCGCTCAACGAGTGAGACATTTGGACGATCCAAGTCACCTAGGCCTGACTAAGTCATGAAGCGGGTAGTGCTATGCACGGCATGCAGAAGACCCCGGCTGCAACCAAGTGTGATCCTAGAAAGGGCCCGTGTGGCCGAAAGTCTCCAGTCGCCAGTCAGAGAGTGCCGGTAACTGCGCTGTGGGGTCAAGTTGGAAACGGGAGCGTGTGGGAGAAGCCCGACTCTCCCCCTTTGGAAAGCAGCTTCGGGGCAGCTTCCAAGCTGCCTGAACACCACACCACCAGGACACTGTTCGCTCCACAGATGCCTCTGAGGAGCAGTGAGCTTTTGCCAAAGAAACCGGGTGCTTGCGCTTCCTTCCGGGGAGCTCAGCCCAGAGCATACTGTAGCTAAAGTGCCAACTAAATGTGACCTCTAGTCTTGAGGTAAGGTGCACGTTTTCCCATTCCCAGAGGCAGGGGTGCACCAGTTTCCAGGGAGTCTCAGTCCATGGACGGCTGTAGCTTTAGTAGGCCTCCCAGCGCTCAAGCCTCTCACGGGGGCACTTCTTTCCAAGGAAGTGCACCGTGTACCAGAAGCCTTCTGAGCACAATCAAGGGATACACGGCTCTGGGACCATCCCTCACTATGCAGGTGAAAGGGCCGGCAACTAATCTGTTCTCTATGGCTAGCGTTCCACAGCTTTGAAACTGCCCCAGGAGCACGCTTCTTGGGCAGGCTTTCTTTCCATGCGGGTCTGCCACGTTGGGGACACCTACGCTGCCCTGGAAGAAATCACCGGGGCTCCAATCCACTTTGTGGACTCGTGCTCGACGTCTCTCTAAGTGAGGCAGAAAGTAGACTTTAGGTCCAGCCCGAAATAAAGTAGAGATGTACCCTGAGCCTTGCTAGGCAGTTGGAACATGCAAAGTCACCTAGGCCTCCTGAGGGCATTTAGAGGGTTATGCCATTCAGCGCATGCCGAACAAACAGACTGCATCCCAAAGTTTCATCGCAGAAGGCCGAATTGTGTTCCAAGGGCCTCCTTTGGCTTGTCAGAGAAGAGAGGGATATGTGCTGGGTGATCCGGTGTGGAATTGAGAAGCCTGGGAAAAGGCAGTATGTTCCCCCATTTGAAAGGTAGATAGTGGCGGCCTCAAGGCTGACTGAAAGACAGTGCCGTTACCCGTCTTCTAGTCACTGCTAGGAATGCCTCAGGGAAGCAAGTGAGTTTTCTCCTACGAATCCAGGTGGTCGCCAGTGCCTTGCTAGGAGCTCATCCCACGGCTTGCCCAAGCTAAAGTGCAAAGTAAACGTGACCCCAGGCCTCAAGGGAAGCACGAGCGTTTCCTATCAGCAAAGTTTGCTGTGCAGCCATCTCCAGGAACCCCGACTCGATAGAGTGCTTTCACTGCTCTCCGGCTCTCCGGAGGCCTCAGAGAGTCGCGTATGAATTCGCTTCTGAGGGAGAGCGTGGGTGCCGTGAGTCCCCTTTGTGTTTTCCGAGCCACACAGCGCAGAACAGGCTGTTGGGGTCAACCCTGTCTATGCAGAGGGAAGGGCAATGAACTGATCCTCGCTTGCCTAGCTTGATTTCTACCGCTGTAAAGCAGCCCCAGGACAACGTTTTTGCCAGTATTACCTTCAACGTGGCTCTCCCTCTGTGGAGGCCCTCTGAACTGCACTGAAAGAATCCCTGAGCCTACAGCGCCCCCTGGCAACTCTTACCTGTCATCTCTCTATTGTGACGCAAGGTACACTTTAGGTCCAGCCTGACAGAAAGAACAGAAAAACCGCTCAACGAGTGAGACATTTGGACGATCCAAGTCACCTAGGCCTGACTAAGTCATGAAGCGGGTAGTGCTATGCACGGCATGCAGAAGACCCCGGCTGCAACCAAGTGTGATCCTAGAAAGGCCCCGTGTGGCCGAAAGTCTCCAGTCGCCAGTCAGAGAGTGCCGGTAACTGCGCTGTGGGGTCAAGTTGGAAACGGGAGCGTGTGGGAGAAGCCCGACTCTCCCCCTTTGGAAAGCAGCTTCGGGGCAGCTTCCAAGCTGCCTGAACACCACACCACCAGGACACTGTTCGCTCCACAGATGCCTCTGAGGAGCAGTGAGGTTTTGCCAAAGAAACCGGGTGCTTGCGCTTCCTTCCGGGGAGCTCAGCCCAGAGCATACTGTAGCTAAAGTGCCAACTAAATGTGACCTCTAGTCTCGAGGTAAGGTGCACGTTTTCCCATTCCCAGAGGCAGGGGTGCACCAGTTTCCAGGGAGTCTCAGTCCATGGACGGCTGTAGCTTTAGTAGGCCTCCCAGCGCTCAAGCCTCTCACGGGGGCACTTCTTTCCAAGGAAGTGCACCGTGTACCAGAAGCCTTCTGAGCACAATCAAGGGATACACGGCTCTGGGACCATCCCTCACTATGCAGGTGAAAGGGCCGGCAACTAATCTGTTCTCTATGGCTAGCGTTCCACAGCTTTGAAACAGCCCCAGGAGCACGCTTCTTGGGCAGGCTTTCTTTCCATGCGGGTCTGCCACGTTGGGGACACCTACGCTGCCCTGGAAGAAATCACCGGGGCTCCAATCCACTTTGGGGACTCGTGCTCGACGTCTCTCTAAGTGAGGCAGAAAGTAGACTTTAGGTCCAGCCCGAAATAAAGTAGAGATGTACCCTGAGCCTTGCTAGGCAGTTGGAACATGCCAAGTCACCTAGGCCTCCTGAGGGCATTTAGAGGGTTATGCCATTCAGCGCATGCAGAACAAACAGACTGCATCCCAAAGTTTCATCGCAGAAGGCCGAATTGTGTTCCAAGGGCCTCCTTTGGCTTGTCAGAGAAGAGAGGGATATGTGCTGGGTGATCCGGTGTGGAATTGAGAAGCCTGGGAAAAGGCAGTATGTTCCCCCATTTGAAAGGTAGATAGTGGCGGCCTCAAGGCTGACTGAAAGACAGTGCCGTTACCCGTCTTCTAGTCACTGCTAGGAATGCCTCAGGGAAGCAAGTGAGTTTTCTCCTACGAATCCAGGTGGTCGCCAGTGCCTTGCTAGGAGCTCATCCCACGGCTTGCCCAAGCTAAAGTGCAAAGTAAACGTGACCCCAGGCCTCAAGGGAAGCACGAGCGTTTCCTATCAGCAAAGTTTGCTGTGCAGCCATCTCCAGGAACCCCGACTCGATAGAGTGCTTTCACTGCTCTCCGGCTCTCCGGAGACCTCAGAGAGTCGCGTATGAATTCCCTTCTGAGGGAGAGCGTGGGTGCCGTGAGTCCCCTTTGTGTTTTCCGAGCTACACAGCGCAGAACAGGCTGTTGGGGTCAACCCTGTCTATGCAGAGGGAAGGGCAATGAACTGATCCTCGCTTGCCTAGCTTGATTTCTACCGCTGTAAAGCAGCCCCAGGACAACGTTTTTGCCAGTATTACCTTCAACGTGGCTCTCCCTCTGTGGAGGCCCTCTGAACTGCACTGAAAGAATCCCTGAGCCTACAGAGCCCCCTGGCAACTCTTACCTGTCATCTCTCTATTGTGACGCAAGGTACACTGTAGGCCCAGCCTGACAGAAAGAACAGAAAAACCGCTCAACGAGTGAGACATTTGGACGATCCAAGTCACCTAGGCCTGACTAAGTCATGAAGCGGGTAGTGCTATGCACGGCATGCAGAAGACCCCGGCTGCAACCAAGTGTGATCCTAGAAAGGCCCCGTGTGGCCGAAAGTCTCCAGTCGCCAGTCAGAGAGTGCCGGTAACTGCGCTGTGGGGTCAAGTTGGAAACGGGAGCATGTGGGAGAAGCCCGACTCTCCCCCTTTGGAAAGCAGCTTCGGGGCAGCTTCCAAGCTGCCTGAACACCACACCACCAGGACACTGTTCGCTCCACAGATGCCTCTGAGGAGCAGTGAGGTTTTGCCAAAGAAACCGGGTGCTTGCACTTCCTTCCGGGGAGCTCAGCCCAGAGCATACTGTAGCTAAAGTGCCAACTAAATGTGACCTCTAGTCTCGAGGTAAGGTGCACGTTTTCCCATTCCCAGAGGCAGGGGTGCACCAGTTTCCAGGGAGTCTCAGTCCATGGACGGCTGTAGCTTTAGTAGGCCTCCCAGCGCTCAAGCCTCTCACGGGGGCACTTCTTTCCAAGGAAGTGCACCGTGTACCAGAAGCCTTCTGAGCACAATCAAGGGATACACGGCTCTGGGACCATCCCTCACTATGCAGGTGAAAGGGCCGGCAACTAATCTGTTCTCTATGGCTAGCGTTCCACAGCTTTGAAACAGCCCCAGGAGCACGCTTCTTGGGCAGGCTTTCTTTCCATGCGGGTCTGCCACGTTGGGGACACCTACGCTGCCCTGGAAGAAATCACCGGGGCTCCAATCCACTTTGGGGACTCGTGCTCGACGTCTCTCTAAGTGAGGCAGAAAGTAGACTTTAGGTCCAGCCCGAAATAAAGTAGAGATGTACCCTGAGCCTTGCTAGGCAGTTGGAACATGCAAAGTCACCTAGGCCTCCTGAGGGCATTTAGAGGGTTATGCCATTCAGCACATGCAGAACAAACAGACTGCATCCCAAAGTTTCATCGCAGAAGGCCGAATTGTGTTCCAAGGGCCTCCTTTGGCTTGTCAGAGAAGAGAGGGATATGTGCTGGGTGATCCGGTGTGGAATTGAGAAGCCTGGGAAAAGGCAGTATGTTCCCCCATTTGAAAGGTAGATAGTGGCGGCCTCAAGGCTGACTGAAAGACAGTGCCGTTACCCGTCTTCTAGTCACTGCTAGGAATGCCTCAGGGAAGCAAGTGAGTTTTCTCCTACGAATCCAGGTGGTCGCCAGTGCCTTGCTAGGAGCTCATCCCACAGCTTGCCCAAGCTAAAGTGCAAAGTAAACGTGACCCCAGGCCTCAAGGGAAGCACGAGCGTTTCCTATCAGCAAAGTTTGCTGTGCAGCCATCTCCAGGAACCCCGACTCGATAGAGTGCTTTCACTGCTCTCCGGCTCTCCGGAGGCCTCAGAGAGTCGCGTATGAATTCGCTTCTGAGGGAGAGCGTGGGTGCCGTGAGTCCCCTTTGTGTTTTCCGAGCCACACAGCGCAGAACAGGCTGTTGGGGTCAACCCTGTCTATGCAGAGGGAAGGGCAATGAACTGATCCTCGCTTGCCTAGCTTGATTTCTACCGCTGTAAAGCAGCCCCAGGACAACGTTTTTGCCAGTATTACCTTCAACGTGGCTCTCCCTCTGTGGAGGCCCTCTGAACTGCACTGAAAGAATCCCTGAGCCTACAGAGCCCCCTGGCAACTCTTACCTGTCATCTCTCTATTGTGACGCAAGGTACACTGTAGGCCCAGCCTGACAGAAAGAACAGAAAAACCGCTCAACGAGTGAGACATTTGGACGATCCAAGTCACCTAGGCCTGACTAAGTCATGAAGCGGGTAGTGCTATGCACGGCATGCAGAAGACCCCGGCTGCAACCAAGTGTGATCCTAGAAAGGCCCCGTGTGGCCGAAAGTCTCCAGTCGCCAGTCAGAGAGTGCCGGTAACTGCGCTGTGGGGTCAAGTTGGAAACGGGAGCGTGTGGGAGAAGCCCGACTCTCCCCCTTTGGAAAGCAGCTTCGGGGCAGCTTCCAAGCTGCCTGAACACCACACCACCAGGACAGGACACTGTTCGCTCCACAGATGCCTCTGAGGAGCAGTGAGCTTTTGCCAAAGAAACCGGGTGCTTGCGCTTCCTTCCGGGGAGCTCAGCCCAGAGCATACTGTAGCTAAAGTGCCAACTAAATGTGACCTCTAGTCTCGAGGTAAGGTGCACGTTTTCCCATTCCCAGAGGCAGGGGTGCACCAGTTTCCAGGGAGTCTCAGTCCATGGACGGCTGTAGCTTTAGTAGGCCTCCCAGCGCTCAAGCCTCTCACGGGGGCACTTCTTTCCAAGGAAGTGCACCGTGTACCAGAAGCCTTCTGAGCACAATCAAGGGATACACGGCTCTGGGACCATCCCTCACTATGCAGGTGAAAGGGCCGGCAACTAATCTGTTCTCTATGGCTAGCGTTCCACAGCTTTGAAACAGCCCCAGGAGCACGCTTCTTGGGCAGGCTTTCTTTCCATGCGGGTCTGCCACGTTGGGGACACCTACGCTGCCCTGGAAGAAATCACCGGGGCTCCAATCCACTTTGGGGACTCGTGCTCGACGTCTCTCTAAGTGAGGCAGAAAGTAGACTTTAGGTCCAGCCCGAAATAAAGTAGAGATGTACCCTGAGCCTTGCTAGGCAGTTGGAACATGCCAAGTCACCTAGGCCTCCTGAGGGCATTTAGAGGGTTATGCCATTCAGCACATGCAGAACAAACAGACTGCATCCCAAAGTTTCATCGCAGAAGGCCGAATTGTGTTCCAAGGGCCTCCTTTGGCTTGTCAGAGAAGAGAGGGATATGTGCTGGGTGATCCGGTGTGGAATTGAGAAGCCTGGGAAAAGGCAGTATGTTCCCCCATTTGAAAGGTAGATAGTGGCGGCCTCAAGGCTGACTGAAAGACAGTGCCGTTACCCGTCTTCTAGTCACTGCTAGGAATGCCTCAGGGAAGCAAGTGAGTTTTCTCCTACGAATCCAGGTGGTCGCCAGTGCCTTGCTAGGAGCTCATCCCACGGCTTGCCCAAGCTAAAGTGCAAAGTAAACGTGACCCCAGGCCTCAAGGGAAGCACGAGCGTTTCCTATCAGCAAAGTTTGCTGTGCAGCCATCTCCAGGAACCCCGACTCGATAGAGTGCTTTCACTGCTCTCCGGCTCTCCGGAGGCCTCAGAGAGTCGCGTATGAATTCCCTTCTGAGGGAGAGCGTGGGTGCCGTGAGTCCCCTTTGTGTTTTCCGAGCCACACAGCGCAGAACAGGCTGTTGGGGTCAACCCTGTCTATGCAGAGGGAAGGGCAATGAACTGATCCTCGCTTGCCTAGCTTGATTTCTACCGCTGTAAAGCAGCCCCAGGACAACGTTTTGGCCAGTATTACCTTCAGCGTGGCTCTCCCTCTGTGGAGGCCCTCTGAACTGCACTGAAAGAACCCCTGAGCCTACAGAGCCCCCTGGCAACTCTTACCTGTCATCTCTCTATTGTGACGCAAGGTACACTGTAGGCCCAGCCTGACAGAAAGAACAGAAAAACCGCTCAACGAGTGAGACATTTGGACGATCCAAGTCACCTAGGCCTGACTAAGTCATGAAGCGGGTAGTGCTATGCACGGCATGCAGAAGACCCCGGCTGCAACCAAGTGTGATCCTAGAAAGGGCCCGTGTGGCCGAAAGTCTCCAGTCGCCAGTCAGAGAGTGCCGGTAACTGCGCTGTGGGGTCAAGTTGGAAACGGGAGCGTGTGGGAGAAGCCCGACTCTCCCCCTTTGGAAAGCAGCTTCGGGGCAGCTTCCAAGCTGCCTGAACACCACACCACCAGGACACTGTTCGCTCCACAGATGCCTCTGAGGAGCAGTGAGCTTTTGCCAAAGAAACCGGGTGCTTGCGCTTCCTTCCGGGGAGCTCAGCCCAGAGCATACTGTAGCTAAAGTGCCAACTAAATGTGACCTCTAGTCTTGAGGTAAGGTGCACGTTTTCCCATTCCCAGAGGCAGGGGTGCACCAGTTTCCAGGGAGTCTCAGTCCATGGACGGCTGTAGCTTTAGTAGGCCTCCCAGCGCTCAAGCCTCTCACGGGGGCACTTCTTTCCAAGGAAGTGCACCGTGTACCAGAAGCCTTCTGAGCACAATCAAGGGATACACGGCTCTGGGACCATCCCTCACTATGCAGGTGAAAGGGCCGGCAACTAATCTGTTCTCTATGGCTAGCGTTCCACAGCTTTGAAACTGCCCCAGGAGCACGCTTCTTGGGCAGGCTTTCTTTCCATGCGGGTCTGCCACGTTGGGGACACCTACGCTGCCCTGGAAGAAATCACCGGGGCTCCAATCCACTTTGGGGACTCGTGCTCGACGTCTCTCTAAGTGAGGCAGAAAGTAGACTTTAGGTCCAGCCCGAAATAAAGTAGAGATGTACCCTGAGCCTTGCTAGGCAGTTGGAACATGCAAAGTCACCTAGGCCTCCTGAGGGCATTTAGAGGGTTATGCCATTCAGCGCATGCCGAACAAACAGACTGCATCCCAAAGTTTCATCGCAGAAGGCCGAATTGTGTTCCAAGGGCCTCCTTTGGCTTGTCAGAGAAGAGAGGGATATGTGCTGGGTGATCCGGTGTGGAATTGAGAAGCCTGGGAAAAGGCAGTATGTTCCCCCATTTGAAAGGTAGATAGTGGCGGCCTCAAGGCTGACTGAAAGACAGTGCCGTTACCCGTCTTCTAGTCACTGCTAGGAATGCCTCAGGGAAGCAAGTGAGTTTTCTCCTACGAATCCAGGTGGTCGCCAGTGCCTTGCTAGGAGCTCATCCCACGGCTTGCCCAAGCTAAAGTGCAAAGTAAACGTGACCCCAGGCCTCAAGGGAAGCACGAGCGTTTCCTATCAGCAAAGTTTGCTGTGCAGCCATCTCCAGGAACCCCGACTCGATAGAGTGCTTTCACTGCTCTCCGGCTCTCCGGAGGCCTCAGAGAGTCGCGTATGAATTCGCTTCTGAGGGAGAGCGTGGGTGCCGTGAGTCCCCTTTGTGTTTTCCGAGCCACACAGCGCAGAACAGGCTGTTGGGGTCAACCCTGTCTATGCAGAGGGAAGGGCAATGAACTGATCCTCGCTTGCCTAGCTTGATTTCTACCGCTGTAAAGCAGCCCCAGGACAACGTTTTTGCCAGTATTACCTTCAACGTGGCTCTCCCTCTGTGGAGGCCCTCTGAACTGCACTGAAAGAATCCCTGAGCCTACAGCGCCCCCTGGCAACTCTTACCTGTCATCTCTCTATTGTGACGCAAGGTACACTTTAGGTCCAGCCTGACAGAAAGAACAGAAAAACCGCTCAACGAGTGAGACATTTGGACGATCCAAGTCACCTAGGCCTGACTAAGTCATGAAGCGGGTAGTGCTATGCACGGCATGCAGAAGACCCCGGCTGCAACCAAGTGTGATCCTAGAAAGGCCCCGTGTGGCCGAAAGTCTCCAGTCGCCAGTCAGAGAGTGCCGGTAACTGCGCTGTGGGGTCAAGTTGGAAACGGGAGCGTGTGGGAGAAGCCCGACTCTCCCCCTTTGGAAAGCAGCTTCGGGGCAGCTTCCAAGCTGCCTGAACACCACACCACCAGGACACTGTTCGCTCCACAGATGCCTCTGAGGAGCAGTGAGGTTTTGCCAAAGAAACCGGGTGCTTGCGCTTCCTTCCGGGGAGCTCAGCCCAGAGCATACTGTAGCTAAAGTGCCAACTAAATGTGACCTCTAGTCTCGAGGTAAGGTGCACGTTTTCCCATTCCCAGAGGCAGGGGTGCACCAGTTTCCAGGGAGTCTCAGTCCATGGACGGCTGTAGCTTTAGTAGGCCTCCCAGCGCTCAAGCCTCTCACGGGGGCACTTCTTTCCAAGGAAGTGCACCGTGTACCAGAAGCCTTCTGAGCACAATCAAGGGATACACGGCTCTGGGACCATCCCTCACTATGCAGGTGAAAGGGCCGGCAACTAATCTGTTCTCTATGGCTAGCGTTCCACAGCTTTGAAACAGCCCCAGGAGCACGCTTCTTGGGCAGGCTTTCTTTCCATGCGGGTCTGCCACGTTGGGGACACCTACGCTGCCCTGGAAGAAATCACCGGGGCTCCAATCCACTTTGGGGACTCGTGCTCGACGTCTCTCTAAGTGAGGCAGAAAGTAGACTTTAGGTCCAGCCCGAAATAAAGTAGAGATGTACCCTGAGCCTTGCTAGGCAGTTGGAACATGCAAAGTCACCTAGGCCTCCTGAGGGCATTTAGAGGGTTATGCCATTCAGCACATGCAGAACAAACAGACTGCATCCCAAAGTTTCATTGCAGAAGGGCGAATTGTGTTCCAAGGGCCTCCTTTGGCTTGTCAGAGAAGAGAGGGATATGTGCTGGGTGATCCGGTGTGGAATTGAGAAGCCTGGGAAAAGGCAGTATGTTCCCCCATTTGAAAGGTAGATAGTGGCGGCCTCAAGGCTGACTGAAAGACAGTGCCGTTACCCGTCTTCTAGTCACTGCTAGGAATGCCTCAGGGAAGCAAGTGAGTTTTCTCCTACGAATCCAGGTGGTCGCCAGTGCCTTGCTAGGAGCTCATCCCACGGCTTGCCCAAGCTAAAGTGCAAAGTAAACGTGACCCCAGGCCTCAAGGGAAGCACGAGCGTTTCCTATCAGCAAAGTTTGCTGTGCAGCCATCTCCAGGAACCCCGACTCGATAGAGTGCTTTCACTGCTCTCCGGCTCTCCGGAGGCCTCAGAGAGTCGCGTATGAATTCGCTTCTGAGGGAGAGCGTGGGTGCCGTGAGTCCCCTTTGTGTTTTCCGAGCCACACAGCGCAGAACAGGCTGTTGGGGTCAACCCTGTCTATGCAGAGGGAAGGGCAATGAACTGATCCTCGCTTGCCTAGCTTGATTTCTACCGCTGTAAAGCAGCCCCAGGACAACGTTTTTGCCAGTATTACCTTCAACGTGGCTCTCCCTCTGTGGAGGCCCTCTGAACTGCACTGAAAGAATCCCTGAGCCTACAGAGCCCCCTGGCAACTCTTACCTGTCATCTCTCTATTGTGACGCAAGGTACACTGTAGGCCCAGCCTGACAGAAAGAACAGAAAAACCGCTCAACGAGTGAGACATTTGGACGATCCAAGTCACCTAGGCCTGACTAAGTCATGAAGCGGGTAGTGCTATGCACGGCATGCAGAAGACCCCGGCTGCAACCAAGTGTGATCCTAGAAAGGCCCCGTGTGGCCGAAAGTCTCCAGTCGCCAGTCAGAGAGTGCCGGTAACTGCACTGTGGGGTCAAGTTGGAAACGGGAGCGTGTGGGAGAAGCCCGACTCTCCCCCTTTGGAAAGCAGCTTCGGGGCAGCTTCCAAGCTGCCTGAACACCACACCACCAGGACAGGACACTGTTCGCTCCACAGATGCCTCTGAGGAGCAGTGAGCTTTTGCCAAAGAAACCGGGTGCTTGCGCTTCCTTCCGGGGAGCTCAGCCCAGAGCATACTGTAGCTAAAGTGCCAACTAAATGAGACCTCTAGTCTCGAGGTAAGGTGCACGTTTTCCCATTCCCAGAGGCAGGGGTGCACCAGTTTCCAGGGAGTCTCAGTCCATGGACGGCTGTAGCTTTAGTAGGCCTCCCAGCGCTCAAGCCTCTCACGGGGGCACTTCTTTCCAAGGAAGTGCACCGTGTACCAGAAGCCTTCTGAGCACAATCAAGGGATACACGGCTCTGGGACCATCCCTCACTATGCAGGTGAAAGGGCTGGCAACTAATCTGTTCTCTATGGCTAGCGTTCCACAGCTTTGAAACAGCCCCAGGAGCACGCTTCTTGGGCAGGCTTTCTTTCCATGCGGGTCTGCCACGTTGGGGACACCTACGCTGCCCTGGAAGAAATCACCGGGGCTCCAATCCACTTTGGGGACTCGTGCTCGACGTCTCTCTAAGTGAGGCAGAAAGTAGACTTTAGGTCCAGCCCGAAATAAAGTAGAGATGTACCCTGAGCCTTGCTAGGCAGTTGGAACATGCAAAGTCACCTAGGCCTCCTGAGGGCATTTAGAGGGTTATGCCATTCAGCACATGCAGAACAAACAGACTGCATCCCAAAGTTTCATCGCAGAAGGGCGAATTGTGTTCCAAGGGCCTCCTTTGGCTTGTCAGAGAAGAGAGGGATATGTGCTGGGTGATCCGGTGTGGAATTGAGAAGCCTGGGAAAAGGCAGTATGTTCCCCCATTTGAAAGGTAGATAGTGGCGGCCTCAAGGCTGACTGAAAGACAGTGCCGTTACCCGTCTTCTAGTCACTGCTAGGAATGCCTCAGGGAAGCAAGTGAGTTTTCTCCTACGAATCCAGGTGGTCGCCAGTGCCTTGCTAGGAGCTCATCCCACGGCTTGCCCAAGCTAAAGTGCAAAGTAAACGTGACCCCAGGCCTCAAGGGAAGCACGAGCGTTTCCTATCAGCAAAGTTTGCTGTGCAGCCATCTCCAGGAACCCCGACTCGATAGAGTGCTTTCACTGCTCTCCGGCTCTCCGGAGGCCTCAGAGAGTCGCGTATGAATTCCCTTCTGAGGGAGAGCGTGGGTGCCGTGAGTCCCCTTTGTGTTTTCCGAGCCACACAGCGCAGAACAGGCTGTTGGGGTCAACCCTGTCTATGCAGAGGGAAGGGCAATGAACTGATCCTCGCTTGCCTAGCTTGATTTCTACCGCTGTAAAGCAGCCCCAGGACAACGTTTTGGCCAGTATTACCTTCAGCGTGGCTCTCCCTCTGTGGAGGCCCTCTGAACTGCACTGAAAGAACCCCTGAGCCTACAGAGACCCCTGGCAACTCTTACCTGTCATCTCTCTATTGTGACGCAAGGTACACTGTAGGCCCAGCCTGACAGAAAGAACAGAAAAACCGCTCAACGAGTGAGACATTTGGACGATCCAAGTCACCTAGGCCTGACTAAGTCATGAAGCGGGTAGTGCTATGCACGGCATGCAGAAGACCCCGGCTGCAACCAAGTGTGATCCTAGAAAGGGCCCGTGTGGCCGAAAGTCTCCAGTCGCCAGTCAGAGAGTGCCGGTAACTGCGCTGTGGGGTCAAGTTGGAAACGGGAGCGTGTGGGAGAAGCCCGACTCTCCCCCTTTGGAAAGCAGCTTCGGGGCAGCTTCCAAGCTGCCTGAACACCACACCACCAGGACACTGTTCGCTCCACAGATGCCTCTGAGGAGCAGTGAGCTTTTGCCAAAGAAACCGGGTGCTTGCGCTTCCTTCCGGGGAGCTCAGCCCAGAGCATACTGTAGCTAAAGTGCCAACTAAATGTGACCTCTAGTCTCGAGGTAAGGTGCACGTTTTCCCATTCCCAGAGGCAGGGGTGCACCAGTTTCCAGGGAGTCTCAGTCCATGGACGGCTGTAGCTTTAGTAGGCCTCCCAGCGCTCAAGCCTCTCACGGGGGCACTTCTTTCCAAGGAAGTGCACCGTGTACCAGAAGCCTTCTGAGCACAATCAAGGGATACACGGCTCTGGGACCATCCCTCACTATGCAGGTGAAAGGGCCGGCAACTAATCTGTTCTCTATGGCTAGCGTTCCACAGCTTTGAAACAGCCCCAGGAGCACGCTTCTTGGGCAGGCTTTCTTTCCATGCGGGTCTGCCACGTTGGGGACACCTACGCTGCCCTGGAAGAAATCACCGGGGCTCCAATCCACTTTGGGGACTCGTGCTCGACGTCTCTCTAAGTGAGGCAGAAAGTAGACTTTAGGTCCAGCCCGAAATAAAGTAGAGATGTACCCTGAGCCTTGCTAGGCAGTTGGAACATGCAAAGTCACCTAGGCCTCCTGAGGTCATTTAGAGGGTTATGCCATTCAGCGCATGCCGAACAAACAGACTGCATCCCAAAGTTTCATCGCAGAAGGCCGAATTGTGTTCCAAGGGCCTCCTTTGGCTTGTCAGAGAAGAGAGGGATATGTGCTGGGTGATCCGGTGTGGAATTGAGAAGCCTGGGAAAAGGCAGTATGTTCCCCCATTTGAAAGGTAGATAGTGGCGGCCTCAAGGCTGACTGAAAGACAGTGCCGTTACCCGTCTTCTAGTCACTGCTAGGAATGCCTCAGGGAAGCAAGTGAGTTTTCTCCTACGAATCCAGGTGGTCGCCAGTGCCTTGCTAGGAGCTCATCCCACGGCTTGCCCAAGCTAAAGTGCAAAGTAAACGTGACCCCAGGCCTCAAGGGAAGCACGAGCGTTTCCTATCAGCAAAGTTTGCTGTGCAGCCATCTCCAGGAACCCCGACTCGATAGAGTGCTTTCACTGCTCTCCGGCTCTCCGGAGGCCTCAGAGAGTCGCGTATGAATTCGCTTCTGAGGGAGAGCGTGGGTGCCGTGAGTCCCCTTTGTGTTTTCCGAGCCACACAGCGCAGAACAGGCTGTTGGGGTCAACCCTGTCTATGCAGAGGGAAGGGCAATGAACTGATCCTCGCTTGCCTAGCTTGATTTCTACCGCTGTAAAGCAGCCCCAGGACAACGTTTTTGCCAGTATTACCTTCAACGTGGCTCTCCCTCTGTGGAGGCCCTCTGAACTGCACTGAAAGAATCCCTGAGCCTACAGCGCCCCCTGGCAACTCTTACCTGTCATCTCTCTATTGTGACGCAAGGTACACTTTAGGTCCAGCCTGACAGAAAGAACAGAAAAACCGCTCAACGAGTGAGACATTTGGACGATCCAAGTCACCTAGGCCTGACTAAGTCATGAAGCGGGTAGTGCTATGCACGGCATGCAGAAGACCCCGGCTGCAACCAAGTGTGATCCTAGAAAGGCCCCGTGTGGCCGAAAGTCTCCAGTCGCCAGTCAGAGAGTGCCGGTAACTGCGCTGTGGGGTCAAGTTGGAAACGGGAGCGTGTGGGAGAAGCCCGACTCTCCCCCTTTGGAAAGCAGCTTCGGGGCAGCTTCCAAGCTGCCTGAACACCACACCACCAGGACACTGTTCGCTCCACAGATGCCTCTGAGGAGCAGTGAGCTTTTGCCAAAGAAACCGGGTGCTTGCGCTTCCTTCCGGGGAGCTCAGCCCAGAGCATACTGTAGCTAAAGTGCCAACTAAATGTGACCTCTAGTCTCGAGGTAAGGTGCACGTTTTCCCATTCCCAGAGGCAGGGGTGCACCAGTTTCCAGGGAGTCTCAGTCCATGGACGGCTGTAGCTTTAGTAGGCCTCCCAGCGCTCAAGCCTCTCACGGGGGCACTTCTTTCCAAGGAAGTGCACCGTGTACCAGAAGCCTTCTGAGCACAATCAAGGGATACACGGCTCTGGGACCATCCCTCACTATGCAGGTGAAAGGGCCGGCAACTAATCTGTTCTCTATGGCTAGCGTTCCACAGCTTTGAAACTGCCCCAGGAGCACGCTTCTTGGGCAGGCTTTCTTTCCATGCGGGTCTGCCACGTTGGGGACACCTACGCTGCCCTGGAAGAAATCACCGGGGCTCCAATCCACTTTGGGGACTCGTGCTCGACGTCTCTCTAAGTGAGGCAGAAAGTAGACTTTAGGTCCAGCCCGAAATAAAGTAGAGATGTACCCTGAGCCTTGCTAGGCAGTTGGAACATGCAAAGTCACCTAGGCCTCCTGAGGTCATTTAGAGGGTTATGCCATTCAGCGCATGCCGAACAAACAGACTGCATCCCAAAGTTTCATCGCAGAAGGCCGAATTGTGTTCCAAGGGCCTCCTTTGGCTTGTCAGAGAAGAGAGGGATATGTGCTGGGTGATCCGGTGTGGAATTGAGAAGCCTGGGAAAAGGCAGTATGTTCCCCCATTTGAAAGGTAGATAGTGGCGGCCTCAAGGCTGACTGAAAGACAGTGCCGTTACCCGTCTTCTAGTCACTGCTAGGAATGCCTCAGGGAAGCAAGTGAGTTTTCTCCTACGAATCCAGGTGGTCGCCAGTGCCATGCTAGGAGCTCATCCCACGGCTTGCCCAAGCTAAAGTGCAAAGTAAACGTGACCCCAGGCCTCAAGGGAAGCACGAGCGTTTCCTATCAGCAAAGTTTGCTGTGCAGCCATCTCCAGGAACCCCAACTCGATAGAGTGCTTTCACTGCTCTCCGGCTCTCCGGAGGCCTCAGAGAGTCGCGTATGAATTCGCTTCTGAGGGAGAGCGTGGGTGCCGTGAGTCCCCTTTGTGTTTTCCGAGCCACACAGCGCAGAACAGGCTGTTGGGGTCAACCCTGTCTATGCAGAGGGAAGGGCAATGAACTGATCCTCGCTTGCCTAGCTTGATTTCTACCGCTGTAAAGCAGCCCCAGGACAACGTTTTTGCCAGTATTACCTTCAACGTGGCTCTCCCTCTGTGGAGGCCCTCTGAACTGCACTGAAAGAATCCCTGAGCCTACAGAGCCCCCTGGCAACTCTTACCTGTCATCTCTCTATTGTGACGCAAGGTACACTGTAGGCCCAGCCTGACAGAAAGAACAGAAAAACCGCTCAACGAGTGAGACATTTGGACGATCCAAGTCACCTAGGCCTGACTAAGTCATGAAGCGGGTAGTGCTATGCACGGCATGCAGAAGACCCCGGCTGCAACCAAGTGTGATCCTAGAAAGGCCCCGTGTGGCCGAAAGTCTCCAGTCGCCAGTCAGAGAGTGCCGGTAACTGCGCTGTGGGGTCAAGTTGGAAACGGGAGCGTGTGGGAGAAGCCCGACTCTCCCCCTTTGGAAAGCAGCTTCGGGACAGCTTCCAAGCTGCCTGAACACCACACCACCAGGACACTGTTCGCTCCACAGATGCCTCTGAGGAGCAGTGAGCTTTTGCCAAAGAAACCGGGTGCTTGCGCTTCCTTCCTGGGAGCTCAGCCCAGAGCATACTGTAGCTAAAGTGCCAACTAAATGTGACCTCTAGTCTCGAGGTAAGGTGCACGTTTTCCCATTCCCAGAGGCAGGGGTGCACCAGTTTCCAGGGAGTCTCAGTCCATGGACGGCTGTAGCTTTAGTAGGCCTCCCAGCGCTCAAGCCTCTCACGGGGGCACTTCTTTCCAAGGAAGTGCACCGTGTACCAGAAGCCTTCTGAGCACAATCAAGGGATACACGGCTCTGGGACCATCCCTCACTATGCAGGTGAAAGGGCCGGCAACTAATCTGTTCTCTATGGCTAGCGTTCCACAGCTTTGAAACAGCCCCAGGAGCACGCTTCTTGGGCAGGCTTTCTTTCCATGCGGGTCTGCCACGTTGGGGACACCTACGCTGCCCTGGAAGAAATCACCGGGGCTCCAATCCACTTTGGGGACTCGTGCTCGACGTCTCTCTAAGTGAGGCAGAAAGTAGACTTTAGGTCCAGCCCGAAATAAAGTAGAGATGTACCCTGAGCCTTGCTAGGCAGTTGGAACATGCAAAGTCACCTAGGCCTCCTGAGGGCATTTAGAGGGTTATGCCATTCAGCACATGCAGAACAAACAGACTGCATCCCAAAGTTTCATCGCAGAAGGCCGAATTGTGTTCCAAGGGCCTCCTTTGGCTTGTCAGAGAAGAGAGGGATATGTGCTGGGTGATCCGGTGTGGAATTGAGAAGCCTGGGAAAAGGCAGTATGTTCCCCCATTTGAAAGGTAGATAGTGGCGGCCTCAAGGCTGACTGAAAGACAGTGCCGTTACCCGTCTTCTAGTCACTGCTAGGAATGCCTCAGGGAAGCAAGTGAGTTTTCTCCTACGAATCCAGGTGGTCGCCAGTGCCTTGCTAGGAGCTCATCCCACGGCTTGCCCAAGCTAAAGTGCAAAGTAAACGTGACCCCAGGCCTCAAGGGAAGCACGAGCGTTTCCTATCAGCAAAGTTTGCTGTGCAGCCATCTCCAGGAACCCCGACTCGATAGAGTGCTTTCACTGCTCTCCGGCTCTCCGGAGGCCTCAGAGAGTCGCGTATGAATTCCCTTCTGAGGGAGAGCGTGGGTGCCGTGAGTCCCCTTTGTGTTTTCCGAGCCACACAGCGCAGAACAGGCTGTTGGGGTCAACCCTGTCTATGCAGAGGGAAGGGCAATGAACTGATCCTCGCTTGCCTAGCTTGATTTCTAGCGCTGTAAGCAGCCCCAGGACAACGTTTTTGCCAGTATTACCTTCAACGTGGCTCTCCCTCTGTGGAGGCCCTCTGAACTGCACTGAAAGAATCCCTGAGCCTACAGAGCCCCCTGGCAACTCTTACCTGTCATCTCTCTATTGTGACGCAAGGTACACTGTAGGCCCAGCCTGACAGAAAGAACAGAAAAACCGCTCAACGAGTGAGACATTTGGACGATCCAAGTCACCTAGGCCTGACTAAGTCATGAAGCGGGTAGTGCTATGCACGGCATGCAGAAGACCCCGGCTGCAACCAAGTGTGATCCTAGAAAGGCCCCGTGTGGCCGAAAGTCTCCAGTCGCCAGTCAGAGAGTGCCGGTAACTGCGCTGTGGGGTCAAGTTGGAAACGGGAGCATGTGGGAGAAGCCCGACTCTCCCCCTTTGGAAAGCAGCTTCGGGGCAGCTTCCAAGCTGCCTGAACACCACACCACCAGGACACTGTTCGCTCCACAGATGCCTCTGAGGAGCAGTGAGCTTTTGCCAAAGAAACCGGGTGCTTGCGCTTCCTTCCGGGGAGCTCAGCCCAGAGCATACTGTAGCTAAAGTGCCAACTAAATGTGACCTCTAGTCTCGAGGTAAGGTGCACGTTTTCCCATTCCCAGAGGCAGGGGTGCACCAGTTTCCAGGGAGTCTCAGTCCATGGACGGCTCTAGCTTTAGTAGGCCTCCCAGCGCTCAAGCCTCTCACGGGGGCACTTCTTTCCAAGGAAGTGCACCGTGTACCAGAAGCCTTCTGAGCACAATCAAGGGATACACGGCTCTGGGACCATCCCTCACTATGCAGGTGAAAGGGCCGGCAACTAATCTGTTCTCTATGGCTAGCGTTCCACAGCTTTGAAACAGCCCCAGGAGCACGCTTCTTGGGCAGGCTTTCTTTCCATGCGGGTCTGCCACGTTGAGGACACCTATGCTGCCCTGAAGGAAATCACCGGGGCTCCAATCCACTTTGGGGACTCGTGCTCGACGTCTCTCTAAGTGAGGCAGAAAGTAGACTTTAGGTCCAGCCCGAAATAACGTAGAGATGTACCCTGAGCCTTGCTAGGCATTTGGAACATGCAAAGTCACCTAGGCCGCCTGAGGGCATTTAGAGGATTATGCCATTCAGCACATGCAGAACAAATAGACTGCATCCCAAAGTTTCATCGCAGAAGGCCGAATTGTGTTCCAAGGGCCTCCTTTGGCTTGTCAGAGAAGAGAGGGATATGTGCTGGGTGATCCGGTGTGGAATTGAGAAGCCTGGGAAAAGGCAGTATGTTCCCCCATTTGAAAGGTAGATAGTGGCGGCCTCAAGGCTGACTGAAAGACAGTGCCGTTACCCGTCTTCTAGTCACTGCTAGGAATGCCTCAGGGAAGCAAGTGAGTTTTCTCCTACGAATCCAGGTGGTCGCCAGTGCCTTGCTAGGAGCTCATCCCACGGCTTGCCCAAGCTAAAGTGCAAAGTAAACGTGACCCCAGGCCTCAAGGGAAGCACGAGCGTTTCCTATCAGCAAAGTTTGCTGTGCAGCCATCTCCAGGAACCCCGACTCGATAGAGTGCTTTCACTGCTCTCCGGCTCTCCGGAGGCCTCAGAGAGTCGCGTATGAATTCCCTTCTGAGGGAGAGCGTGGGTGCCGTGAGTCCCCTTTGTGTTTTCCGAGCCACACAGCGCAGAACAGGCTGTTGGGGTCAACCCTGTCTATGCAGAGGGAAGGGCAATGAACTGATCCTCGCTTGCCTAGCTTGATTTCTACCGCTGAAAAGCAGCCCCAGGACAACGTTTTGGCCAGTATTACCTTCAGCGTGGCTCTCCCTCTGTGGAGGCCCTCTGAACTGCACTGAAAGAATCCCTGAGCCTACAGAGCCCCCTGGCAACTCTTACCTGTCATCTCTCTATTGTGACGCAAGGTACACTGTAGGCCCAGCCTGACAGAAAGAACAGAAAAACCGCTCAACGAGTGAGACATTTGGACAATCCAAGTCACCTAGGCCTGACTAAGTCATGAAGCGGGTAGTGCTATGCACGGCATGCAGAAGACCCCGGCTGCAACGAAGTGTGATCCTAGAAAGGGCCCGTGTGGCCGAAAGTCTCCAGTCGCCAGTCAGAGAGTGCCGGTAACTGCGCTGTGGGGTCAAGTTGGAAACGGGAGCGTGTGGGAGAAGCCCGACTCTCCCCCTTTGGAAAGCAGCTTCGGGGCAGCTTCCAAGCTGCCTGAACACCACACCACCAGGACACTGTTCGCTCCACAGATGCCTCTGAGGAGCAGTGAGCTTTTGCCAAAGAAACCGGGTGCTTGCGCTTCCTTCCGGGGAGCTCAGCCCAGAGCATACTGTAGCTAAAGTGCCAACTAAATGTGACCTCTAGTCTCGAGGTAAGGTGCACGTTTTCCCATTCCCAGAGGCAGGGGTGCACCAGTTTCCAGGGAGTCTCAGTCCATGGACGGCTGTAGCTTTAGTAGGCCTCCCAGCGCTCAAGCCTCTCACGGGGGCACTTCTTTCCAAGGAAGTGCACCGTGTACCAGAAGCCTTCTGAGCACAATCAAGGGATACACGGCTCTGGGACCATCCCTCACTATGCAGGTGAAAGGGCCGGCAACTAATCTGTTCTCTATGGCTAGCGTTCCACAGCTTTGAAACAGCCCCAGGAGCACGCTTCTTGGGCAGGCTTTCTTTCCATGCGGGTCTGCCACGTTGAGGACACCTACGCTGCCCTGGAAGAAATCACCGGGGCTCCAATCCACTTTGGGGACTCGTGCTCGACGTCTCTCTAAGTGAGGCAGAAAGTAGACTTTAGGTCCAGCCCGAAATAAAGTAGAGATGTACCCTGAGCCTTGCTAGGCAGTTGGAACATGCAAAGTCACCTAGGCCTCCTGAGGTCATTTAGAGGGTTATGCCATTCAGCGCATGCCGAACAAACAGACTGCATCCCAAAGTTTCATCGCAGAAGGCCGAATTGTGTTCCAAGGGCCTCCTTTGGCTTGTCAGAGAAGAGAGGGATATGTGCTGGGTGATCCGGTGTGGAATTGAGAAGCCTGGGAAAAGGCAGTATGTTCCCCCATTTGAAAGGTAGATAGTGGCGGCCTCAAGGCTGACTGAAAGACAGTGCCGTTACCCGTCTTCTAGTCACTGCTAGGAATGCCTCAGGGAAGCAAGTGAGTTTTCTCCTACGAATCCAGGTGGTCGCCAGTGCCTTGCTAGGAGCTCATCCCACGGCTTGCCCAAGCTAAAGTGCAAAGTAAACGTGACCCCAGGCCTCAAGGGAAGCACGAGCGTTTCCTATCAGCAAAGTTTGCTGTGCAGCCATCTCCAGGAACCCCGACTCGATAGAGTGCTTTCACTGCTCTCCGGCTCTCCGGAGGCCTCAGAGAGTCGCGTATGAATTCGCTTCTGAGGGAGAGCGTGGGTGCCGTGAGTCCCCTTTGTGTTTTCCGAGCCACACAGCGCAGAACAGGCTGTTGGGGTCAACCCTGTCTATGCAGAGGGAAGGGCAATGAACTGATCCTCGCTTGCCTAGCTTGATTTCTACCGCTGTAAAGCAGCCCCAGGACAACGTTTTTGCCAGTATTACCTTCAACGTGGCTCTCCCTCTGTGGAGGCCCTCTGAACTGCACTGAAAGAATCCCTGAGCCTACAGCGCCCCCTGGCAACTCTTACCTGTCATCTCTCTATTGTGACGCAAGGTACACTTTAGGTCCAGCCTGACAGAAAGAACAGAAAAACCGCTCAACGAGTGAGACATTTGGACGATCCAAGTCACCTAGGCCTGACTAAGTCATGAAGCGGGTAGTGCTATGCACGGCATGCAAAAGACCCCGGCTGCAACCAAGTGTGATCCTAGAAAGGCCCCGTGTGGCCGAAAGTCTCCAGTCGCCAGTCAGAGAGTGCCGGTAACTGCGCTGTGGGGTCAAGTTGGAAACGGGAGCGTGTGGGAGAAGCCCGACTCTCCCCCTTTGGAAAGCAGCTTCGGGGCAGCTTCCAAGCTGCCTGAACACCACACCACCAGGACACTGTTCGCTCCACAGATGCCTCTGAGGAGCAGTGAGCTTTTGCCAAAGAAACCGGGTGCTTGCGCTTCCTTCCGGGGAGCTCAGCCCAGAGCATACTGTAGCTAAAGTGCCAACTAAATGTGACCTCTAGTCTCGAGGTAAGGTGCACGTTTTCCCATTCCCAGAGGCAGGGGTGCACCAGTTTCCAGGGAGTCTCAGTCCATGGACGGCTGTAGCTTTAGTAGGCCTCCCAGCGCTCAAGCCTCTCACGGGGGCACTTCTTTCCAAGGAAGTGCACCGTGTACCAGAAGCCTTCTGAGCACAATCAAGGGATACACGGCTCTGGGACCATCCCTCACTATGCAGGTGAAAGGGCCGGCAACTAATCTGTTCTCTATGGCTAGCGTTCCACAGCTTTGAAACTGCCCCAGGAGCACGCTTCTTGGGCAGGCTTTCTTTCCATGCGGGTCTGCCACGTTGGGGACACCTACGCTGCCCTGGAAGAAATCACCGGGGCTCCAATCCACTTTGGGGACTCGTGCTCGACGTCTCTCTAAGTGAGGCAGAAAGTAGACTTTAGGTCCAGCCCGAAATAAAGTAGAGATGTACCCTGAGCCTTGCTAGGCAGTTGGAACATGCAAAGTCACCTAGGCCTCCTGAGGGCATTTAGAGGGTTATGCCATTCAGCGCATGCCGAACAAACAGACTGCATCCCAAAGTTTCATCGCAGAAGGCCGAATTGTGTTCCAAGGGCCTCCTTTGGCTTGTCAGAGAAGAGAGGGATATGTGCTGGGTGATCCGGTGTGGAATTGAGAAGCCTGGGAAAAGGCAGTATGTTCCCCCATTTGAAAGGTAGATAGTGGCGGCCTCAAGGCTGACTGAAAGACAGTGCCGTTACCCGTCTTCTAGTCACTGCTAGGAATGCCTCAGGGAAGCAAGTGAGTTTTCTCCTACGAATCCAGGTGGTCGCCAGTGCCATGCTAGGAGCTCATCCCACGGCTTGCCCAAGCTAAAGTGCAAAGTAAACGTGACCCCAGGCCTCAAGGGAAGCACGAGCGTTTCCTATCAGCAAAGTTTGCTGTGCAGCCATCTCCAGGAACCCCAACTCGATAGAGTGCTTTCACTGCTCTCCGGCTCTCCGGAGGCCTCAGAGAGTCGCGTATGAATTCGCTTCTGAGGGAGAGCGTGGGTGCCGTGAGTCCCCTTTGTGTTTTCCGAGCCACACAGCGCAGAACAGGCTGTTGGGGTCAACCCTGTCTATGCAGAGGGAAGGGCAATGAACTGATCCTCGCTTGCCTAGCTTGATTTCTACCGCTGTAAAGCAGCCCCAGGACAACGTTTTTGCCAGTATTACCTTCAACGTGGCTCTCCCTCTGTGGAGGCCCTCTGAACTGCACTGAAAGAATCCCTGAGCCTACAGAGCCCCCTGGCAACTCTTACCTGTCATCTCTCTATTGTGACGCAAGGTACACTGTAGGCCCAGCCTGACAGAAAGAACAGAAAAACCGCTCAACGAGTGAGACATTTGGACGATCCAAGTCACCTAGGCCTGACTAAGTCATGAAGCGGGTAGTGCTATGCACGGCATGCAGAAGACCCCGGCTGCAACCAAGTGTGATCCTAGAAAGGCCCCGTGTGGCCGAAAGTCTCCAGTCGCCAGTCAGAGAGTGCCGGTAACTGCGCTGTGGGGTCAAGTTGGAAACGGGAGCGTGTGGGAGAAGCCCGACTCTCCCCCTTTGGAAAGCAGCTTCGGGACAGCTTCCAAGCTGCCTGAACACCACACCACCAGGACACTGTTCGCTCCACAGATGCCTCTGAGGAGCAGTGAGCTTTTGCCAAAGAAACCGGGTGCTTGCGCTTCCTTCCTGGGAGCTCAGCCCAGAGCATACTGTAGCTAAAGTGCCAACTAAATGTGACCTCTAGTCTCGAGGTAAGGTGCACGTTTTCCCATTCCCAGAGGCAGGGGTGCACCAGTTTCCAGGGAGTCTCAGTCCATGGACGGCTGTAGCTTTAGTAGGCCTCCCAGCGCTCAAGCCTCTCACGGGGGCACTTCTTTCCAAGGAAGTGCACCGTGTACCAGAAGCCTTCTGAGCACAATCAAGGGATACACGGCTCTGGGACCATCCCTCACTATGCAGGTGAAAGGGCCGGCAACTAATCTGTTCTCTATGGCTAGCGTTCCACAGCTTTGAAACAGCCCCAGGAGCACGCTTCTTGGGCAGGCTTTCTTTCCATGCGGGTCTGCCACGTTGGGGACACCTACGCTGCCCTGGAAGAAATCACCGGGGCTCCAATCCACTTTGGGGACTCGTGCTCGACGTCTCTCTAAGTGAGGCAGAAAGTAGACTTTAGGTCCAGCCCGAAATAAAGTAGAGATGTACCCTGAGCCTTGCTAGGCAGTTGGAACATGCAAAGTCACCTAGGCCTCCTGAGGGCATTTAGAGGGTTATGCCATTCAGCACATGCAGAACAAACAGACTGCATCCCAAAGTTTCATCGCAGAAGGCCGAATTGTGTTCCAAGGGCCTCCTTTGGCTTGTCAGAGAAGAGAGGGATATGTGCTGGGTGATCCGGTGTGGAATTGAGAAGCCTGGGAAAAGGCAGTATGTTCCCCCATTTGAAAGGTAGATAGTGGCGGCCTCAAGGCTGACTGAAAGACAGTGCCGTTACCCGTCTTCTAGTCACTGCTAGGAATGCCTCAGGGAAGCAAGTGAGTTTTCTCCTACGAATCCAGGTGGTCGCCAGTGCCTTGCTAGGAGCTCATCCCACGGCTTGCCCAAGCTAAAGTGCAAAGTAAACGTGACCCCAGGCCTCAAGGGAAGCACGAGCGTTTCCTATCAGCAAAGTTTGCTGTGCAGCCATCTCCAGGAACCCCGACTCGATAGAGTGCTTTCACTGCTCTCCGGCTCTCCGGAGGCCTCAGAGAGTCGCGTATGAATTCCCTTCTGAGGGAGAGCGTGGGTGCCGTGAGTCCCCTTTGTGTTTTCCGAGCCACACAGCGCAGAACAGGCTGTTGGGGTCAACCCTGTCTATGCAGAGGGAAGGGCAATGAACTGATCCTCGCTTGCCTAGCTTGATTTCTAGCGCTGTAAGCAGCCCCAGGACAACGTTTTTGCCAGTATTACCTTCAACGTGGCTCTCCCTCTGTGGAGGCCCTCTGAACTGCACTGAAAGAATCCCTGAGCCTACAGAGCCCCCTGGCAACTCTTACCTGTCATCTCTCTATTGTGACGCAAGGTACACTGTAGGCCCAGCCTGACAGAAAGAACAGAAAAACCGCTCAACGAGTGAGACATTTGGACGATCCAAGTCACCTAGGCCTGACTAAGTCATGAAGCGGGTAGTGCTATGCACGGCATGCAGAAGACCCCGGCTGCAACCAAGTGTGATCCTAGAAAGGCCCCGTGTGGCCGAAAGTCTCCAGTCGCCAGTCAGAGAGTGCCGGTAACTGCGCTGTGGGGTCAAGTTGGAAACGGGAGCATGTGGGAGAAGCCCGACTCTCCCCCTTTGGAAAGCAGCTTCGGGGCAGCTTCCAAGCTGCCTGAACACCACACCACCAGGACACTGTTCGCTCCACAGATGCCTCTGAGGAGCAGTGAGCTTTTGCCAAAGAAACCGGGTGCTTGCGCTTCCTTCCGGGGAGCTCAGCCCAGAGCATACTGTAGCTAAAGTGCCAACTAAATGTGACCTCTAGTCTCGAGGTAAGGTGCACGTTTTCCCATTCCCAGAGGCAGGGGTGCACCAGTTTCCAGGGAGTCTCAGTCCATGGACGGCTGTAGCTTTAGTAGGCCTCCCAGCGCTCAAGCCTCTCACGGGGGCACTTCTTTCCAAGGAAGTGCACCGTGTACCAGAAGCCTTCTGAGCACAATCAAGGGATACACGGCTCTGGGACCATCCCTCACTATGCAGGTGAAAGGGCCGGCAACTAATCTGTTCTCTATGGCTAGCGTTCCACAGCTTTGAAACAGCCCCAGGAGCACGCTTCTTGGGCAGGCTTTCTTTCCATGCGGGTCTGCCACGTTGAGGACACCTATGCTGCCCTGAAGGAAATCACTGGGGCTCCAATCCACTTTGGGGACTCGTGCTCGACGTCTCTCTAAGTGAGGCAGAAAGTAGACTTTAGGTCCAGCCCGAAATAACGTAGAGATGTACCCTGAGCCTTGCTAGGCATTTGGAACATGCAAAGTCACCTAGGCCGCCTGAGGGCATTTAGAGGATTATGCCATACAGCACATGCAGAACAAATAGACTGCATCCCAAAGTTTCATCGCAGAAGGCCGAATTGTGTTCCAAGGGCCTCCTTTGGCTTGTCAGAGAAGAGAGGGATATGTGCTGGGTGATCCGGTGTGGAATTGAGAAGCCTGGGAAAAGGCAGTATGTTCCCCCATTTGAAAGGTAGATAGTGGCGGCCTCAAGGCTGACTGAAAGACAGTGCCGTTACCCGTCTTCTAGTCACTGCTAGGAATGCCTCAGGGAAGCAAGTGAGTTTTCTCCTACGAATCCAGGTGGTCGCCAGTGCCTTGCTAGGAGCTCATCCCACGGCTTGCCCAAGCTAAAGTGCAAAGTAAACGTGACCCCAGGCCTCAAGGGAAGCACGAGCGTTTCCTATCAGCAAAGTTTGCTGTGCAGCCATCTCCAGGAACCCCGACTCGATAGAGTGCTTTCACTGCTCTCCGGCTCTCCGGAGGCCTCAGAGAGTCGCGTATGAATTCCCTTCTGAGGGAGAGCGTGGGTGCCGTGAGTCCCCTTTGTGTTTTCCGAGCCACACAGCGCAGAACAGGCTGTTGGGGTCAACCCTGTCTATGCAGAGGGAAGGGCAATGAACTGATCCTCGCTTGCCTAGCTTGATTTCTACCGCTGAAAAGCAGCCCCAGGACAACGTTTTGGCCAGTATTACCTTCAGCGTGGCTCTCCCTCTGTGGAGGCCCTCTGAACTGCACTGAAAGAATCCCTGAGCCTACAGAGCCCCCTGGCAACTCTTACCTGTCATCTCTCTATTGTGACGCAAGGTACACTGTAGGCCCAGCCTGACAGAAAGAACAGAAAAACCGCTCAACGAGTGAGACATTTGGACAATCCAAGTCACCTAGGCCTGACTAAGTCATGAAGCGGGTAGTGCTATGCACGGCATGCAGAAGACCCCGGCTGCAACCAAGTGTGATCCTAGAAAGGCCCCGTGTGGCCGAAAGTCTCCAGTCGCCAGTCAGAGAGTGCCGGTAACTGCGCTGTGGGGTCAAGTTGGAAACGGGAGCGTGTGGGAGAAGCCTGACTCTCCCCCTTTGGAAAGCAGCTTCGGGGCAGCTTCCAAGCTGCCTGAACACCACACCACCAGGACACTGTTCGCTCCACAGATGCCTCTGAGGAGCAGTGAGCTTTTGCCAAAGAAACCGGGTGCTTGCGCTTCCTTCCGGGGAGCTCAGCCCAGAGCATACTGTAGCTAAAGTGCCAACTAAATGTGACCTCTAGTCTCGAGGTAAGGTGCACGTTTTCCCATTCCCAGAGGCAGGGGTGCACCAGTTTCCAGGGAGTCTCAGTCCATGGACGGCTGTAGCTTTAGTAGGCCTCCCAGCGCTCAAGCCTCTCACGGGGGCACTTCTTTCCAAGGAAGTGCACCGTGTACCAGAAGCCTTCTGAGCACAATCAAGGGATACACGGCTCTGGGACCATCCCTCACTATGCAGGTGAAAGGGCCGGCAACTAATCTGTTCTCTATGGCTAGCGTTCCACAGCTTTGAAACAGCCCCAGGAGCACGCTTCTTGGGCAGGCTTTCTTTCCATGCGGGTCTGCCACGTTGAGGACACCTATGCTGCCCTGAAGGAAATCACCGGGGCTCCAATCCACTTTGGGGACTCGTGCTCGACGTCTCTCTAAGTGAGGCAGAAAGTAGACTTTAGGTCCAGCCCGAAATAACGTAGAGATGTACCCTGAGCCTTGCTAGGCATTTGGAACATGCAAAGTCACCTAGGCCGCCTGAGGGCATTTAGAGGATTATGCCATTCAGCACATGCAGAACAAACAGACTGCATCCCAAAGTTTCATCGCAGAAGGCCGAATTGTGTTCCAAGGGCCTCCTTTGGCTTGTCAGAGAAGAGAGGGATATGTGCTGGGTGATCCGGTGTGGAATTGAGAAGCCTGGGAAAAGGCAGTATGTTCCCCCATTTGAAAGGTAGATAGTGGCGGCCTCAAGGCTGACTGAAAGACAGTGCCGTTACCCGTCTTCTAGTCACTGCTAGGAATGCCTCAGGGAAGCAAGTGAGTTTTCTCCTACGAATCCAGGTGGTCGCCAGTGCCTTGCTAGGAGCTCATCCCACGGCTTGCCCAAGCTAAAGTGCAAAGTAAACGTGACCCCAGGCCTCAAGGGAAGCACGAGCGTTTCCTATCAGCAAAGTTTGCTGTGCAGCCATCTCCAGGAACCCCGACTCGATAGAGTGCTTTCACTGCTCTCCGGCTCTCCGGAGGCCTCAGAGAGTCGCGTATGAATTCCCTTCTGAGGGAGAGCGTGGGTGCCGTGAGTCCCCTTTGTGTTTTCCGAGCCACACAGCGCAGAACAGGCTGTTGGGGTCAACCCTGTCTATGCAGAGGGAAGGGCAATGAACTGATCCTCGCTTGCCTAGCTTGATTTCTACCGCTGTAAAGCAGCCCCAGGACAACGTTTTTGCCAGTATTACCTTCAGCGTGGCTCTCCCTCTGTGGAGGCCCTCTGAACTGCACTGAAAGAATCCCTGAGCCTACAGAGCCCCCTGGCAACTCTTACCTGTCATCTCTCTATTGTGACGCAAGGTACACTTTAGGTCCAGCCTGACAGAAAGAACAGAAAAACCGCTCAACGAGTGAGACATTTGGACAATCCAAGTCACCTAGGCCTGACTAAGTCATGAAGCGGGTAGTGCTATGCACGGCATGCAGAAGACCCCGGCTGCAACCAAGTGTGATCCTAGAAAGGCCCCGTGTGGCCGAAAGTCTCCAGTCGCCAGTCAGAGAGTGCCGGTAACTGCGCTGTGGGGTCAAGTTGGAAACGGGAGCGTGTGGGAGAAGCCCGACTCTCCCCCTTTGGAAAGCAGCTTCGGGGCAGCTTCCAAGCTGCCTGAACACCACACCACCAGGACACTGTTCGCTCCACAGATGCCTCTGAGGAGCAGTGAGCTTTTGCCAAAGAAACCGGGTGCTTGCGCTTCCTTCCGGGGAGCTCAGCCCAGAGCATACTGTAGCTAAAGTGCCAACTAAATGTGACCTCTAGTCTCGAGGTAAGGTGCACGTTTTCCCATTCCCAGAGGCAGGGGTGCACCAGTTTCCAGGGAGTCTCAGTCCATGGACGGCTGTAGCTTTAGTAGGCCTCCCAGCGCTCAAGCCTCTCACGGGGGCACTTCTTTCCAAGGAAGTGCACCGTGTACCAGAAGCCTTCTGAGCACAATCAAGGGATACACGGCTCTGGGACCATCCCTCACTATGCAGGTGAAAGGGCCGGCAACTAATCTGTTCTCTATGGCTAGCGTTCCACAGCTTTGAAACAGCCCCAGGAGCACGCTTCTTGGGCAGGCTTTCTTTCCATGCGGGTCTGCCACGTTGAGGACACCTATGCTGCCCTGAAGGAAATCACCGGGGCTCCAATCCACTTTGGGGACTCGTGCTCGACGTCTCTCTAAGTGAGGCAGAAAGTAGACTTTAGGTCCAGCCCGAAATAACGTAGAGATGTACCCTGAGCCTTGCTAGGCATTTGGAACATGCAAAGTCACCTAGGCCGCCTGAGGGCATTTAGAGGATTATGCCATTCAGCACATGCAGAACAAACAGACTGCATCCCAAAGTTTCATCGCAGAAGGCCGAATTGTGTTCCAAGGGCCTCCTTTGGCTTGTCAGAGAAGAGAGGGATATGTGCTGGGTGATCCGGTGTGGAATTGAGAAGCCTGGGAAAAGGCAGTATGTTCCCCCATTTGAAAGGTAGATAGTGGCGGCCTCAAGGCTGACTGAAAGACAGTGCCGTTACCCGTCTTCTAGTCACTGCTAGGAATGCCTCAGGGAAGCAAGTGAGTTTTCTCCTACGAATCCAGGTGGTCGCCAGTGCCTTGCTAGGAGCTCATCCCACGGCTTGCCCAAGCTAAAGTGCAAAGTAAACGTGACCCCAGGCCTCAAGGGAAGCACGAGCGTTTCCTATCAGCAAAGTTTGCTGTGCAGCCATCTCCAGGAACCCCGACTCGATAGAGTGCTTTCACTGCTCTCCGGCTCTCCGGAGGCCTCAGAGAGTCGCGTATGAATTCCCTTCTGAGGGAGAGCGTGGGTGCCGTGAGTCCCCTTTGTGTTTTCCGAGCCACACAGCGCAGAACAGGCTGTTGGGGTCAACCCTGTCTATGCAGAGGGAAGGGCAATGAACTGATCCTCGCTTGCCTAGCTTGATTTCTACCGCTGTAAAGCAGCCCCAGGACAACGTTTTTGCCAGTATTACCTTCAGCGTGGCTCTCCCTCTGTGGAGGCCCTCTGAACTGCACTGAAAGAATCCCTGAGCCTACAGAGCCCCCTGGCAACTCTTACCTGTCATCTCTCTATTGTGACGCAAGGTACACTTTAGGTCCAGCCTGACAGAAAGAACAGAAAAACCGCTCAACGAGTGAGACATTTGGACAATCCAAGTCACCTAGGCCTGACTAAGTCATGAAGCGGGTAGTGCTATGCACGGCATGCAGAAGACCCCGGCTGCAACCAAGTGTGATCCTAGAAAGGCCCCGTGTGGCCGAAAGTCTCCAGTCGCCAGTCAGAGAGTGCCGGTAACTGCGCTGTGGGGTCAAGTTGGAAACGGGAGCGTGTGGGAGAAGCCCGACTCTCCCCCTTTGGAAAGCAGCTTCGGGGCAGCTTCCAAGCTGCCTGAACACCACACCACCAGGACACTGTTCGCTCCACAGATGCCTCTGAGGAGCAGTGAGCTTTTGCCAAAGAAACCGGGTGCTTGCGCTTCCTTCCGGGGAGCTCAGCCCAGAGCATACTGTAGCTAAAGTGCCAACTAAATGTGATCTCTAGTCTCGAGGTAAGGTGCACATTTTCCCATTCCCAGAGGCAGGGGTGCACCAGTTTCCAGGGAGTCTCAGTCCATGGACGGCTGTAGCTTTAGTAGGCCTCCCAGCGCTCAAGCCTCTCACGGGGGCACTTCTTTCCAAGGAAGTGCACCGTGTACCAGAAGCCTTCTGAGCACAATCAAGGGATACACGGCTCTGGGACCATCCCCCACTATGCAGGTGAAAGCGCCGGGAACTAATCTGTTCTCTATGGCTAGCGTTCCACAGCTTTGAAACAGCCCCAGGAGCACGCTTCTTGGGCAGGCTTTCTTTCCATGCGGGTCTGCCACGTTGGGGACACCTACGCTGCCCTGGAAGAAATCACCGGGGCTCCAATCCACTTTGGGGACTCGTGCTCGACGTCTCTCTAAGTGAGGCAGAAAGTAGACTTTAGGTCCAGCCCGAAATAAAGTAGAGATGTACCCTGAGCCTTGCTAGGCAGTTGGAACATGCAAAGTCACCTAGGCCTCCTGAGGGCATTTAGAGGGTTATGCCATTCAGCGCATGCCGAACAAACAGACTGCATCCCAAAGTTTCATCGCAGAAGGCCGAATTGTGTTCCAAGGGCCTCCTTTGGCTTGTCAGAGAAGAGAGGTATATGTGCTGGGTGATCCGGTGTGGAATTGAGAAGCCTGGGAAAAGGCAGTATGTTCCCCCATTTGAAAGGTAGATAGTGGCGGCCTCAAGGCTGACTGAAAGACAGTGCCGTTACCCGTCTTCTAGTCACTGCTAGGAATGCCTCAGGGAAGCAAGTGAGTTTTCTCCTACGAATCCAGGTGGTCGCCAGTGCCTTGCTAGGAGCTCATCCCACGGCTTGCCCAAGCTAAAGTGCAAAGTAAACGTGACCCCAGGCCTCAAGGGAAGCACGAGCGTTTCCTATCAGCAAAGTTTGCTGTGCAGCCATCTCCAGGAACCCCGACTCGATAGAGTGCTTTCACTGCTCTCCGGCTCTCCGGAGGCCTCAGAGAGTCGCGTATGAATTCCCTTCTGAGGGAGAGCGTGGGTGCCGTGAGTCCCCTTTGTGTTTTCCGAGCCACACAGCGCAGAACAGGCTGTTGGGGTCAACCCTGTCTATGCAGAGGGAAGGGCAATGAACTGATCCTCGCTTGCCTAGCTTGATTTCTACCGCTGTAAAGCAGCCCCAGGACAACGTTTTTGCCAGTATTACCTTCAGCGTGGCTCTCCCTCTGTGGAGGCCCTCTGAACTGCACTGAAAGAATCCCTGAGCCTACAGAGCCCCCTGGCAACTCTTACCTGTCATCTCTCTATTGTGACGCAAGGTACACTGTAGGCCCAGCCTGACAGAAAGAACAGAAAAACCGCTCAACGAGTGAGACATTTGGACGATCCAAGTCACCTAGGCCTGACTAAGTCATGAAGCGGGTAGTGCTATGCACGGCATGCAAAAGACCCCGGCTGCAACCAAGTGTGATCCTAGAAAGGCCCCGTGTGGCCGAAAGTCTCCAGTCGCCAGTCAGAGAGTGCCGGTAACTGCGCTGTGGGGTCAAGTTGGAAACGGGAGCGTGTGGGAGAAGCCCGACTCTCCCCCTTTGGAAAGCAGCTTCGGGGCAGCTTCCAAGCTGCCTGAACACCACACCACCAGGACACTGTTCGCTCCACAGATGCCTCTGAGGAGCAGTGAGCTTTTGCCAAAGAAACCGGGTGCTTGCGCTTCCTTCCGGGGAGCTCAGCCCAGAGCATACTGTAGCTAAAGTGCCAACTAAATGTGACCTCTAGTCTCGAGGTAAGGTGCACGTTTTCCCATTCCCAGAGGCAGGGGTGCACCAGTTTCCAGGGAGTCTCAGTCCATGGACGGCTCTAGCTTTAGTAGGCCTCCCAGCGCTCAAGCCTCTCACGGGGGCACTTCTTTCCAAGGAAGTGCACCGTGTACCAGAAGCCTTCTGAGCACAATCAAGGGATACACGGCTCTGGGACCATCCCTCACTATGCAGGTGAAAGGGCCGGCAACTAATCTGTTCTCTATGGCTAGCGTTCCACAGCTTTGAAACAGCCCCAGGAGCACGCTTCTTGGGCAGGCTTTCTTTCCATGCGGGTCTGCCACGTTGAGGACACCTATGCTGCCCTGAAAGAAATCACCGGGGCTCCAATCCACTTTGGGGACTCGTGCTCGACGTCTCTCTAAGTGAGGCAGAAAATAGACTTTAGGTCCAGCCCGAAATAACGTAGAGATGTACCCTGAGCCTTGCTAGGCATTTGGAACATGCAAAGTCACCTAGGCTGCCTGAGGGCATTTAGAGGATTATGCCATTCAGCACATGCAGAACAAACAGACTGCATCCCAAAGTTTCATCGCAGAAGGCCGAATTGTGTTCCAAGGGCCTCCTTTGGCTTGTCAGAGAAGAGAGGGATATGTGCTGGGTGATCCGGTGTGGAATTGAGAAGCCTGGGAAAAGGCAGTATGTTCCCCCATTTGAAAGGTAGATAGTGGCGGCCTCAAGGCTGACTGAAAGACAGTGCCGTTACCCGTCTTCTAGTCACTGCTAGGAATGCCTCAGGGAAGCAAGTGAGTTTTCTCCTACGAATCCAGGTGGTCGCCAGTGCCTTGCTAGGAGCTCATCCCACGGCTTGCCCAAGCTAAAGTGCAAAGTAAACGTGACCCCAGGCCTCAAGGGAAGCACGAGCGTTTCCTATCAGCAAAGTTTGCTGTGCAGCCATCTCCAGGAACCCCGACTCGATAGAGTGCTTTCACTGCTCTCCGGCTCTCCGGAGGCCTCAGAGAGTCGCGTATGAATTCCCTTCTGAGGGAGAGCGTGGGTGCCGTGAGTCCCCTTTGTGTTTTCCGAGCCACACAGCGCAGAACAGGCTGTTGGGGTCAACCCTGTCTATGCAGAGGGAAGGGCAATGAACTGATCCTCGCTTGCCTAGCTTGATTTCTACCGCTGTAAAGCAGCCCCAGGACAACGTTTTTGCCAGTATTACCTTCAGCGTGGCTCTCCCTCTGTGGAGGCCCTCTGAACTGCACTGAAAGAATCCCTGAGCCTACAGCGCCCCCTGGCAACTCTTACCTGTCATCTCTCTATTGTGACGCAAGGTACACTGTAGGCCCAGCCTGACAGAAAGAACAGAAAAACCGCTCAACGAGTGAGACATTTGGACGATCCAAGTCACCTAGGCCTGACTAAGTCATGAAGCGGGTAGTGCTATGCACGGCATGCAGAAGACCCCGGCTGCAACCAAGTGTGATCCTAGAAAGGCCCCGTGTGGCCGAAAGTATCCAGTCGCCAGTCAGAGAGTGCCGGTAACTGCGCTGTGGGGTCAAGTTGGAAACGGGAGCGTGTGGGAGAAGCCCGACTCTCCCCCTTTGGAAAGCAGCTTCGGGGCAGCTTCCAAGCTGCCTGAACACCACACCACCAGGACACTGTTCGCTCCACAGATGCCTCTGAGGAGCAGTGAGCTTTTGCCAAAGAAACCGGGTGCTTGCGCTTCCTTCCGGGGAGCTCAGCCCAGAGCATACTGTAGCTAAAGTGCCAACTAAATGTGATCTCTAGTCTCGAGGTAAGGTGCACGTTTTCCCATTCCCAGAGGCAGGGGTGCACCAGTTTCCAGGGAGTCTCAGTCCATGGACGGCTGTAGCTTTAGTAGGCCTCCCAGCGCTCAAGCCTCTCACGGGGGCACTTCTTTCCAAGGAAGTGCACCGTGTACCAGAAGCCTTCTGAGCACAATCAAGGGATACACGGCTCTGGGACCATCCCCCACTATGCAGGTGAAAGGGCCGGCAACTAATCTGTTCTCTATGGCTAGCGTTCCACAGCTTTGAAACAGCCCCAGGAGCACGCTTCTTGGGCAGGCTTTCTTTCCATGCGGGTCTGCCACGTTGGGGACACCTACGCTGCCCTGGAAGAAATCACCGGGGCTCCAATCCACTTTGGGGACTCGTGCTCGACGTCTCTCTAAGTGAGGCAGAAAGTAGACTTTAGGTCCAGCCCGAAATAAAGTAGAGATGTACCCTGAGCCTTGCTAGGCAGTTGGAACATGCAAAGTCACCTAGGCCTCCTGAGGGCATTTAGAGGGTTATGCCATTCAGCGCATGCCGAACAAACAGACTGCATCCCAAAGTTTCATCGCAGAAGGCCGAATTGTGTTCCAAGGGCCTCCTTTGGCTTGTCAGAGAAGAGAGGTATATGTGCTGGGTGATCCGGTGTGGAATTGAGAAGCCTGGGAAAAGGCAGTATGTTCCCCCATTTGAAAGGTAGATAGTGGCGGCCTCAAGGCTGACTGAAAGACAGTGCCGTTACCCGTCTTCTAGTCACTGCTAGGAATGCCTCAGGGAAGCAAGTGAGTTTTCTCCTACGAATCCAGGTGGTCGCCAGTGCCTTGCTAGGAGCTCATCCCACGGCTTGCCCAAGCTAAAGTGCAAAGTAAACGTGACCCCAGGCCTCAAGGGAAGCACGAGCGTTTCCTATCAGCAAAGTTTGCTGTGCAGCCATCTCCAGGAACCCCGACTCGATAGAGTGCTTTCACTGCTCTCCGGCTCTCCGGAGGCCTCAGAGAGTCGCATATGAATTCGCTTCTGAGGGAGAGCGTGGGTGCCGTGAGTCCCCTTTGTGTTTTCCGAGCCACACAGCGCAGAACAGGCTGTTGGGGTCAACCCTGTCTATGCAGAGGGAAGGGCAATGAACTGATCCTCGCTTGCCTAGCTTGATTTCTACCGCTGTAAAGCAGCCCCAGGACCACGTTTTTGCCAGTATTACCTTCAACGTGGCTCTCCCTCTGTGGAGGCCCTCTGAACTGCACTGAAAGAATCCCTGAGCCTACAGAGCCCCCTGGCAACTCTTACCTGTCATCTCTCTATTGTGACGCAAGGTACACTGTAGGCCCAGCCTGACAGAAAGAACAGAAAAACCGCTCAACGAGTGAGACATTTGGACGATCCAAGTCACCTAGGCCTGACTAAGTCATGAAGAGGGTAGTGCTATGCACGGCATGCAAAAGACCCCGGCTGCAACGAATTGTGATCCTAGAAAGGCCCCGTGTGGCCGAAAGTCTCCAGTCGCCAGTCAGAGAGTGCCGGTAACTGCGCTGTGGGGTCAAGTTGGAAACGGGAGCGTGTGGGAGAAGCCCGACTCTCCCCCTTTGGAAAGCAGCTTCGGGGCAGCTTCCAAGCTGCCTGAACACCACACCACCAGGACACTGTTCGCTCCACAGATGCCTCTGAGGAGCAGTGAGCTTTTGCCAAAGAAACCGGGTGCTTGCGCTTCCTTCCGGGGAACTCAGCCCAGAGCATACTGTAGCTAAAGTGCCAACTAAATGTGACCTCTAGTCTCGAGGTAAGGTGCACGTTTTCCCATTCCCAGAGGCAGGGGTGCACCAGTTTCCAGGGAGTCTCAGTCCATGGACGGCTGTAGCTTTAGTAGGCCTCCCAGCGCTCAAGCCTCTCACGGGGGCACTTCTTTCCAAGGAAGTGCACCGTGTACCAGAAGCCTTCTGAGCACAATCAAGGGATACACGGCTCTGGGACCATCCCTCACTATGCAGGTGAAAGGGCCGGCAACTAATCTGTTCTCTATGGCTAGCGTTCCACAGCTTTGAAACAGCCCCAGGAGCACGCTTCTTGGGCAGGCTTTCTTTCCATGCGGGTCTGCCACGTTGGGGACACCTACGCTGCCCTGGAAGAAATCACCGGGGCTCCAATCCACTTTGGGGACTCGTGCTCGACGTCTCTCTAAGTGAGGCAGAAAGTAGACTTTAGGTCCAGCCCGAAATAAAGTAGAGATGTACCCTGAGCCTTGCTAGGCAGTTGGAACATGCCAAGTCACCTAGGCCTCCTGAGGGCATTTAGAGGGTTATGCCATTCAGCGCATGCCGAACAAACAGACTGCATCCCAAAGTTTCATCGCAGAAGGCCGAATTGTGTTCCAAGGGCCTCCTTTGGCTTGTCAGAGAAGAGAGGTATATGTGCTGGGTGATCCGGTGTGGAATTGAGAAGCCTGGGAAAAGGCAGTATGTTCCCCCATTTGAAAGGTAGATAGTGGCGGCCTCAAGGCTGACTGAAAGACAGTGCCGTTACCCGTCTTCTAGTCACTGCTAGGAATGCCTCAGGGAAGCAAGTGAGTTTTCTCCTACGAATCCAGGTGGTCACCAGTGCCTTGCTAGGAGCTCATCCCACGGCTTGCCCAAGCTAAAGTGCAAAGTAAACGTGACCCCAGGCCTCAAGGGAAGCACGAGCGTTTCCTATCAGCAAAGTTTGCTGTGCAGCCATCTCCAGGAACCCCGACTCGATAGAGTGCTTTCACTGCTCTCCGGCTCTCCGGAGGCCTCAGAGAGTCGCGTATGAATTCCCTTCTGAGGGAGAGCGTGGGTGCCGTGAGTCCCCTTTGTGTTTTCCGAGCCACACAGCGCAGAACAGGCTGTTGGGGTCAACCCTGTCTATGCAGAGGGAAGGGCAATGAACTGATCCTCGCTTGCCTAGCTTGATTTCTACCGATGTGAAGCAGCCCCAGGACAACGTTTTGCCCAGTATTACCTTCAGCGTGGCTCTCCCTCTGTGGAGGCCCTCTGAACTGCACTGAAAGAATCCCTGAGCCTACAGAGCCCCCTGGCAACTCTTACCTGTCATCTCTCTATTGTGACGCAAGGTACACTGTAGGCCCAGCCTGACAGAAAGAACAGAAAAACCGCTCAACGAGTGAGACATTTGGACGATCCAAGTCACCTAGGCCTGACTAAGTCATGAAGAGGGTAGTGCTATGCACGGCATGCAAAAGACCCCGGCTGCAACGAATTGTGATCCTAGAAAGGCCCCGTGTGGCCGAAAGTCTCCAGTCGCCAGTCAGAGAGTGCCGGTAACTGCGCTGTGGGGTCAAGTTGGAAACGGGAGCGTGTGGGAGAAGCCCGACTCTCCCCCTTTGGAAAGCAGCTTCGGGGCAGCTTCCAAGCTGCCTGAACACCACACCACCAGGACACTGTTCGCTCCACAGATGCCTCTGAGGAGCAGTGAGCTTTTGCCAAAGAAACCGGGTGCTTGCGCTTCCTTCCGGGGAGCTCAGCCCAGAGCATACTGTAGCTAAAGTGCCAACTAAATGTGACCTCTAGTCTCGAGGTAAGGTGCACGTTTTCCCATTCCCAGAGGCAGGGGTGCACCAGTTTCCAGGGAGTCTCAGTCCATGGACGGCTGTAGCTTTAGTAGGCCTCCCAGCGCTCAAGCCTCTCACGGGGGCACTTCTTTCCAAGGAAGTGCACCGTGTACCAGAAGCCTTCTGAGCACAATCAAGGGATACACGGCTCTGGGAGCATCCCTCACTATGCAGGTGAAAGGGCCGGCAACTAATCTGTTCTCTATGGCTAGCGTTCCACAGCTTTGAAACAGCCCCAGGAGCACGCTTCTTGGGCAGGCTTTCTTTCCATGCGGGTCTGCCACGTTGGGGACACCTACGCTGCCCTGGAAGAAATCACCGGGGCTCCAATCCACTTTGGGGACTCGTGCTCGACGTCTCTCTAAGTGAGGCAGAAAGTAGACTTTAGGTCCAGCCCGAAATAAAGTAGAGATGTACCCTGAGCCTTGCTAGGCAGTTGGAACATGCCAAGTCACCTAGGCCTCCTGAGGGCATTTAGAGGGTTATGCCATTCAGCGCATGCCGAACAAACAGACTGCATCCCAAAGTTTCATCGCAGAAGGCCGAATTGTGTTCCAAGGGCCTCCTTTGGCTTGTCAGAGAAGAGAGGTATATGTGCTGGGTGATCCGGTGTGGAATTGAGAAGCCTGGGAAAAGGCAGTATGTTCCCCCATTTGAAAGGTAGATAGTGGCGGCCTCAAGGCTGACTGAAAGACAGTGCCGTTACCCGTCTTCTAGTCACTGCTAGGAATGCCTCAGGGAAGCAAGTGAGTTTTCTCCTACGAATCCAGGTGGTCACCAGTGCCTTGCTAGGAGCTCATCCCACGGCTTGCCCAAGCTAAAGTGCAAAGTAAACGTGACCCCAGGCCTCAAGGGAAGCACGAGCGTTTCCTATCAGCAAAGTTTGCTGTGCAGCCATCTCCAGGAACCCCGACTCGATAGAGTGCTTTCACTGCTCTCCGGCTCTCCGGAGGCCTCAGAGAGTCGCGTATGAATTCCCTTCTGAGGGAGAGCGTGGGTGCCGTGAGTCCCCTTTGTGTTTTCCGAGCCACACAGCGCAGAACAGGCTGTTGGGGTCAACCCTGTCTATGCAGAGGGAAGGGCAATGAACTGATCCTCGCTTGCCTAGCTTGATTTCTACCGCTGTAAAGCAGCCCCAGGACAACGTTTTGCCCAGTATTACCTTCAGCGTGGCTCTCCCTCTGTGGAGGCCCTCTGAACTGCACTGAAAGAATCCCTGAGCCTACAGAGCCCCCTGGCAACTCTTACCTGTCATCTCTCTATTGTGACGCAAGGTACACTGTAGGCCCAGCCTGACAGAAAGAACAGAAAAACCGCTCAACGAGTGAGACATTTGGACGATCCAAGTCACCTAGGCCTGACTAAGTCATGAAGCGGGTAGTGCTATGCACGGTATGCAGAAGACCCCGGCTGCAACCAAGTGTGATCCTAGAAAGGCCCCGTGTGGCCGAAAGTCTCCAGTCGCCAGTCAGAGAGTGCCGGTAACTGCGCTGTGGGGTCAAGTTGGAAACGGGAGCATGTGGGAGAAGCCCGACTCTCCCCCTTTGGAAAGCAGCTTCGGGGCAGCTTCCAAGCTGCCTGAACACCACACCACCAGGACACTGTTCGCTCCACAGATGCCTCTGAGGAGCAGTGAGCTTTTGCCAAAGAAACCGGGTGCTTGCGCTTCCTTCCGGGGAGCTCAGCCCAGAGCATACTGTAGCTAAAGTGCCAACTAAATGTGACCTCTAGTCTCGAGGTAAGGTGCACGTTTTCCCATTCCCAGAGGCAGGGGTGCACCAGTTTCCAGGGAGTCTCAGTCCATGGACGGCTGTAGCTTTAGCAGGCCTCCCAGCGCTCAAGCCTCTCACGGGGGCACTTCTTTCCAAGGAAGTGCACCGTGTACCAGAAGCCTTCTGAGCACAATCAAGGGATACACGGCTCTGGGACCATCCCTCACTATGCAGGTGAAAGGGCCGGCAACTAATCTGTTCTCTATGGCTAGCGTTCCACAGCTTTGAAACAGCCCCAGGAGCACGCTTCTTGGGCAGGCTTTCTTTCCATGCGGGTCTGCCACGTTGGGGACACCTACGCTGCCCTGGAAGAAATCACCGGGGCTCCAATCCACTTTGGGGACTCGTGCTCGACGTCTCTCTAAGTGAGGAAGAAAGTAGACTTTAGGTCCAGCCCGAAATAAAGTAGAGATGTACCCTGAGCCTTGCTAGGCAGTTGGAACATGCCAAGTCACCTAGGCCTCCTGAGGGCATTTAGAGGGTTATGCCATTCAGCACATGCAGAACAAACAGACTGCATCCCAAAGTTTCATCGCAGAAGGCCGAATTGTGTTCCAAGGGCCTCCTTTGGCTTGTCAGAGAAGAGAGGGATATGTGCTGGGTGATCCGGTGTGGAATTGAGAAGCCTGGGAAAAGGCAGTATGTTCCCCCATTTGAAAGGTAGATAGTGGCGGCCTCAAGGCTGACTGAAAGACAGTGCCGTTACCCGTCTTCTAGTCACTGCTAGGAATGCCTCAGGGAAGCAAGTGAGTTTTCTCCTACGAATCCAGGTGGTCGCCAGTGCCTTGCTAGGAGCTCATCCCACGGCTTGCCCAAGCTAAAGTGCAAAGTAAACGTGACCCCAGGCCTCAAGGGAAGCACGAGCGTTTCCTATCAGCAAAGTTTGCTGTGCAGCCATCTCCAGGAACCCCGGCTCGATAGAGTGCTTTCACTGCTCTCCGGCTCTCCGGAGGCCTCAGAGAGTCGCGTATGAATTCCCTTCTGAGGGAGAGCGTGGGTGCCGTGAGTCCCCTTTGTGTTTTCCGAGCCACACAGCGCAGAACAGGCTGTTGGGGTCAACCCTGTCTATGCAGAGGGAAGGGCAATGAACTGATCCTCGCTTGCCTAGCTTGATTTCTACCGCTGTAAAGCAGCCCCAGGACAACGTTTTTGCCAGTATTACCTTCAACGTGGCTCTCCCTCTGTGGAGGCCCTCTGAACTGCACTGAAAGAATCCCTGAGCCTACAGAGCCCCCTGGCAACTCTTACCTGTCATCTCTCTATTGTGACGCAAGGTACACTGTAGGCCCAGCCTGACAGAAAGAACAGAAAAACCGCTCAACGAGTGAGACATTTGGACGATCCAAGTCACCTAGGCCTGACTAAGTCATGAAGCGGGTAGTGCTATGCACGGCATGCAGAAGACCCCGGCTGCAACCAAGTGTGATCCTAGAAAGGCCCCGTGTGGCCGAAAGTCTCCAGTCGCCAGTCAGAGAGTGCCGGTAACTGCGCTGTGGGGTCAAGTTGGAAACGGGAGCATGTGGGAGAAGCCCGACTCTCCCCCTTTGGAAAGCAGCTTCGGGGCAGCTTCCAAGCTGCCTGAACACCACACCACCAGGACACTGTTCGCTCCACAGATGCCTCTGAGGAGCAGTGAGCTTTTGCCAAAGAAACCGGGTGCTTGCGCTTCCTTCCTGGGAGCTCAGCCCAGAGCATACTGTAGCTAAAGTGCCAACTAAATGTGACCTCTAGTCTCGAGGTAAGGTGCACGTTTTCCCATTCCCAGAGGCAGGGGTGCACCAGTTTCCAGGGAGTCTCAGTCCATGGACGGCTGTAGCTTTAGTAGGCCTCCCAGCGCTCAAGCCTCTCACGGGGGCACTTCTTTCCAAGGAAGTGCACCGTGTACCAGAAGCCTTCTGAGCACAATCAAGGGATACACGGCTCTGGGACCATCCCTCACTATGCAGGTGAAAGGGCCGGCAACTAATCTGTTCTCTATGGCTAGCGTTCCACAGCTTTGAAACAGCCCCAGGAGCACGCTTCTTGGGCAGGCTTTCTTTCCATGCGGGTCTGCCACGTTGGGGACACCTACGCTGCCCTGGAAGAAATCACCGGGGCTCCAATCCACTTTGGGGACTCGTGCTCGACGTCTCTCTAAGTGAGGCAGAAAGTAGACTTTAGGTCCAGCCCGAAATAAAGTAGAGATGTACCCTGAGCCTTGCTAGGCAGTTGGAACATGCAAAGTCACCTAGGCCTCCTGAGGGCATTTAGAGGGTTATGCCATTCAGCGCATGCCGAACAAACAGACTGCATCCCAAAGTTTCATCGCAGAAGGCCGAATTGTGTTCCAAGGGCCTCCTTTGGCTTGTCAGAGAAGAGAGGTATATGTGCTGGGTGATCCGGTGTGGAATTGAGAAGCCTGGGAAAAGGCAGTATGTTCCCCCATTTGAAAGGTAGATAGTGGCGGCCTCAAGGCTGACTGAAAGACAGTGCCGTTACCCGTCTTCTAGTCACTGCTAGGAATGCCTCAGGGAAGCAAGTGAGTTTTCTCCTACGAATCCAGGTGGTCGCCAGTGCCTTGCTAGGAGCTCATCCCACGGCTTGCCCAAGCTAAAGTGCAAAGTAAACGTGACCCCAGGCCTCAAGGGAAGCACGAGCGTTTCCTATCAGCAAAGTTTGCTGTGCAGCCATCTCCAGGAACCCCGACTCGATAGAGTGCTTTCACTGCTCTCCGGCTCTCCGGAGGCCTCAGAGAGTCGCGTATGAATTCCCTTCTGAGGGAGAGCGTGGGTGCCGTGAGTCCCCTTTGTGTTTTCCGAGCCACACAGCGCAGAACAGGCTGTTGGGGTCAACCCTGTCTATGCAGAGGGAAGGGCAATGAACTGATCCTCGCTTGCCTAGCTTGATTTCTAGCGCTGTAAAGCAGCCCCAGGACAACGTTTTGGCCAGTATTACCTTCAACGTGGCTCTCCCTCTGTGGAGGCCCTCTGAACTGCACTGAAAGAATCCCTGAGCCTACAGAGCCCCCTGGCAACTCTTACCTGTCATCTCTCTATTGTGACGCAAGGTACACTGTAGGCCCAGCCTGACAGAAAGAACAGAAAAACCGCTCAACGAGTGAGACATTTGGACGATCCAAGTCACCTAGGCCTGACTAAGTCATGAAGCGGGTAGTGCTATGCACGGCATACAGAAGACCCCGGCTGCAACCAAGTGTGATCCTAGAAAGGCCCCGTGTGGCCGAAAGTCTCCAGTCGCCAGTCAGAGAGTGCCGGTAACTGCGCTGTGGGGTCAAGTTGGAAACGGGAGCATGTGGGAGAAGCCCGACTCTCCCCCTTTGGAAAGCAGCTTCGGGGCAGCTTCCAAGCTGCCTGAACACCACACCACCAGGACACTGTTCGCTCCACACATGCCTCTGAGGAGCAGTGAGCTTTTGCCAAAGAAACCGGGTGCTTGCGCTTCCTTCCGGGGAGCTCAGCCCAGAGCATACTGTAGCTAAAGTGCCAACTAAATGTGACCTCTAGTCTCGAGGTAAGGTGCACGTTTTCCCATTCCCAGAGGCAGGGGTGCACCAGTTTCCAGGGAGTCTCAGTCCATGGACGGCTGTAGCTTTAGTAGGCCTCCCAGCGCTCAAGCCTCTCACGGGGGCACTTCTTTCCAAGGAAGTGCACCGTGTACCAGAAGCCTTCTGAGCACAATCAAGGGATACACGGCTCTGGGACCATCCCTCACTATGCAGGTGAAAGGGCCGGCAACTAATCTGTTCTCTATGGCTAGCGTTCCACAGCTTTGAAACAGCCCCAGGAGCACGCTTCTTGGGCAGGCTTTCTTTCCATGCGGGTCTGCCACGTTGGGGACACCTACGCTGCCCTGGAAGAAATCACCGGGGCTCCAATCCACTTTGGGGACTCGTGCTCGACGTCTCTCTAAGTGAGGCAGAAAGTAGACTTTAGGTCCAGCCCAAAATAAAGTAGAGATGTACCCTGAGCCTTGCTAGGCAGTTGGAACATGCAAAGTCACCTAGGCCTCCTGAGGGCATTTAGAGGGTTATGCCATTCAGCACATGCAGAACAAACCGACTGCATCCCAAAGTTTCATCGCAGAAGGCCGAATTGTGTTCCAAGGGCCTCCTTTGGCTTGTCAGAGAAGAGAGGTATATGTGCTGGGTGATCCGGTGTGGAATTGAGAAGCCTGGGAAAAGGCAGTATGTTCCCCCATTTGAAAGGTAGATAGTGGCGGCCTCAAGGCTGACTGAAAGACAGTGCCGTTACCCGTCTTCTAGTCACTGCTAGGAATGCCTCAGGGAAGCAAGTGAGTTTTCTCCTACGAATCCAGGTGGTCGCCAGTGCCTTGCTAGGAGCTCATCCCACGGCTTGCCCAAGCTAAAGTGCAAAGTAAACGTGACCCCAGGCCTCAAGGGAAGCACGAGCGTTTCCTATCAGCAAAGTTTGCTGTGCAGCCATCTCCAGGAACCCCGACTCGATAGAGTGCTTTCACTGCTCTCCGGCTCTCCGGAGGCCTCAGAGAGTCGCGTATGAATTCCCTTCTGAGGGAGAGCGTGGGTGCCGTGAGTCCCCTTTGTGTTTTCCGAGCCACACAGCGCAGAACAGGCTGTTGGGGTCAAGCCTGTCTATGCAGAGGGAAGGGCAATGAACTGATCCTCGCTTGCCTAGCTTGATTTCTACCGCTGTAAAGCAGCCCCAGGACAACGTTTTTGCCAGTATTACCTTCAGCGTGGCTCTCCCTCTGTGGAGGCCCTCTGAACTGCACTGAAAGAATCCCTGAGCCTACAGCGCCCCCTGGCAACTCTTACCTGTCATCTCTCTATTGTGACGCAAGGTACACTTTAGGTCCAGCCTGACAGAAAGAACAGAAAAACCGCTCAACGAGTGAGACATTTGGACGATCCAAGTCACCTAGGCCTGACTAAGTCATGAAGCGGGTAGTGCTATGCACGGCATGCAGAAGACCCCGGCTGCAACGAAGTGTGATCCTAGAAAGGCCCCGTGTGGCCGAAAGTCTCCAGTCGCCAGTCAGAGAGTGCCGGTAACTGCGCTGTGGGGTCAAGTTGGAAACGGGAGCGTGTGGGAGAAGCCCGACTCTCCCCCTTTGGAAAGCAGCTTCGGGGCAGCTTCCAAGCTGCCTGAACACCACACCACCAGGACACTGTTCGCTCCACAGATGCCTCTGAGGAGCAGTGAGCTTTTGCCAAAGAAACCGGGTGCTTGCGCTTCCTTCCGGGGAGCTCAGCCCAGAGCATACTGTAGCTAAAGTGCCAACTAAATGTGACCTCTAGTCTCGAGGTAAGGTGCACGTTTTCCCATTCCCAGAGGCAGGGGTGCACCAGTTTCCAGGGAGTCTCAGTCCATGGACGGCTGTAGCTTTAGCAGGCCTCCCAGCGCTCAAGACTCTCACGGGGGCACTTCTTTCCAAGGAAGTGCACCGTGTACCAGAAGCCTTCTGAGCACAATCAAGGGATACACGGCTCTGGGACCATCCCTCACTATGCAGGTGAAAGGGCCGGCAACTAATCTGTTCTCTATGGCTAGCGTTCCACAGCTTTGAAACAGCCCCAGGAGCACGCTTCTTGGGCAGGCTTTCTTTCCATGCGGGTCTGCCACGTTGGGGACACCTACGCTGCCCTGGAAGAAATCACCGGGGCTCCAATCCACTTTGGGGACTCGTGCTCGACGTCTCTCTAAGTGAGGCAGAAAGTAGACTTTAGGTCCAGCCCGAAATAAAGTAGAGATGTACCCTGAGCCTTGCTAGGCAGTTGGAACATGCAAAGTCACCTAGGCCTCCTGAGGGCATTTAGAGGGTTATGCCATTCAGCGCATGCCGAACAAACAGACTGCATCCCAAAGTTTCATCGCAGAAGGCCGAATTGTGTTCCAAGGGCCTCCTTTGGCTTGTCAGAGAAGAGAGGTATATGTGCTGGGTGATCCGGTGTGGAATTGAGAAGCCTGGGAAAAGGCAGTATGTTCCCCCATTTGAAAGGTAGATAGTGGCGGCCTCAAGGCTGACTGAAAGACAGTGCCGTTACCCGTCTTCTAGTCACTGCTAGGAATGCCTCAGGGAAGCAAGTGAGTTTTCTCCTACGAATCCAGGTGGTCGCCAGTGCCTTGCTAGGAGCTCATCCCACGGCTTGCCCAAGCTAAAGTGCAAAGTAAACGTGACCCCAGGCCTCAAGGGAAGCACGAGCGTTTCCTATCAGCAAAGTTTGCTGTGCAGCCATCTCCAGGAACCCCGACTCGATAGAGTGCTTTCACTGCTCTCCGGCTCTCCGGAGGCCTCAGAGAGTCGCGTATGAATTCCCTTCTGAGGGAGAGCGTGGGTGCCGTGAGTCCCCTTTGTGTTTTCCGAGCCACACAGCGCAGAACAGGCTGTTGGGGTCAACCCTGTCTATGCAGAGGGAAGGGCAATGAACTGATCCTCGCTTGCCTAGCTTGATTTCTACCGCTGTAAGCAGCCCCAGGACAACGTTTTTGCCAGTATTACCTTCAACGTGGCTCACCCTCTGTGGAGGCCCTCTGAACTGCACTGAAAGAATCCCTGAGCCTACAGAGCCCCCTGGCAACTCTTACCTGTCATCTCTCTATTGTGACGCAAGGTACACTGTAGGCCCAGCCTGACAGAAAGAACAGAAAAACCGCTCAACGAGTGAGACATTTGGACGATCCAAGTCACCTAGGCCTGACTAAGTCATGAAGCGGGTAGTGCTATGCACGGCATGCAGAAGACCCCGGCTGCAACCAAGTGTGATCCTAGAAAGGCCCCGTGTGGCCGAAAGTCTCCAGTCGCCAGTCAGAGAGTGCCGGTAACTGCGCTGTGGGGTCAAGTTGGAAACGGGAGCGTGTGGGAGAAGCCCGACTCTCCCCCTTTGGAAAGCAGCTTCGGGGCAGCTTCCAAGCTGCCTGAACACCACACCACCAGGACACTGTTCGCTCCACAGATGCCTCTGAGGAGCAGTGAGCTTTTGCCAAAGAAACCGGGTGCTTGCGCTTCCTTCCGGGGAGCTCAGCCCAGAGCATACTGTAGCTAAAGTGCCAACTAAATGTGACCTCTAGTCTCGAGGTAAGGTGCACGTTTTCCCATTCCCAGAGGCAGGGGTGCACCAGTTTCCAGGGAGTCTCAGTCCATGGACGGCTGTAGCTTTAGTAGGCCTCCCAGCGCTCAAGCCTCTCACGGGGGCACTTCTTTCCAAGGAAGGGCACCGTGTACCAGAAGCCTTCTGAGCACAATCAAGGGATACACGGCTCTGGGACCATCCCTCACTATGCAGGTGAAAGGGCCGGCAACTAATCTGTTCTCTATGGCTAGCGTTCCACAGCTTTGAAACAGCCCCAGGAGCACGCTTCTTGGGCAGGCTTTCTTTCCATGCGGGTCTGCCACGTTGGGGACACCTACGCTGCCCTGGAAGAAATCACCGGGGCTCCAATCCACTTTGGGGACTCGTGCTCGACGTCTCTCTAAGTGAGGCAGAAAGTAGACTTTAGGTCCAGCCCGAAATAAAGTAGAGATGTACCCTGAGCCTTGCTAGGCAGTTGGAACATGCAAAGTCACCTAGGCCTCCTGAGGGCATTTAGAGGGTTATGCCATTCAGCGCATGCAGAACAAACAGACTGCATCCCAAAGTTTCATCGCAGAAGGCCGAATTGTGTTCCAAGGGCCTCCTTTGGCTTGTCAGAGAAGAGAGGGATATGTGCTGGGTGATCCGGTGTGGAATTGAGAAGCCTGGGAAAAGGCAGTATGTTCCCCCATTTGAAAGGTAGATAGTGGCGGCCTCAAGGCTGACTGAAAGACAGTGCCGTTACCCGTCTTCTAGTCACTGCTAGGAATGCCTCAGGGAAGCAAGTGAGTTTTCTCCTACGAATCCAGGTGGTCGCCAGTGCCTTGCTAGGAGCTCATCCCACGGCTTGCCCAAGCTAAAGTGCAAAGTAAACGTGACCCCAGGCCTCAAGGGAAGCACAAGCGTTTCCTATCAGCAAAGTTTGCTGTGCAGCCATCTCCAGGAACCCCGACTCGATAGAGTGCTTTCACTGCTCTCCGGCTCTCCGGAGGCCTCAGAGAGTCGCGTATGAATTCCCTTCTGAGGGAGAGCGTGGGTGCCGTGAGTCCCCTTTGTGTTTTCCGAGCCACACAGCGCAGAACAGGCTGTTGGGGTCAACCCTGTCTATGCAGAGGGAAGGGCAATGAACTGATCCTCGCTTGCCTAGCTTGATTTCTACCGCTGTAAAGCAGCCCCAGGACAACGTTTTTGCCAGTATTACCTTCAGCGTGGCTCTCCCTCTGTGGAGGCCCTCTGAACTGCACTGAAAGAATCCCTGAGCCTACAGAGCCCCCTGGCAACTCTTACCTGTCATCTCTCTATTGTGACGCAAGGTACACTGTAGGCCCAGCCTGACAGAAAGAACAGAAAAACCGCTCAACGAGTGAGACATTTGGACGATCCAAGTCACCTAGGCCTGACTAAGTCATGAAGCGGGTAGTGCTATGCACGGCATGCAGAAGACCCCGGCTGCAACCAAGTGTGATCCTAGAAAGGCCCCGTGTGGCCGAAAGTCTCCAGTCGCCAGTCAGAGAGTGCCGGTAACTGCGCTGTGGGGTCAAGTTGGAAACGGGAGCATGTGGGAGAAGCCCGACTCTCCCCCTTTGGAAAGCAGATTCGGGGCAGCTTCCAAGCTGCCTGAACACCACACCACCAGGACACTGTTCGCTCCACAGATGCCTCTGAGGAGCAGTGAGCTTTTGCCAAAGAAACCGGGTGCTTGCGCTTCCTTCCGGGGAGCTCAGCCCAGAGCATACTGTAGCTAAAGTGCCAACTAAATGTGACCTCTAGTCTCGAGGTAAGGTGCACGTTTTCCCATTCCCAGAGGCAGGGGTGCACCAGTTTCCAGGGAGTCTCAGTCCATGGACGGCTGTAGCTTTAGCAGGCCTCCCAGCGCTCAAGCCTCTCACGGGGGCACTTCTTTCCAAGGAAGTGCACCGTGTACCAGAAGCCTTCTGAGCACAATCAAGGGATACACGGCTCTGGGACCATCCCTCACTATGCAGGTGAAAGGGCCGGCAACTAATCTGTTCTCTATGGCTAGTGTTCCACAGCTTTGAAACAGCCCCAGGAGCACGCTTCTTGGGCAGGCTTTCTTTCCATGCGGGTCTGCCACGTTGGGGACACCTACGCTGCCCTGGAAGAAATCACCGGGGCTCCAATCCACTTTGGGGACTCGTGCTCGACGTCTCTCTAAGTGAGGCAGAAAGTAGACTTTAGGTCCAGCCCGAAATAAAGTAGAGATGTACCCTGAGCCTTGCTAGGCAGTTGGAACATGCAAAGTCACCTAGGCCTCCTGAGGGCATTTAGAGGGTTATGCCATTCAGCACATGCAGAACAAACAGACTGCATCCCAAAGTTTCATCGCAGAAGGCCGAATTGTGTTCCAAGGGCCTCCTTTGGCTTGTCAGAGAAGAGAGGGATATGTGCTGGGTGATCCGGTGTGGAATTGAGAAGCCTGGGAAAAGGCAGTATGTTCCCCCATTTGAAAGGTAGATAGTGGCGGCCTCAAGGCTGACTGAAAGACAGTGCCGTTACCCGTCTTCTAGTCACTGCTAGGAATGCCTCAGGGAAGCAAGTGAGTTTTCTCCTACGAATCCAGGTGGTCGCCAGTGCCTTGCTAGGAGCTCATCCCACGGCTTGCCCAAGCTAAAGTGCAAAGTAAACGTGACCCCAGGCCTCAAGGGAAGCACGAGCGTTTCCTATCAGCAAAGTTTGCTGTGCAGCCATCTCCAGGAACCCCGGCTCGATAGAGTGCTTTCACTGCTCTCCGGCTCTCCGGAGGCCTCAGAGAGTCGCGTATGAATTCCCTTCTGAGGGAGAGCGTGGGTGCCGTGAGTCCCCTTTGTGTTTTCCGAGCCACACAGCGCAGAACAGGCTGTTGGGGTCAACCCTGTCTATGCAGAGGGAAGGGCAATGAACTGATCCTCGCTTGCCTAGCTTGATTTCTACCGCTGTAAAGCAGCCCCAGGACAACGTTTTTGCCAGTATTACCTTCAACGTGGCTCTCCCTCTGTGGAGGCCCTCTGAACTGCACTGAAAGAATCCCTGAGCCTACAGAGCCCCCTGGCAACTCTTACCTGTCATCTCTCTATTGTGACGCAAGGTACACTGTAGGCCCAGCCTGACAGAAAGAACAGAAAAACCGCTCAACGAGTGAGACATTTGGACGATCCAAGTCACCTAGGCCTGACTAAGTCATGAAGCGGGTAGTGCTATGCACGGCATGCAGAAGACCCCGGCTGCAACCAAGTGTGATCCTAGAAAGGCCCCGTGTGGCCGAAAGTCTCCAGTCGCCAGTCAGAGAGTGCCGGTAACTGCGCTGTGGGGTCAAGTTGGAAACGGGAGCATGTGGGAGAAGCCCGACTCTCCCCCTTTGGAAAGCAGCTTCGGGGCAGCTTCCAAGCTGCCTGAACACCACACCACCAGGACACTGTTCGCTCCACAGATGCCTCTGAGGAGCAGTGAGCTTTTGCCAAAGAAACCGGGTGCTTGCGCTTCCTTCCTGGGAGCTCAGCCCAGAGCATACTGTAGCTAAAGTGCCAACTAAATGTGACCTCTAGTCTCGAGGTAAGGTGCACGTTTTCCCATTCCCAGAGGCAGGGGTGCACCAGTTTCCAGGGAGTCTCAGTCCATGGACGGCTGTAGCTTTAGTAGGCCTCCCAGCGCTCAAGCCTCTCACGGGGGCCCTTCTTTCCAAGGAAGTGCACCGTGTACCAGAAGCCTTCTGAGCACAATCAAGGGATACACGGCTCTGGGACCATCCCTCACTATGCAGGTGAAAGGGCCGGCAACTAATCTGTTCTCTATGGCTAGCGTTCCACAGCTTTGAAACAGCCCCAGGAGCACGCTTCTTGGGCAGGCTTTCTTTCCATGCGGGTCTGCCACGTTGGGGACACCTACGCTGCCCTGGAAGAAATCACCGGGGCTCCAATCCACTTTGGGGACTCGTGCTCGACGTCTCTCTAAGTGAGGCAGAAAGTAGACTTTAGGTCCAGCCCGAAATAAAGTAGAGATGTACCCTGAGCCTTGCTAGGCAGTTGGAACATGCAAAGTCACCTAGGCCTCCTGAGGGCATTTAGAGGGTTATGCCATTCAGCGCATGCCGAACAAACAGACTGCATCCCAAAGTTTCATCGCAGAAGGCCGAATTGTGTTCCAAGGGCCTCCTTTGGCTTGTCAGAGAAGAGAGGTATATGTGCTGGGTGATCCGGTGTGGAATTGAGAAGCCTGGGAAAAGGCAGTATGTTCCCCCATTTGAAAGGTAGATAGTGGCGGCCTCAAGGCTGACTGAAAGACAGTGCCGTTACCCGTCTTCTAGTCACTGCTAGGAATGCCTCAGGGAAGCAAGTGAGTTTTCTCCTACGAATCCAGGTGGTCGCCAGTGCCTTGCTAGGAGCTCATCCCACGGCTTGCCCAAGCTAAAGTGCAAAGTAAACGTGACCCCAGGCCTCAAGGGAAGCACGAGCGTTTCCTATCAGCAAAGTTTGCTGTGCAGCCATCTCCAGGAACCCCGACTCGATAGAGTGCTTTCACTGCTCTCCGGCTCTCCGGAGGCCTCAGAGAGTCGCGTATGAATTCCCTTCTGAGGGAGAGCGTGGGTGCCGTGAGTCCCCTTTGTGTTTTCCGAGCCACACAGCGCAGAACAGGCTGTTGGGGTCAACCCTGTCTATGCAGAGGGAAGGGCAATGAACTGATCCTCGCTTGCCTAGCTTGATTTCTAGCGCTGTAAAGCAGCCCCAGGACAACGTTTTGGCCAGTATTACCTTCAACGTGGCTCTCCCTCTGTGGAGGCCCTCTGAACTGCACTGAAAGAATCCCTGAGCCTACAGAGCCCCCTGGCAACTCTTACCTGTCATCTCTCTATTGTGACGCAAGGTACACTGTAGGCCCAGCCTGACAGAAAGAACAGAAAAACCGCTCAACGAGTGAGACATTTGGACGATCCAAGTCACCTAGGCCTGACTAAGTCATGAAGCGGGTAGTGCTATGCACGGCATACAGAAGACCCCGGCTGCAACCAAGTGTGATCCTAGAAAGGCCCCGTGTGGCCGAAAGTCTCCAGTCGCCAGTCAGAGAGTGCCGGTAACTGCGCTGTGGGGTCAAGTTGGAAACGGGAGCATGTGGGAGAAGCCCGACTCTCCCCCTTTGGAAAGCAGCTTCGGGGCAGCTTCCAAGCTGCCTGAACACCACACCACCAGGACACTGTTCGCTCCACAGATGCCTCTGAGGAGCAGTGAGCTTTTGCCAAAGAAACCGGGTGCTTGCGCTTCCTTCCGGGGAGCTCAGCCCAGAGCATACTGTAGCTAAAGTGCCAACTAAATGTGACCTCTAGTCTCGAGGTAAGGTGCACGTTTTCCCATTCCCAGAGGCAGGGGTGCACCAGTTTCCAGGGAGTCTCAGTCCATGGACGGCTGTAGCTTTAGTAGGCCTCCCAGCGCTCAAGCCTCTCACGGGGGCACTTCTTTCCAAGGAAGTGCACCGTGTACCAGAAGCCTTCTGAGCACAATCAAGGGATACACGGCTCTGGGACCATCCCTCACTATGCAGGTGAAAGGGCCGGCAACTAATCTGTTCTCTATGGCTAGCGTTCCACAGCTTTGAAACAGCCCCAGGAGCACGCTTCTTGGGCAGGCTTTCTTTCCATGCGGGTCTGCCACGTTGGGGACACCTACGCTGCCCTGGAAGAAATCACCGGGGCTCCAATCCACTTTGGGGACTCGTGCTCGACGTCTCTCTAAGTGAGGCAGAAAGTAGACTTTAGGTCCAGCCCGAAATAAAGTAGAGATGTACCCTGAGCCTTGCTAGGCAGTTGGAACATGCAAAGTCACCTAGGCCTCCTGAGGGCATTTAGAGGGTTATGCCATTCAGCACATGCAGAACAAACCGACTGCATCCCAAAGTTTCATCGCAGAAGGCCGAATTGTGTTCCAAGGGCCTCCTTTGGCTTGTCAGAGAAGAGAGGTATATGTGCTGGGTGATCCGGTGTGGAATTGAGAAGCCTGGGAAAAGGCAGTATGTTCCCCCATTTGAAAGGTAGATAGTGGCGGCCTCAAGGCTGACTGAAAGACAGTGCCGTTACCCGTCTTCTAGTCACTGCTAGGAATGCCTCAGGGAAGCAAGTGAGTTTTCTCCTACGAATCCAGGTGGTCGCCAGTGCCTTGCTAGGAGCTCATCCCACGGCTTGCCCAAGCTAAAGTGCAAAGTAAACGTGACCCCAGGCCTCAAGGGAAGCACGAGCGTTTCCTATCAGCAAAGTTTGCTGTGCAGCCATCTCCAGGAACCCCGACTCGATAGAGTGCTTTCACTGCTCTCCGGCTCTCCGGAGGCCTCAGAGAGTCGCGTATGAATTCCCTTCTGAGGGAGAGCGTGGGTGCCGTGAGTCCCCTTTGTGTTTTCCGAGCCACACAGCGCAGAACAGGCTGTTGGGGTCAACCCTGTCTATGCAGAGGGAAGGGCAATGAACTGATCCTCGCTTGCCTAGCTTGATTTCTACCGCTGTAAAGCAGCCCCAGGACAACGTTTTGGCCAGTATTACCTTCAGCGTGGCTCTCCCTCTGTGGAGGCCCTCTGAACTGCACTGAAAGAATCCCTGAGCCTACAGCGCCCCCTGGCAACTCTTACCTGTCATCTCTCTATTGTGACGCAAGGTACACTTTAGGTCCAGCCTGACAGAAAGAACAGAAAAACCGCTCAACGAGTGAGACATTTGGACGATCCAAGTCACCTAGGCCTGACTAAGTCATGAAGCGGGTAGTGCTATGCACGGCATGCAGAAGACCCCGGCTGCAACGAAGTGTGATCCTAGAAAGGCCCCGTGTGGCCGAAAGTCTCCAGTCGCCAGTCAGAGAGTGCCGGTAACTGCGCTGTGGGGTCAAGTTGGAAACGGGAGCGTGTGGGAGAAGCCCGACTCTCCCCCTTTGGAAAGCAGCTTCGGGGCAGCTTCCAAGCTGCCTGAACACCACACCACCAGGACACTGTTCGCTCCACAGATGCCTCTGAGGAGCAGTGAGCTTTTGCCAAAGAAACCGGGTGCTTGCGCTTCCTTCCGGGGAGCTCAGCCCAGAGCATACTGTAGCTAAAGTGCCAACTAAATGTGACCTCTAGTCTCGAGGTAAGGTGCACGTTTTCCCATTCCCAGAGGCAGGGGTGCACCAGTTTCCAGGGAGTCTCAGTCCATGGACGGCTGTAGCTTTAGCAGGCCTCCCAGCGCTCAAGACTCTCACGGGGGCACTTCTTTCCAAGGAAGTGCACCGTGTACCAGAAGCCTTCTGAGCACAATCAAGGGATACACGGCTCTGGGACCATCCCTCACTATGCAGGTGAAAGGGCCGGCAACTAATCTGTTCTCTATGGCTAGCGTTCCACAGCTTTGAAACAGCCCCAGGAGCACGCTTCTTGGGCAGGCTTTCTTTCCATGCGGGTCTGCCACGTTGGGGACACCTACGCTGCCCTGGAAGAAATCACCGGGGCTCCAATCCACTTTGGGGACTCGTGCTCGACGTCTCTCTAAGTGAGGCAGAAAGTAGACTTTAGGTCCAGCCCGAAATAAAGTAGAGATGTACCCTGAGCCTTGCTAGGCAGTTGGAACATGCAAAGTCACCTAGGCCTCCTGAGGGCATTTAGAGGGTTATGCCATTCAGCGCATGCCGAACAAACAGACTGCATCCCAAAGTTTCATCGCAGAAGGCCGAATTGTGTTCCAAGGGCCTCCTTTGGCTTGTCAGAGAAGAGAGGTATATGTGCTGGGTGATCCGGTGTGGAATTGAGAAGCCTGGGAAAAGGCAGTATGTTCCCCCATTTGAAAGGTAGATAGTGGCGGCCTCAAGGCTGACTGAAAGACAGTGCCGTTACCCGTCTTCTAGTCACTGCTAGGAATGCCTCAGGGAAGCAAGTGAGTTTTCTCCTACGAATCCAGGTGGTCGCCAGTGCCTTGCTAGGAGCTCATCCCACGGCTTGCCCAAGCTAAAGTGCAAAGTAAACGTGACCCCAGGCCTCAAGGGAAGCACGAGCGTTTCCTATCAGCAAAGTTTGCTGTGCAGCCATCTCCAGGAACCCCGACTCGATAGAGTGCTTTCACTGCTCTCCGGCTCTCCGGAGGCCTCAGAGAGTCGCGTATGAATTCCCTTCTGAGGGAGAGCGTGGGTGCCGTGAGTCCCCTTTGTGTTTTCCGAGCCACACAGCGCAGAACAGGCTGTTGGGGTCAACCCTGTCTATGCAGAGGGAAGGGCAATGAACTGATCCTCGCTTGCCTAGCTTGATTTCTACCGCTGTAAGCAGCCCCAGGACAACGTTTTTGCCAGTATTACCTTCAACGTGGCTCACCCTCTGTGGAGGCCCTCTGAACTGCACTGAAAGAATCCCTGAGCCTACAGAGCCCCCTGGCAACTCTTACCTGTCATCTCTCTATTGTGACGCAAGGTACACTGTAGGCCCAGCCTGACAGAAAGAACAGAAAAACCGCTCAACGAGTGAGACATTTGGACGATCCAAGTCACCTAGGCCTGACTAAGTCATGAAGCGGGTAGTGCTATGCACGGCATGCAGAAGACCCCGGCTGCAACCAAGTGTGATCCTAGAAAGGCCCCGTGTGGCCGAAAGTATCCAGTCGCCAGTCAGAGAGTGCCGGTAACTGCGCTGTGGGGTCAAGTTGGAAACGGGAGCGTGTGGGAGAAGCCCGACTCTCCCCCTTTGGAAAGCAGCTTCGGGGCAGCTTCCAAGCTGCCTGAACACCACACCACCAGGACACTGTTCGCTCCACAGATGCCTCTGAGGAGCAGTGAGCTTTTGCCAAAGAAACCGGGTGCTTGCGCTTCCTTCCGGGGAGCTCAGCCCAGAGCATACTGTAGCTAAAGTGCCAACTAAATGTGACCTCTAGTCTCGAGGTAAGGTGCACGTTTTCCCATTCCCAGAGGCAGGGGTGCACCAGTTTCCAGGGAGTCTCAGTCCATGGACGGCTGTAGCTTTAGTAGGCCTCCCAGCGCTCAAGCCTCTCACGGGGGCACTTCTTTCCAAGGAAGTGCACCGTGTACCAGAAGCCTTCTGAGCACAATCAAGGGATACACGGCTCTGGGACCATCCCTCACTATGCAGGTGAAAGGGCCGGCAACTAATCTGTTCTCTATGGCTAGCGTTCCACAGCTTTGAAACAGCCCCAGGAGCACGCTTCTTGGGCAGGCTTTCTTTCCATGCGGGTCTGCCACGTTGGGGACACCTACGCTGCCCTGGAAGAAATCACCGGGGCTCCAATCCACTTTGGGGACTCGTGCTCGACGTCTCTCTAAGTGAGGCAGAAAGTAGACTTTAGGTCCAGCCCGAAATAAAGTAGAGATGTACCCTGAGCCTTGCTAGGCAGTTGGAACATGCAAAGTCACCTAGGCCTCCTGAGGGCATTTAGAGGGTTATGCCATTCAGCGCATGCAGAACAAACAGACTGCATCCCAAAGTTTCATCGCAGAAGGCCGAATTGTGTTCCAAGGGCCTCCTTTGGCTTGTCAGAGAAGAGAGGGATATGTGCTGGGTGATCCGGTGTGGAATTGAGAAGCCTGGGAAAAGGCAGTATGTTCCCCCATTTGAAAGGTAGATAGTGGCGGCCTCAAGGCTGACTGAAAGACAGTGCCGTTACCCGTCTTCTAGTCACTGCTAGGAATGCCTCAGGGAAGCAAGTGAGTTTTCTCCTACGAATCCAGGTGGTCGCCAGTGCCTTGCTAGGAGCTCATCCCACGGCTTGCCCAAGCTAAAGTGCAAAGTAAACGTGACCCCAGGCCTCAAGGGAAGCACAAGCGTTTCCTATCAGCAAAGTTTGCTGTGCAGCCATCTCCAGGAACCCCGACTCGATAGAGTGCTTTCACTGCTCTCCGGCTCTCCGGAGGCCTCAGAGAGTCGCGTATGAATTCCCTTCTGAGGGAGAGCGTGGGTGCCGTGAGTCCCCTTTGTGTTTTCCGAGCCACACAGCGCAGAACAGGCTGTTGGGGTCAACCCTGTCTATGCAGAGGGAAGGGCAATGAACTGATCCTCGCTTGCCTAGCTTGATTTCTACCGCTGTAAAGCAGCCCCAGGACAACGTTTTTGCCAGTATTACTTTCAACGTGGCTCTCCCTCTGTGGAGGCCCTCTGAACTGCACTGAAAGAATCCCTGAGCCTACAGAGCCCCCTGGCAACTCTTACCTGTCATCTCTCTATTGTGACGCAAGGTACACTGTAGGCCCAGCCTGACAGAAAGAACAGAAAAACCGCTCAACGAGTGAGACATTTGGACGATCCAAGTCACCTAGGCCTGACTAAGTCATGAAGCGGGTAGTGCTATGCACGGCATGCAGAAGACCCCGGCTGCAACCAAGTGTGATCCTAGAAAGGCCCCGTGTGGCCGAAAGTCTCCAGTCGCCAGTCAGAGAGTGCCGGTAACTGCGCTGTGGGGTCAAGTTGGAAACGGGAGCGTGTGGGAGAAGCCCGACTCTCCCCCTTTGGAAAGCAGCTTCGGGGCAGCTTCCAAGCTGCCTGAACACCACACCACCAGGACAGGACACTGTTCGCTCCACAGATGCCTCTGAGGAGCAGTGAGCTTTTGCCAAAGAAACCGGGTGCTTGCGCTTCCTTCCGGGGAGCTCAGCCCAGAGCATACTGTAGCTAAAGTGCCAACTAAATGTGACCTCTAGTCTCGAGGTAAGGTGCACGTTTTCCCATTCCCAGAGGCAGGGGTGCACCAGTTTCCAGGGAGTCTCAGTCCATGGACGGCTGTAGCTTTAGTAGGCCTCCCAGCGCTCAAGCCTCTCACGGGGGCACTTCTTTCCAAGGAAGTGCACCGTGTACCAGAAGCCTTCTGAGCACAATCAAGGGATACACGGCTCTGGGACCATCCCTCACTATGCAGGTGAAAGGGCCGGCAACTAATCTGTTCTCTATGGCTAGCGTTCCACAGCTTTGAAACAGCCCCAGGAGCACGCTTCTTGGGCAGGCTTTCTTTCCATGCGGGTCTGCCACGTTGGGGACACCTACGCTGCCCTGGAAGAAATTACCGGGGCTCCAATCCACTTTGGGGACTCGTGCTCGACGTCTCTCTAAGTGAGGCAGAAAGTAGACTTTAGGTCCAGCCCGAAATAAAGTAGAGATGTACCCTGAGCCTTGCTAGGCAGTTGGAACATGCAAAGTCACCTAGGCCTCCTGAGGGCATTTAGAGGGTTATGCCATTCAGCACATGCAGAACAAACAGACTGCATCCCAAAGTTTCATCGCAGAAGGCCGAATTGTGTTCCAAGGGCCTCCTTTGGCTTGTCAGAGAAGAGAGGGATATGTGCTGGGTGATCCGGTGTGGAATTGAGAAGCCTGGGAAAAGGCAGTATGTTCCCCCATTTGAAAGGTAGATAGTGGCGGCCTCAAGGCTGACTGAAAGACAGTGCCGTTACCCGTCTTCTAGTCACTGCTAGGAATGCCTCAGGGAAGCAAGTGAGTTTTCTCCTACGAATCCAGGTGGTCGCCAGTGCCTTGCTAGGAGCTCATCCCACGGCTTGCCCAAGCTAAAGTGCAAAGTAAACGTGACCCCAGGCCTCAAGGGAAGCACGAGCGTTTCCTATCAGCAAAGTTTGCTGTGCAGCCATCTCCAGGAACCCCGGCTCGATAGAGTGCTTTCACTGCTCTCCGGCTCTCCGGAGGCCTCAGAGAGTCGCGTATGAATTCCCTTCTGAGGGAGAGCGTGGGTGCCGTGAGTCCCCTTTGTGTTTTCCGAGCCACACAGCGCAGAACAGGCTGTTGGGGTCAACCCTGTCTATGCAGAGGGAAGGGCAATGAACTGATCCTCGCTTGCCTAGCTTGATTTCTACCGCTGTAAAGCAGCCCCAGGACAACGTTTTGGCCAGTATTACCTTCAGCGTGGCTCTCCCTCTGTGGAGGCCCTCTGAACTGCACTGAAAGAACCCCTGAGCCTACAGAGCCCCCTGGCAACTCTTACCTGTCATCTCTCTATTGTGACGCAAGGTACACTGTAGGCCCAGCCTGACAGAAAGAACAGAAAAACCGCTCAACGAGTGAGACATTTGGACGATCCAAGTCACCTAGGCCTGACTAAGTCATGAAGCGGGTAGTGCTATGCACGGCATGCAGAAGACCCCGGCTGCAACCAAGTGTGATCCTAGAAAGGGCCCGTGTGGCCGAAAGTCTCCAGTCGCCAGTCAGAGAGTGCCGGTAACTGCGCTGTGGGGTCAAGTTGGAAACGGGAGCGTGTGGGAGAAGCCCGACTCTCCCCCTTTGGAAAGCAGCTTCGGGGCAGCTTCCAAGCTGCCTGAACACCACACCACCAGGACACTGTTCGCTCCACAGATGCCTCTGAGGAGCAGTGAGCTTTTGCCAAAGAAACCGGGTGCTTGCGCTTCCTTCCGGGGAGCTCAGCCCAGAGCATACTGTAGCTAAAGTGCCAACTAAATGTGACCTCTAGTCTTGAGGTAAGGTGCACGTTTTCCCATTCCCAGAGGCAGGGGTGCACCAGTTTCCAGGGAGTCTCAGTCCATGGACGGCTGTAGCTTTAGTAGGCCTCCCAGCGCTCAAGCCTCTCACGGGGGCACTTCTTTCCAAGGAAGGGCACCGTGTACCAGAAGCCTTCTGAGCACAATCAAGGGATACACGGCTCTGGGACCATCCCTCACTATGCAGGTGAAAGCGCCGGGAACTAATCTGTTCTCTATGGCTAGCGTTCCACAGCTTTGAAACAGCCCCAGGAGCACGCTTCTTGGGCAGGCTTTCTTTCCATGCGGGTCTGCCACGTTGGGGACACCTACGCTGCCCTGGAAGAAATCACCGGGGCTCCAATCCACTTTGGGGACTCGTGCTCGACGTCTCTCTAAGTGAGGCAGAAAGTAGACTTTAGGTCCAGCCCGAAATAAAGTAGAGATGTACCCTGAGCCTTGCTAGGCAGTTGGAACATGCAAAGTCACCTAGGCCTCCTGAGGGCATTTAGAGGGTTATGCCATTCAGCGCATGCAGAACAAACAGACTGCATCCCAAAGTTTCATCGCAGAAGGCCGAATTGTGTTCCAAGGGCCTCCTTTGGCTTGTCAGAGAAGAGAGGGATATGTGCTGGGTGATCCGGTGTGGAATTGAGAAGCCTGGGAAAAGGCAGTATGTTCCCCCATTTGAAAGGTAGATAGTGGCGGCCTCAAGGCTGACTGAAAGACAGTGCCGTTACCCGTCTTCTAGTCACTGCTAGGAATGCCTCAGGGAAGCAAGTGAGTTTTCTCCTACGAATCCAGGTGGTCGCCAGTGCCTTGCTAGGAGCTCATCCCACGGCTTGCCCAAGCTAAAGTGCAAAGTAAACGTGACCCCAGGCCTCAAGGGAAGCACGAGCGTTTCCTATCAGCAAAGTTTGCTGTGCAGCCATCTCCAGGAACCCCGGCTCGATAGAGTGCTTTCACTGCTCTCCGGCTCTCCGGAGGCCTCAGAGAGTCGCGTATGAATTCCCTTCTGAGGGAGAGCGTGGGTGCCGTGAGTCCCCTTTGTGTTTTCCGAGCCACACAGCGCAGAACAGGCTGTTGGGGTCAACCCTGTCTATGCAGAGGGAAGGGCAATGAACTGATCCTCGCTTGCCTAGCTTGATTTCTACCGCTGTAAAGCAGCCCCAGGACAACGTTTTTGCCAGTATTACCTTCAGCGTGGCTCTCCCTCTGTGGAGGCCCTCTGAACTGCACTGAAAGAATCCCTGAGCCTACAGAGCCCCCTGGCAACTCTTACCTGTCATCTCTCTATTGTGACGCAAGGTACACTGTAGGCCCAGCCTGACAGAAAGAACAGAAAAACCGCTCAACGAGTGAGACATTTGGACGATCCAAGTCACCTAGGCCTGACTAAGTCATGAAGCGGGTAGTGCTATGCACGGCATGCAGAAGACCCCGGCTGCAACCAAGTGTGATCCTAGAAAGGGCCCGTGTGGCCGAAAGTCTCCAGTCGCCAGTCAGAGAGTGCCGGTAACTGCGCTGTGGGGTCAAGTTGGAAACGGGAGCGTGTGGGAGAAGCCCGACTCTCCCCCTTTGGAAAGCAGCTTCGGGGCAGCTTCCAAGCTGCCTGAACACCACACCACCAGGACACTGTTCGCTCCACAGATGCCTCTGAGGAGCAGTGAGCTTTTGCCAAAGAAACCGGGTGCTTGCGCTTCCTTCCGGGGAGCTCAGCCCAGAGCATACTGTAGCTAAAGTGCCAACTAAATGTGACCTCTAGTCTCGAGGTAAGGTGCACGTTTTCCCATTCCCAGAGGCAGGGGTGCACCAGTTTCCAGGGAGTCTCAGTCCATGGACGGCTGTAGCTTTAGTAGGCCTCCCAGCGCTCAAGCCTCTCACGGGGGCACTTCTTTCCAAGGAAGTGCACCGTGTACCAGAAGCCTTCTGAGCACAATCAAGGGATACACGGCTCTGGGACCATCCCTCACTATGCAGGTGAAAGGGCCGGCAACTAATCTGTTCTCTATGGCTAGCGTTCCACAGCTTTGAAACAGCCCCAGGAGCACGCTTCTTGGGCAGGCTTTCTTTCCATGCGGGTCTGCCACGTTGGGGACACCTACGCTGCCCTGGAAGAAATCACCGGGGCTCCAATCCACTTTGGGGACTCGTGCTCGACGTCTCTCTAAGTGAGGCAGAAAGTAGACTTTAGGTCCAGCCCGAAATAAAGTAGAGATGTACCCTGAGCCTTGCTAGGCAGTTGGAACATGCAAAGTCACCTAGGCCTCCTGAGGGCATTTAGAGGGTTATGCCATTCAGCACATGCAGAACAAACCGACTGCATCCCAAAGTTTCATCGCAGAAGGCCGAATTGTGTTCCAAGGGCCTCCTTTGGCTTGTCAGAGAAGAGAGGTATATGTGCTGGGTGATCCGGTGTGGAATTGAGAAGCCTGGGAAAAGGCAGTATGTTCCCCCATTTGAAAGGTAGATAGTGGCGGCCTCAAGGCTGACTGAAAGACAGTGCCGTTACCCGTCTTCTAGTCACTGCTAGGAATGCCTCAGGGAAGCAAGTGAGTTTTCTCCTACGAATCCAGGTGGTCGCCAGTGCCTTGCTAGGAGCTCATCCCACGGCTTGCCCAAGCTAAAGTGCAAAGTAAACGTGACCCCAGGCCTCAAGGGAAGCACGAGCGTTTCCTATCAGCAAAGTTTGCTGTGCAGCCATCTCCAGGAACCCCGACTCGATAGAGTGCTTTCACTGCTCTCCGGCTCTCCGGAGGCCTCAGAGAGTCGCGTATGAATTCCCTTCTGAGGGAGAGCGTGGGTGCCGTGAGTCCCCTTTGTGTTTTCCGAGCCACACAGCGCAGAACAGGCTGTTGGGGTCAACCCTGTCTATGCAGAGGGAAGGGCAATGAACTGATCCTCGCTTGCCTAGCTTGATTTCTACCGCTGTAAAGCAGCCCCAGGACAACGTTTTTGCCAGTATTACCTTCAGCGTGGCTCTCCCTCTGTGGAGGCCCTCTGAACTGCACTGAAAGAATCCCTGAGCCTACAGAGCCCCCTGGCAACTCTTACCTGTCATCTCTCTATTGTGACGCAAGGTACACTGTAGGCCCAGCCTGACAGAAAGAACAGAAAAACCGCTCAACGAGTGAGACATTTGGACGATCCAAGTCACCTAGGCCTGACTAAGTCATGAAGCGGGTAGTGCTATGCACGGCATGCAGAAGACCCCGGCTGCAACGAAGTGTGATCCTAGAAAGGCCCCGTGTGGCCGAAAGTCTCCAGTCGCCAGTCAGAGAGTGCCGGTAACTGCGCTGTGGGGTCAAGTTGGAAACGGGAGCGTGTGGGAGAAGCCCGACTCTCCCCCTTTGGAAAGCAGCTTCGGGGCAGCTTCCAAGCTGCCTGAACACCACACCACCAGGACACTGTTCGCTCCACAGATGCCTCTGAGGAGCAGTGAGCTTTTGCCAAAGAAACCGGGTGCTTGCGCTTCCTTCCGGGGAGCTCAGCCCAGAGCATACTGTAGCTAAAGTGCCAACTAAATGTGACCTCTAGTCTCGAGGTAAGGTGCACGTTTTCCCATTCCCAGAGGCAGGGGTGCACCAGTTTCCAGGGAGTCTCAGTCCATGGACGGCTGTAGCTTTAGCAGGCCTCCCAGCGCTCAAGACTCTCACGGGGGCACTTCTTTCCAAGGAAGTGCACCGTGTACCAGAAGCCTTCTGAGCACAATCAAGGGATACACGGCTCTGGGACCATCCCTCACTATGCAGGTGAAAGGGCCGGCAACTAATCTGTTCTCTATGGCTAGCGTTCCACAGCTTTGAAACAGCCCCAGGAGCACGCTTCTTGGGCAGGCTTTCTTTCCATGCGGGTCTGCCACGTTGGGGACACCTACGCTGCCCTGGAAGAAATCACCGGGGCTCCAATCCACTTTGGGGACTCGTGCTCGACGTCTCTCTAAGTGAGGCAGAAAGTAGACTTTAGGTCCAGCCCGAAATAAAGTAGAGATGTACCCTGAGCCTTGCTAGGCAGTTGGAACATGCAAAGTCACCTAGGCCTCCTGAGGGCATTTAGAGGGTTATGCCATTCAGCGCATGCCGAACAAACAGACTGCATCCCAAAGTTTCATCGCAGAAGGCCGAATTGTGTTCCAAGGGCCTCCTTTGGCTTGTCAGAGAAGAGAGGGATATGTGCTGGGTGATCCGGTGTGGAATTGAGAAGCCTGGGAAAAGGCAGTATGTTCCCCCATTTGAAAGGTAGATAGTGGCGGCCTCAAGGCTGACTGAAAGACAGTGCCGTTACCCGTCTTCTAGTCACTGCTAGGAATGCCTCAGGGAAGCAAGTGAGTTTTCTCCTACGAATCCAGGTGGTCGCCAGTGCCTTGCTAGGAGCTCATCCCACGGCTTGCCCAAGCTAAAGTGCAAAGTAAACGTGACCCCAGGCCTCAAGGGAAGCACGAGCGTTTCCTATCAGCAAAGTTTGCTGTGCAGCCATCTCCAGGAACCCCGGCTCGATAGAGTGCTTTCACTGCTCTCCGGCTCTCCGGAGGCCTCAGAGAGTCGCGTATGAATTCCCTTCTGAGGGAGAGCGTGGGTGCCGTGAGTCCCCTTTGTGTTTTCCGAGCCACACAGCGCAGAACAGGCTGTTGGGGTCAACCCTGTCTATGCAGAGGGAAGGGCAATGAACTGATCCTCGCTTGCCTAGCTTGATTTCTACCGCTGTAAAGCAGCCCCAGGACAACGTTTTTGCCAGTATTACCTTCAACGTGGCTCTCCCTCTGTGGAGGCCCTCTGAACTGCACTGAAAGAATCCCTGAGCCTACAGAGCCCCCTGGCAACTCTTACCTGTCATCTCTCTATTGTGACGCAAGGTACACTGTAGGCCCAGCCTGACAGAAAGAACAGAAAAACCGCTCAACGAGTGAGACATTTGGACGATCCAAGTCACCTAGGCCTGACTAAGTCATGAAGCGGGTAGTGCTATGCACGGCATGCAGAAGACCCCGGCTGCAACCAAGTGTGATCCTAGAAAGGGCCCGTGTGGCCGAAAGTCTCCAGTCGCCAGTCAGAGAGTGCCGGTAACTGCGCTGTGGGGTCAAGTTGGAAACGGGAGCGTGTGGGAGAAGCCCGACTCTCCCCCTTTGGAAAGCAGCTTCGGGGCAGCTTCCAAGCTGCCTGAACACCACACCACCAGGACACTGTTCGCTCCACAGATGCCTCTGAGGAGCAGTGAGCTTTTGCCAAAGAAACCGGGTGCTTGCGCTTCCTTCCGGGGAGCTCAGCCCAGAGCATACTGTAGCTAAAGTGCCAACTAAATGTGACCTCTAGTCTCGAGGTAAGGTGCACGTTTTCCCATTCCCAGAGGCAGGGGTGCACCAGTTTCCAGGGAGTCTCAGTCCATGGACGGCTGTAGCTTTAGTAGGCCTCCCAGCGCTCAAGCCTCTCACGGGGGCACTTCTTTCCAAGGAAGTGCACCGTGTACCAGAAGCCTTCTGAGCACAATCAAGGGATACACGGCTCTGGGACCATCCCTCACTATGCAGGTGAAAGGGCCGGCAACTAATCTGTTCTCTATGGCTAGCGTTCCACAGCTTTGAAACAGCCCCAGGAGCACGCTTCTTGGGCAGGCTTTCTTTCCATGCGGGTCTGCCACGTTGGGGACACCTACGCTGCCCTGGAAGAAATCACCGGGGCTCCAATCCACTTTGGGGACTCGTGCTCGACGTCTCTCTAAGTGAGGCAGAAAGTAGACTTTAGGTCCAGCCCGAAATAAAGTAGAGATGTACCCTGAGCCTTGCTAGGCAGTTGGAACATGCAAAGTCACCTAGGCCTCCTGAGGGCATTTAGAGGGTTATGCCATTCAGCACATGCAGAACAAACCGACTGCATCCCAAAGTTTCATCGCAGAAGGCCGAATTGTGTTCCAAGGGCCTCCTTTGGCTTGTCAGAGAAGAGAGGTATATGTGCTGGGTGATCCGGTGTGGAATTGAGAAGCCTGGGAAAAGGCAGTATGTTCCCCCATTTGAAAGGTAGATAGTGGCGGCCTCAAGGCTGACTGAAAGACAGTGCCGTTACCCGTCTTCTAGTCACTGCTAGGAATGCCTCAGGGAAGCAAGTGAGTTTTCTCCTACGAATCCAGGTGGTCGCCAGTGCCTTGCTAGGAGCTCATCCCACGGCTTGCCCAAGCTAAAGTGCAAAGTAAACGTGACCCCAGGCCTCAAGGGAAGCACGAGCGTTTCCTATCAGCAAAGTTTGCTGTGCAGCCATCTCCAGGAACCCCGACTCGATAGAGTGCTTTCACTGCTCTCCGGCTCTCCGGAGGCCTCAGAGAGTCGCGTATGAATTCCCTTCTGAGGGAGAGCGTGGGTGCCGTGAGTCCCCTTTGTGTTTTCCGAGCCACACAGCGCAGAACAGGCTGTTGGGGTCAACCCTGTCTATGCAGAGGGAAGGGCAATGAACTGATCCTCGCTTGCCTAGCTTGATTTCTACCGCTGTAAAGCAGCCCCAGGACAACGTTTTTGCCAGTATTACCTTCAGCGTGGCTCTCCCTCTGTGGAGGCCCTCTGAACTGCACTGAAAGAATCCCTGAGCCTACAGCGCCCCCTGGCAACTCTTACCTGTCATCTCTCTATTGTGACGCAAGGTACACTTTAGGTCCAGCCTGACAGAAAGAACAGAAAAACCGCTCAACGAGTGAGACATTTGGACGATCCAAGTCACCTAGGCCTGACTAAGTCATGAAGCGGGTAGTGCTATGCACGGCATGCAGAAGACCCCGGCTGCAACGAAGTGTGATCCTAGAAAGGCCCCGTGTGGCCGAAAGTCTCCAGTCGCCAGTCAGAGAGTGCCGGTAACTGCGCTGTGGGGTCAAGTTGGAAACGGGAGCGTGTGGGAGAAGCCCGACTCTCCCCCTTTGGAAAGCAGCTTCGGGGCAGCTTCCAAGCTGCCTGAACACCACACCACCAGGACACTGTTCGCTCCACAGATGCCTCTGAGGAGCAGTGAGCTTTTGCCAAAGAAACCGGGTGCTTGCGCTTCCTTCCGGGGAGCTCAGCCCAGAGCATACTGTAGCTAAAGTGCCAACTAAATGTGACCTCTAGTCTCGAGGTAAGGTGCACGTTTTCCCATTCCCAGAGGCAGGGGTGCACCAGTTTCCAGGGAGTCTCAGTCCATGGACGGCTGTAGCTTTAGCAGGCCTCCCAGCGCTCAAGACTCTCACGGGGGCACTTCTTTCCAAGGAAGTGCACCGTGTACCAGAAGCCTTCTGAGCACAATCAAGGGATACACGGCTCTGGGACCATCCCTCACTATGCAGGTGAAAGGGCCGGCAACTAATCTGTTCTCTATGGCTAGCGTTCCACAGCTTTGAAACAGCCCCAGGAGCACGCTTCTTGGGCAGGCTTTCTTTCCATGCGGGTCTGCCACGTTGGGGACACCTACGCTGCCCTGGAAGAAATCACCGGGGCTCCAATCCACTTTGGGGACTCGTGCTCGACGTCTCTCTAAGTGAGGCAGAAAGTAGACTTTAGGTCCAGCCCGAAATAAAGTAGAGATGTACCCTGAGCCTTGCTAGGCAGTTGGAACATGCAAAGTCACCTAGGCCTCCTGAGGGCATTTAGAGGGTTATGCCATTCAGCGCATGCCGAACAAACAGACTGCATCCCAAAGTTTCATCGCAGAAGGCCGAATTGTGTTCCAAGGGCCTCCTTTGGCTTGTCAGAGAAGAGAGGGATATGTGCTGGGTGATCCGGTGTGGAATTGAGAAGCCTGGGAAAAGGCAGTATGTTCCCCCATTTGAAAGGTAGATAGTGGCGGCCTCAAGGCTGACTGAAAGACAGTGCCGTTACCCGTCTTCTAGTCACTGCTAGGAATGCCTCAGGGAAGCAAGTGAGTTTTCTCCTACGAATCCAGGTGGTCGCCAGTGCCTTGCTAGGAGCTCATCCCACGGCTTGCCCAAGCTAAAGTGCAAAGTAAACGTGACCCCAGGCCTCAAGGGAAGCACGAGCGTTTCCTATCAGCAAAGTTTGCTGTGCAGCCATCTCCAGGAACCCCGACTCGATAGAGTGCTTTCACTGCTCTCCGGCTCTCCGGAGGCCTCAGAGAGTCGCGTATGAATTCCCTTCTGAGGGAGAGCGTGGGTGCCGTGAGTCCCCTTTGTGTTTTCCGAGCCACACAGCGCAGAACAGGCTGTTGGGGTCAACCCTGTCTATGCAGAGGGAAGGGCAATGAACTGATCCTCGCTTGCCTAGCTTGATTTCTACCGCTGTAAGCAGCCCCAGGACAACGTTTTTGCCAGTATTACCTTCAACGTGGCTCACCCTCTGTGGAGGCCCTCTGAACTGCACTGAAAGAATCCCTGAGCCTACAGAGCCCCCTGGCAACTCTTACCTGTCATCTCTCTATTGTGACGCAAGGTACACTGTAGGCCCAGCCTGACAGAAAGAACAGAAAAACCGCTCAACGAGTGAGACATTTGGACGATCCAAGTCACCTAGGCCTGACTAAGTCATGAAGCGGGTAGTGCTATGCACGGCATGCAGAAGACCCCGGCTGCAACCAAGTGTGATCCTAGAAAGGCCCCGTGTGGCCGAAAGTATCCAGTCGCCAGTCAGAGAGTGCCGGTAACTGCGCTGTGGGGTCAAGTTGGAAACGGGAGCGTGTGGGAGAAGCCCGACTCTCCCCCTTTGGAAAGCAGCTTCGGGGCAGCTTCCAAGCTGCCTGAACACCACACCACCAGGACACTGTTCGCTCCACAGATGCCTCTGAGGAGCAGTGAGCTTTTGCCAAAGAAACCGGGTGCTTGCGCTTCCTTCCGGGGAGCTCAGCCCAGAGCATACTGTAGCTAAAGTGCCAACTAAATGTGACCTCTAGTCTCGAGGTAAGGTGCACGTTTTCCCATTCCCAGAGGCAGGGGTGCACCAGTTTCCAGGGAGTCTCAGTCCATGGACGGCTGTAGCTTTAGTAGGCCTCCCAGCGCTCAAGCCTCTCACGGGGGCACTTCTTTCCAAGGAAGTGCACCGTGTACCAGAAGCCTTCTGAGCACAATCAAGGGATACACGGCTCTGGGACCATCCCTCACTATGCAGGTGAAAGGGCCGGCAACTAATCTGTTCTCTATGGCTAGCGTTCCACAGCTTTGAAACAGCCCCAGGAGCACGCTTCTTGGGCAGGCTTTCTTTCCATGCGGGTCTGCCACGTTGGGGACACCTACGCTGCCCTGGAAGAAATCACCGGGGCTCCAATCCACTTTGGGGACTCGTGCTCGACGTCTCTCTAAGTGAGGCAGAAAGTAGACTTTAGGTCCAGCCCGAAATAAAGTAGAGATGTACCCTGAGCCTTGCTAGGCAGTTGGAACATGCAAAGTCACCTAGGCCTCCTGAGGGCATTTAGAGGGTTATGCCATTCAGCGCATGCAGAACAAACAGACTGCATCCCAAAGTTTCATCGCAGAAGGCCGAATTGTGTTCCAAGGGCCTCCTTTGGCTTGTCAGAGAAGAGAGGGATATGTGCTGGGTGATCCGGTGTGGAATTGAGAAGCCTGGGAAAAGGCAGTATGTTCCCCCATTTGAAAGGTAGATAGTGGCGGCCTCAAGGCTGACTGAAAGACAGTGCCGTTACCCGTCTTCTAGTCACTGCTAGGAATGCCTCAGGGAAGCAAGTGAGTTTTCTCCTACGAATCCAGGTGGTCGCCAGTGCCTTGCTAGGAGCTCATCCCACGGCTTGCCCAAGCTAAAGTGCAAAGTAAACGTGACCCCAGGCCTCAAGGGAAGCACGAGCGTTTCCTATCAGCAAAGTTTGCTGTGCAGCCATCTCCAGGAACCCCGATTCGATAGAGTGCTTTCACTGCTCTCCGGCTCTCCGGAGGCCTCAGAGAGTCGCGTATGAATTCCCTTCTGAGGGAGAGCGTGGGTGCCGTGAGTCCCCTTTGTGTTTTCCGAGCCACACAGCGCAGAACAGGCTGTTGGGGTCAACCCTGTCTATGCAGAGGGAAGGGCAATGAACTGATCCTCGCTTGCCTAGCTTGATTTCTACCGCTGTAAAGCAGCCCCAGGACAACGTTTTTGCCAGTATTACCTTCAACGTGGCTCTCCCTCTGTGGAGGCCCTCTGAACTGCACTGAAAGAATCCCTGAGCCTACAGAGCCCCCTGGCAACTCTTACCTGTCATCTCTCTATTGTGACGCAAGGTACACTGTAGGCCCAGCCTGACAGAAAGAACAGAAAAACCGCTCAACGAGTGAGACATTTGGACGATCCAAGTCACCTAGGCCTGACTAAGTCATGAAGCGGGTAGTGCTATGCACGGCATGCAGAAGACCCCGGCTGCAACCAAGTGTGATCCTAGAAAGGCCCCGTGTGGCCGAAAGTCTCCAGTCGCCAGTCAGAGAGTGCCGGTAACTGCGCTGTGGGGTCAAGTTGGAAACGGGAGCGTGTGGGAGAAGCCCGACTCTCCCCCTTTGGAAAGCAGCTTCGGGGCAGCTTCCAAGCTGCCTGAACACCACACCACCAGGACAGGACACTGTTCGCTCCACAGATGCCTCTGAGGAGCAGTGAGCTTTTGCCAAAGAAACCGGGTGCTTGCGCTTCCTTCCGGGGAGCTCAGCCCAGAGCATACTGTAGCTAAAGTGCCAACTAAATGTGACCTCTAGTCTCGAGGTAAGCTGCACGTTTTCCCATTCCCAGAGGCAGGGGTGCACCAGTTTCCAGGGAGTCTCAGTCCATGGACGGCTGTAGCTTTAGTAGGCCTCCCAGCGCTCAAGCCTCTCACGGGGGCACTTCTTTCCAAGGAAGTGCACCGTGTACCAGAAGCCTTCTGAGCACAATCAAGGGATACACGGCTCTGGGACCATCCCTCACTATGCAGGTGAAAGGGCCGGCAACTAATCTGTTCTCTATGGCTAGCGTTCCACAGCTTTGAAACAGCCCCAGGAGCACGCTTCTTGGGCAGGCTTTCTTTCCATGCGGGTCTGCCACGTTGGGGACACCTACGCTGCCCTGGAAGAAATCACCGGGGCTCCAATCCACTTTGGGGACTCGTGCTCGACGTCTCTCTAAGTGAGGCAGAAAGTAGACTTTAGGTCCAGCCCGAAATAAAGTAGAGATGTACCCTGAGCCTTGCTAGGCAGTTGGAACATGCAAAGTCACCTAGGCCTCCTGAGGGCATTTAGAGGGTTATGCCATTCAGCACATGCAGAACAAACAGACTGCATCCCAAAGTTTCATCGCAGAAGGCCGAATTGTGTTCCAAGGGCCTCCTTTGGCTTGTCAGAGAAGAGAGGGATATGTGCTGGGTGATCCGGTGTGGAATTGAGAAGCCTGGGAAAAGGCAGTATGTTCCCCCATTTGAAAGGTAGATAGTGGCGGCCTCAAGGCTGACTGAAAGACAGTGCCGTTACCCGTCTTCTAGTCACTGCTAGGAATGCCTCAGGGAAGCAAGTGAGTTTTCTCCTACGAATCCAGGTGGTCGCCAGTGCCTTGCTAGGAGCTCATCCCACGGCTTGCCCAAGCTAAAGTGCAAAGTAAACGTGACCCCAGGCCTCAAGGGAAGCACGAGCGTTTCCTATCAGCAAAGTTTGCTGTGCAGCCATCTCCAGGAACCCCGATTCGATAGAGTGCTTTCACTGCTCTCCGGCTCTCCGGAGGCCTCAGAGAGTCGCGTATGAATTCCCTTCTGAGGGAGAGCGTGGGTGCCGTGAGTCCCCTTTGTGTTTTCCGAGCCACACAGCGCAGAACAGGCTGTTGGGGTCAACCCTGTCTATGCAGAGGGAAGGGCAATGAACTGATCCTCGCTTGCCTAGCTTGATTTCTACCGCTGTAAAGCAGCCCCAGGACAACGTTTTGGCCAGTATTACCTTCAGCGTGGCTCTCCCTCTGTGGAGGCCCTCTGAACTGCACTGAAAGAACCCCTGAGCCTACAGAGCCCCCTGGCAACTCTTACCTGTCATCTCTCTATTGTGACGCAAGGTACACTGTAGGCCCAGCCTGACAGAAAGAACAGAAAAACCGCTCAACGAGTGAGACATTTGGACGATCCAAGTCACCTAGGCCTGACTAAGTCATGAAGCGGGTAGTGCTATGCACGGCATGCAGAAGACCCCGGCTGCAACCAAGTGTGATCCTAGAAAGGGCCCGTGTGGCCGAAAGTCTCCAGTCGCCAGTCAGAGAGTGCCGGTAACTGCGCTGTGGGGTCAAGTTGGAAACGGGAGCGTGTGGGAGAAGCCCGACTCTCCCCCTTTGGAAAGCAGCTTCGGGGCAGCTTCCAAGCTGCCTGAACACCACACCACCAGGACACTGTTCGCTCCACAGATGCCTCTGAGGAGCAGTGAGCTTTTGCCAAAGAAACCGGGTGCTTGCGCTTCCTTCCGGGGAGCTCAGCCCAGAGCATACTGTAGCTAAAGTGCCAACTAAATGTGACCTCTAGTCTTGAGGTAAGGTGCACGTTTTCCCATTCCCAGAGGCAGGGGTGCACCAGTTTCCAGGGAGTCTCAGTCCATGGACGGCTGTAGCTTTAGTAGGCCTCCCAGCGCTCAAGCCTCTCACGGGGGCACTTCTTTCCAAGGAAGGGCACCGTGTACCAGAAGCCTTCTGAGCACAATCAAGGGATACACGGCTCTGGGACCATCCCTCACTATGCAGGTGAAAGCGCCGGGAACTAATCTGTTCTCTATGGCTAGCGTTCCACAGCTTTGAAACAGCCCCAGGAGCACGCTTCTTGGGCAGGCTTTCTTTCCATGCGGGTCTGCCACGTTGGGGACACCTACGCTGCCCTGGAAGAAATCACCGGGGCTCCAATCCACTTTGGGGACTCGTGCTCGACGTCTCTCTAAGTGAGGCAGAAAGTAGACTTTAGGTCCAGCCCGAAATAAAGTAGAGATGTACCCTGAGCCTTGCTAGGCAGTTGGAACATGCAAAGTCACCTAGGCCTCCTGAGGGCATTTAGAGGGTTATGCCATTCAGCGCATGCCGAACAAACAGACTGCATCCCAAAGTTTCATCGCAGAAGGCCGAATTGTGTTCCAAGGGCCTCCTTTGGCTTGTCAGAGAAGAGAGGGATATGTGCTGGGTGATCCGGTGTGGAATTGAGAAGCCTGGGAAAAGGCAGTATGTTCCCCCATTTGAAAGGTAGATAGTGGCGGCCTCAAGGCTGACTGAAAGACAGTGCCGTTACCCGTCTTCTAGTCACTGCTAGGAATGCCTCAGGGAAGCAAGTGAGTTTTCTCCTACGAATCCAGGTGGTCGCCAGTGCCTTGCTAGGAGCTCATCCCACGGCTTGCCCAAGCTAAAGTGCAAAGTAAACGTGACCCCAGGCCTCAAGGGAAGCACGAGCGTTTCCTATCAGCAAAGTTTGCTGTGCAGCCATCTCCAGGAACCCCGATTCGATAGAGTGCTTTCACTGCTCTCCGGCTCTCCGGAGGCCTCAGAGAGTCGCGTATGAATTCCCTTCTGAGGGAGAGCGTGGGTGCCGTGAGTCCCCTTTGTGTTTTCCGAGCCACACAGCGCAGAACAGGCTGTTGGGGTCAACCCTGTCTATGCAGAGGGAAGGGCAATGAACTGATCCTCGCTTGCCTAGCTTGATTTCTACCGCTGTAAAGCAGCCCCAGGACAACGTTTTGGCCAGTATTACCTTCAGCGTGGCTCTCCCTCTGTGGAGGCCCTCTGAACTGCACTGAAAGAACCCCTGAGCCTACAGAGCCCCCTGGCAACTCTTACCTGTCATCTCTCTATTGTGACGCAAGGTACACTGTAGGCCCAGCCTGACAGAAAGAACAGAAAAACCGCTCAACGAGTGAGACATTTGGACGATCCAAGTCACCTAGGCCTGACTAAGTCATGAAGCGGGTAGTGCTATGCACGGCATGCAGAAGACCCCGGCTGCAACCAAGTGTGATCCTAGAAAGGGCCCGTGTGGCCGAAAGTCTCCAGTCGCCAGTCAGAGAGTGCCGGTAACTGCGCTGTGGGGTCAAGTTGGAAACGGGAGCGTGTGGGAGAAGCCCGACTCTCCCCCTTTGGAAAGCAGCTTCGGGGCAGCTTCCAAGCTGCCTGAACACCACACCACCAGGACACTGTTCGCTCCACAGATGCCTCTGAGGAGCAGTGAGCTTTTGCCAAAGAAACCGGGTGCTTGCGCTTCCTTCCGGGGAGCTCAGCCCAGAGCATACTGTAGCTAAAGTGCCAACTAAATGTGACCTCTAGTCTCGAGGTAAGGTGCACGTTTTCCCATTCCCAGAGGCAGGGGTGCACCAGTTTCCAGGGAGTCTCAGTCCATGGACGGCTGTAGCTTTAGTAGGCCTCCCAGCGCTCAAGCCTCTCACGGGGGCACTTCTTTCCAAGGAAGGGCACCGTGTACCAGAAGCCTTCTGAGCACAATCAAGGGATACACGGCTCTGGGACCATCCCTCACTATGCAGGTGAAAGGGCCGGCAACTAATCTGTTCTCTATGGCTAGCGTTCCACAGCTTTGAAACAGCCCCAGGAGCACGCTTCTTGGGCAGGCTTTCTTTCCATGCGGGTCTGCCACGTTGGGGACACCTACGCTGCCCTGGAAGAAATCACCGGGGCTCCAATCCACTTTGGGGACTCGTGCTCGACGTCTCTCTAAGTGAGGCAGAAAGTAGACTTTAGGTCCAGCCCGAAATAAAGTAGAGATGTACCCTGAGCCTTGCTAGGCAGTTGGAACATGCAAAGTCACCTAGGCCTCCTGAGGGCATTTAGAGGGTTATGCCATTCAGCGCATGCAGAACAAACAGACTGCATCCCAAAGTTTCATCGCAGAAGGCCGAATTGTGTTCCAAGGGCCTCCTTTGGCTTGTCAGAGAAGAGAGGGATATGTGCTGGGTGATCCGGTGTGGAATTGAGAAGCCTGGGAAAAGGCAGTATGTTCCCCCATTTGAAAGGTAGATAGTGGCGGCCTCAAGGCTGACTGAAAGACAGTGCCGTTACCCGTCTTCTAGTCACTGCTAGGAATGCCTCAGGGAAGCAAGTGAGTTTTCTCCTACGAATCCAGGTGGTCGCCAGTGCCTTGCTAGGAGCTCATCCCACGGCTTGCCCAAGCTAAAGTGCAAAGTAAACGTGACCCCAGGCCTCAAGGGAAGCACGAGCGTTTCCTATCAGCAAAGTTTGCTGTGCAGCCATCTCCAGGAACCCCGACTCGATAGAGTGCTTTCACTGCTCTCCGGCTCTCCGGAGGCCTCAGAGAGTCGCGTATGAATTCCCTTCTGAGGGAGAGCGTGGGTGCCGTGAGTCCCCTTTGTGTTTTCCGAGCCACACAGCGCAGAACAGGCTGTTGGGGTCAACCCTGTCTATGCAGAGGGAAGGGCAATGAACTGATCCTCGCTTGCCTAGCTTGATTTCTACCGCTGTAAAGCAGCCCCAGGACAACGTTTTTGCCAGTATTACCTTCAACGTGGCTCTCCCTCTGTGGAGGCCCTCTGAACTGCACTGAAAGAATCCCTGAGCCTACAGAGCCCCCTGGCAACTCTTACCTGTCATCTCTCTATTGTGACGCAAGGTACACTGTAGGCCCAGCCTGACAGAAAGAACAGAAAAACCGCTCAACGAGTGAGACATTTGGACGATCCAAGTCACCTAGGCCTGACTAAGTCATGAAGCGGGTAGTGCTATGCACGGCATGCAGAAGACCCCGGCTGCAACCAAGTGTGATCCTAGAAAGGCCCCGTGTGGCCGAAAGTCTCCAGTCGCCAGTCAGAGAGTGCCGGTAACTGCGCTGTGGGGTCAAGTTGGAAACGGGAGCGTGTGGGAGAAGCCCGACTCTCCCCCTTTGGAAAGCAGCTTCGGGGCAGCTTCCAAGCTGCCTGAACACCACACCACCAGGACAGGACACTGTTCGCTCCACAGATGCCTCTGAGGAGCAGTGAGCTTTTGCCAAAGAAACCGGGTGCTTGCGCTTCCTTCCGGGGAGCTCAGCCCAGAGCATACTGTAGCTAAAGTGCCAACTAAATGTGACCTCTAGTCTCGAGGTAAGGTGCACGTTTTCCCATTCCCAGAGGCAGGGGTGCACCAGTTTCCAGGGAGTCTCAGTCCATGGACGGCTGTAGCTTTAGTAGGCCTCCCAGCGCTCAAGCCTCTCACGGGGGCACTTCTTTCCAAGGAAGGGCACCGTGTACCAGAAGCCTTCTGAGCACAATCAAGGGATACACGGCTCTGGGACCATCCCTCACTATGCAGGTGAAAGGGCCGGCAACTAATCTGTTCTCTATGGCTAGCGTTCCACAGCTTTGAAACAGCCCCAGGAGCACGCTTCTTGGGCAGGCTTTCTTTCCATGCGGGTCTGCCACGTTGGGGACACCTACGCTGCCCTGGAAGAAATCACCGGGGCTCCAATCCACTTTGGGGACTCGTGCTCGACGTCTCTCTAAGTGAGGCAGAAAGTAGACTTTAGGTCCAGCCCGAAATAAAGTAGAGATGTACCCTGAGCCTTGCTAGGCAGTTGGAACATGCAAAGTCACCTAGGCCTCCTGAGGGCATTTAGAGGGTTATGCCATTCAGCGCATGCAGAACAAACAGACTGCATCCCAAAGTTTCATCGCAGAAGGCCGAATTGTGTTCCAAGGGCCTCCTTTGGCTTGTCAGAGAAGAGAGGGATATGTGCTGGGTGATCCGGTGTGGAATTGAGAAGCCTGGGAAAAGGCAGTATGTTCCCCCATTTGAAAGGTAGATAGTGGCGGCCTCAAGGCTGACTGAAAGACAGTGCCGTTACCCGTCTTCTAGTCACTGCTAGGAATGCCTCAGGGAAGCAAGTGAGTTTTCTCCTACGAATCCAGGTGGTCGCCAGTGCCTTGCTAGGAGCTCATCCCACGGCTTGCCCAAGCTAAAGTGCAAAGTAAACGTGACCCCAGGCCTCAAGGGAAGCACGAGCGTTTCCTATCAGCAAAGTTTGCTGTGCAGCCATCTCCAGGAACCCCGACTCGATAGAGTGCTTTCACTGCTCTCCGGCTCTCCGGAGGCCTCAGAGAGTCGCGTATGAATTCCCTTCTGAGGGAGAGCGTGGGTGCCGTGAGTCCCCTTTGTGTTTTCCGAGCCACACAGCGCAGAACAGGCTGTTGGGGTCAACCCTGTCTATGCAGAGGGAAGGGCAATGAACTGATCCTCGCTTGCCTAGCTTGATTTCTACCGCTGTAAAGCAGCCCCAGGACAACGTTTTTGCCAGTATTACCTTCAACGTGGCTCTCCCTCTGTGGAGGCCCTCTGAACTGCACTGAAAGAATCCCTGAGCCTACAGAGCCCCCTGGCAACTCTTACCTGTCATCTCTCTATTGTGACGCAAGGTACACTGTAGGCCCAGCCTGACAGAAAGAACAGAAAAACCGCTCAACGAGTGAGACATTTGGACGATCCAAGTCACCTAGGCCTGACTAAGTCATGAAGCGGGTAGTGCTATGCACGGCATGCAGAAGACCCCGGCTGCAACCAAGTGTGATCCTAGAAAGGCCCCGTGTGGCCGAAAGTCTCCAGTCGCCAGTCAGAGAGTGCCGGTAACTGCGCTGTGGGGTCAAGTTGGAAACGGGAGCGTGTGGGAGAAGCCCGACTCTCCCCCTTTGGAAAGCAGCTTCGGGGCAGCTTCCAAGCTGCCTGAACACCACACCACCAGGACAGGACACTGTTCGCTCCACAGATGCCTCTGAGGAGCAGTGAGCTTTTGCCAAAGAAACCGGGTGCTTGCGCTTCCTTCCGGGGAGCTCAGCCCAGAGCATACTGTAGCTAAAGTGCCAACTAAATGTGACCTCTAGTCTCGAGGTAAGCTGCACGTTTTCCCATTCCCAGAGGCAGGGGTGCACCAGTTTCCAGGGAGTCTCAGTCCATGGACGGCTGTAGCTTTAGTAGGCCTCCCAGCGCTCAAGCCTCTCACGGGGGCACTTCTTTCCAAGGAAGTGCACCGTGTACCAGAAGCCTTCTGAGCACAATCAAGGGATACACGGCTCTGGGACCATCCCTCACTATGCAGGTGAAAGGGCCGGCAACTAATCTGTTCTCTATGGCTAGCGTTCCACAGCTTTGAAACAGCCCCAGGAGCACGCTTCTTGGGCAGGCTTTCTTTCCATGCGGGTCTGCCACGTTGGGGACACCTACGCTGCCCTGGAAGAAATCACCGGGGCTCCAATCCACTTTGGGGACTCGTGCTCGACGTCTCTCTAAGTGAGGCAGAAAGTAGACTTTAGGTCCAGCCCGAAATAAAGTAGAGATGTACCCTGAGCCTTGCTAGGCAGTTGGAACATGCAAAGTCACCTAGGCCTCCTGAGGGCATTTAGAGGGTTATGCCATTCAGCGCATGCCGAACAAACAGACTGCATCCCAAAGTTTCATCGCAGAAGGCCGAATTGTGTTCCAAGGGCCTCCTTTGGCTTGTCAGAGAAGAGAGGGATATGTGCTGGGTGATCCGGTGTGGAATTGAGAAGCCTGGGAAAAGGCAGTATGTTCCCCCATTTGAAAGGTAGATAGTGGCGGCCTCAAGGCTGACTGAAAGACAGTGCCGTTACCCGTCTTCTAGTCACTGCTAGGAATGCCTCAGGGAAGCAAGTGAGTTTTCTCCTACGAATCCAGGTGGTCGCCAGTGCCTTGCTAGGAGCTCATCCCACGGCTTGCCCAAGCTAAAGTGCAAAGTAAACGTGACCCCAGGCCTCAAGGGAAGCACGAGCGTTTCCTATCAGCAAAGTTTGCTGTGCAGCCATCTCCAGGAACCCCGATTCGATAGAGTGCTTTCACTGCTCTCCGGCTCTCCGGAGGCCTCAGAGAGTCGCGTATGAATTCCCTTCTGAGGGAGAGCGTGGGTGCCGTGAGTCCCCTTTGTGTTTTCCGAGCCACACAGCGCAGAACAGGCTGTTGGGGTCAACCCTGTCTATGCAGAGGGAAGGGCAATGAACTGATCCTCGCTTGCCTAGCTTGATTTCTACCGCTGTAAAGCAGCCCCAGGACAACGTTTTGGCCAGTATTACCTTCAGCGTGGCTCTCCCTCTGTGGAGGCCTTCTGAACTGCACTGAAAGAACCCCTGAGCCTACAGAGCCCCCTGGCAACTCTTACCTGTCATCTCTCTATTGTGACGCAAGGTACACTGTAGGCCCAGCCTGACAGAAAGAACAGAAAAACCGCTCAACGAGTGAGACATTTGGACGATCCAAGTCACCTAGGCCTGACTAAGTCATGAAGCGGGTAGTGCTATGCACGGCATGCAGAAGACCCCGGCTGCAACCAAGTGTGATCCTAGAAAGGGCCCGTGTGGCCGAAAGTCTCCAGTCGCCAGTCAGAGAGTGCCGGTAACTGCGCTGTGGGGTCAAGTTGGAAACGGGAGCGTGTGGGAGAAGCCCGACTCTCCCCCTTTGGAAAGCAGCTTCGGGGCAGCTTCCAAGCTGCCTGAACACCACACCACCAGGACACTGTTCGCTCCACAGATGCCTCTGAGGAGCAGTGAGCTTTTGCCAAAGAAACCGGGTGCTTGCGCTTCCTTCCGGGGAGCTCAGCCCAGAGCATACTGTAGCTAAAGTGCCAACTAAATGTGACCTCTAGTCTCGAGGTAAGGTGCACGTTTTCCCATTCCCAGAGGCAGGGGTGCACCAGTTTCCAGGGAGTCTCAGTCCATGGACGGCTGTAGCTTTAGTAGGCCTCCCAGCGCTCAAGCCTCTCACGGGGGCACTTCTTTCCAAGGAAGGGCACCGTGTACCAGAAGCCTTCTGAGCACAATCAAGGGATACACGGCTCTGGGACCATCCCTCACTATGCAGGTGAAAGGGCCGGCAACTAATCTGTTCTCTATGGCTAGCGTTCCACAGCTTTGAAACAGCCCCAGGAGCACGCTTCTTGGGCAGGCTTTCTTTCCATGCGGGTCTGCCACGTTGGGGACACCTACGCTGCCCTGGAAGAAATCACCGGGGCTCCAATCCACTTTGGGGACTCGTGCTCGACGTCTCTCTAAGTGAGGCAGAAAGTAGACTTTAGGTCCAGCCCGAAATAAAGTAGAGATGTACCCTGAGCCTTGCTAGGCAGTTGGAACATGCAAAGTCACCTAGGCCTCCTGAGGGCATTTAGAGGGTTATGCCATTCAGCGCATGCAGAACAAACAGACTGCATCCCAAAGTTTCATCGCAGAAGGCCGAATTGTGTTCCAAGGGCCTCCTTTGGCTTGTCAGAGAAGAGAGGGATATGTGCTGGGTGATCCGGTGTGGAATTGAGAAGCCTGGGAAAAGGCAGTATGTTCCCCCATTTGAAAGGTAGATAGTGGCGGCCTCAAGGCTGACTGAAAGACAGTGCCGTTACCCGTCTTCTAGTCACTGCTAGGAATGCCTCAGGGAAGCAAGTGAGTTTTCTCCTACGAATCCAGGTGGTCGCCAGTGCCTTGCTAGGAGCTCATCCCACGGCTTGCCCAAGCTAAAGTGCAAAGTAAACGTGACCCCAGGCCTCAAGGGAAGCACGAGCGTTTCCTATCAGCAAAGTTTGCTGTGCAGCCATCTCCAGGAACCCCGACTCGATAGAGTGCTTTCACTGCTCTCCGGCTCTCCGGAGGCCTCAGAGAGTCGCGTATGAATTCCCTTCTGAGGGAGAGCGTGGGTGCCGTGAGTCCCCTTTGTGTTTTCCGAGCCACACAGCGCAGAACAGGCTGTTGGGGTCAACCCTGTCTATGCAGAGGGAAGGGCAATGAACTGATCCTCGCTTGCCTAGCTTGATTTCTACCGCTGTAAAGCAGCCCCAGGACAACGTTTTTGCCAGTATTACCTTCAACGTGGCTCTCCCTCTGTGGAGGCCCTCTGAACTGCACTGAAAGAATCCCTGAGCCTACAGAGCCCCCTGGCAACTCTTACCTGTCATCTCTCTATTGTGACGCAAGGTACACTGTAGGCCCAGCCTGACAGAAAGAACAGAAAAACCGCTCAACGAGTGAGACATTTGGACGATCCAAGTCACCTAGGCCTGACTAAGTCATGAAGCGGGTAGTGCTATGCACGGCATGCAGAAGACCCCGGCTGCAACCAAGTGTGATCCTAGAAAGGCCCCGTGTGGCCGAAAGTCTCCAGTCGCCAGTCAGAGAGTGCCGGTAACTGCGCTGTGGGGTCAAGTTGGAAACGGGAGCGTGTGGGAGAAGCCCGACTCTCCCCCTTTGGAAAGCAGCTTCGGGGCAGCTTCCAAGCTGCCTGAACACCACACCACCAGGACAGGACACTGTTCGCTCCACAGATGCCTCTGAGGAGCAGTGAGCTTTTGCCAAAGAAACCGGGTGCTTGCGCTTCCTTCCGGGGAGCTCAGCCCAGAGCATACTGTAGCTAAAGTGCCAACTAAATGTGACCTCTAGTCTCGAGGTAAGCTGCACGTTTTCCCATTCCCAGAGGCAGGGGTGCACCAGTTTCCAGGGAGTCTCAGTCCATGGACGGCTGTAGCTTTAGTAGGCCTCCCAGCGCTCAAGCCTCTCACGGGGGCACTTCTTTCCAAGGAAGTGCACCGTGTACCAGAAGCCTTCTGAGCACAATCAAGGGATACACGGCTCTGGGACCATCCCTCACTATGCAGGTGAAAGGGCCGGCAACTAATCTGTTCTCTATGGCTAGCGTTCCACAGCTTTGAAACAGCCCCAGGAGCACGCTTCTTGGGCAGGCTTTCTTTCCATGCGGGTCTGCCACGTTGGGGACACCTACGCTGCCCTGGAAGAAATCACCGGGGCTCCAATCCACTTTGGGGACTCGTGCTCGACGTCTCTCTAAGTGAGGCAGAAAGTAGACTTTAGGTCCAGCCCGAAATAAAGTAGAGATGTACCCTGAGCCTTGCTAGGCAGTTGGAACATGCAAAGTCACCTAGGCCTCCTGAGGGCATTTAGAGGGTTATGCCATTCAGCGCATGCCGAACAAACAGACTGCATCCCAAAGTTTCATCGCAGAAGGCCGAATTGTGTTCCAAGGGCCTCCTTTGGCTTGTCAGAGAAGAGAGGGATATGTGCTGGGTGATCCGGTGTGGAATTGAGAAGCCTGGGAAAAGGCAGTATGTTCCCCCATTTGAAAGGTAGATAGTGGCGGCCTCAAGGCTGACTGAAAGACAGTGCCGTTACCCGTCTTCTAGTCACTGCTAGGAATGCCTCAGGGAAGCAAGTGAGTTTTCTCCTACGAATCCAGGTGGTCGCCAGTGCCTTGCTAGGAGCTCATCCCACGGCTTGCCCAAGCTAAAGTGCAAAGTAAACGTGACCCCAGGCCTCAAGGGAAGCACGAGCGTTTCCTATCAGCAAAGTTTGCTGTGCAGCCATCTCCAGGAACCCCGATTCGATAGAGTGCTTTCACTGCTCTCCGGCTCTCCGGAGGCCTCAGAGAGTCGCGTATGAATTCCCTTCTGAGGGAGAGCGTGGGTGCCGTGAGTCCCCTTTGTGTTTTCCGAGCCACACAGCGCAGAACAGGCTGTTGGGGTCAACCCTGTCTATGCAGAGGGAAGGGCAATGAACTGATCCTCGCTTGCCTAGCTTGATTTCTACCGCTGTAAAGCAGCCCCAGGACAACGTTTTGGCCAGTATTACCTTCAGCGTGGCTCTCCCTCTGTGGAGGCCCTCTGAACTGCACTGAAAGAACCCCTGAGCCTACAGAGCCCCCTGGCAACTCTTACCTGTCATCTCTCTATTGTGACGCAAGGTACACTGTAGGCCCAGCCTGACAGAAAGAACAGAAAAACCGCTCAACGAGTGAGACATTTGGACGATCCAAGTCACCTAGGCCTGACTAAGTCATGAAGCGGGTAGTGCTATGCACGGCATGCAGAAGACCCCGGCTGCAACCAAGTGTGATCCTAGAAAGGGCCCGTGTGGCCGAAAGTCTCCAGTCGCCAGTCAGAGAGTGCCGGTAACTGCGCTGTGGGGTCAAGTTGGAAACGGGAGCGTGTGGGAGAAGCCCGACTCTCCCCCTTTGGAAAGCAGCTTCGGGGCAGCTTCCAAGCTGCCTGAACACCACACCACCAGGACACTGTTCGCTCCACAGATGCCTCTGAGGAGCAGTGAGCTTTTGCCAAAGAAACCGGGTGCTTGCGCTTCCTTCCGGGGAGCTCAGCCCAGAGCATACTGTAGCTAAAGTGCCAACTAAATGTGACCTCTAGTCTCGAGGTAAGGTGCACGTTTTCCCATTCCCAGAGGCAGGGGTGCACCAGTTTCCAGGGAGTCTCAGTCCATGGACGGCTGTAGCTTTAGTAGGCCTCCCAGCGCTCAAGCCTCTCACGGGGGCACTTCTTTCCAAGGAAGGGCACCGTGTACCAGAAGCCTTCTGAGCACAATCAAGGGATACACGGCTCTGGGACCATCCCTCACTATGCAGGTGAAAGGGCCGGCAACTAATCTGTTCTCTATGGCTAGCGTTCCACAGCTTTGAAACAGCCCCAGGAGCACGCTTCTTGGGCAGGCTTTCTTTCCATGCGGGTCTGCCACGTTGGGGACACCTACGCTGCCCTGGAAGAAATCACCGGGGCTCCAATCCACTTTGGGGACTCGTGCTCGACGTCTCTCTAAGTGAGGCAGAAAGTAGACTTTAGGTCCAGCCCGAAATAAAGTAGAGATGTACCCTGAGCCTTGCTAGGCAGTTGGAACATGCAAAGTCACCTAGGCCTCCTGAGGGCATTTAGAGGGTTATGCCATTCAGCGCATGCAGAACAAACAGACTGCATCCCAAAGTTTCATCGCAGAAGGCCGAATTGTGTTCCAAGGGCCTCCTTTGGCTTGTCAGAGAAGAGAGGGATATGTGCTGGGTGATCCGGTGTGGAATTGAGAAGCCTGGGAAAAGGCAGTATGTTCCCCCATTTGAAAGGTAGATAGTGGCGGCCTCAAGGCTGACTGAAAGACAGTGCCGTTACCCGTCTTCTAGTCACTGCTAGGAATGCCTCAGGGAAGCAAGTGAGTTTTCTCCTACGAATCCAGGTGGTCGCCAGTGCCTTGCTAGGAGCTCATCCCACGGCTTGCCCAAGCTAAAGTGCAAAGTAAACGTGACCCCAGGCCTCAAGGGAAGCACGAGCGTTTCCTATCAGCAAAGTTTGCTGTGCAGCCATCTCCAGGAACCCCGACTCGATAGAGTGCTTTCACTGCTCTCCGGCTCTCCGGAGGCCTCAGAGAGTCGCGTATGAATTCCCTTCTGAGGGAGAGCGTGGGTGCCGTGAGTCCCCTTTGTGTTTTCCGAGCCACACAGCGCAGAACAGGCTGTTGGGGTCAACCCTGTCTATGCAGAGGGAAGGGCAATGAACTGATCCTCGCTTGCCTAGCTTGATTTCTACCGCTGTAAAGCAGCCCCAGGACAACGTTTTTGCCAGTATTACCTTCAACGTGGCTCTCCCTCTGTGGAGGCCCTCTGAACTGCACTGAAAGAATCCCTGAGCCTACAGAGCCCCCTGGCAACTCTTACCTGTCATCTCTCTATTGTGACGCAAGGTACACTGTAGGCCCAGCCTGACAGAAAGAACAGAAAAACCGCTCAACGAGTGAGACATTTGGACGATCCAAGTCACCTAGGCCTGACTAAGTCATGAAGCGGGTAGTGCTATGCACGGCATGCAGAAGACCCCGGCTGCAACCAAGTGTGATCCTAGAAAGGGCCCGTGTGGCCGAAAGTCTCCAGTCGCCAGTCAGAGAGTGCCGGTAACTGCGCTGTGGGGTCAAGTTGGAAACGGGAGCGTGTGGGAGAAGCCCGACTCTCCCCCTTTGGAAAGCAGCTTCGGGGCAGCTTCCAAGCTGCCTGAACACCACACCACCAGGACACTGTTCGCTCCACAGATGCCTCTGAGGAGCAGTGAGCTTTTGCCAAAGAAACCGGGTGCTTGCGCTTCCTTCCGGGGAGCTCAGCCCAGAGCATACTGTAGCTAAAGTGCCAACTAAATGTGACCTCTAGTCTCGAGGTAAGGTGCACGTTTTCCCATTCCCAGAGGCAGGGGTGCACCAGTTTCCAGGGAGTCTCAGTCCATGGACGGCTGTAGCTTTAGTAGGCCTCCCAGCGCTCAAGCCTCTCACGGGGGCACTTCTTTCCAAGGAAGTGCACCGTGTACCAGAAGCCTTCTGAGCACAATCAAGGGATACACGGCTCTGGGACCATCCCTCACTATGCAGGTGAAAGGGCCGGCAACTAATCTGTTCTCTATGGCTAGCGTTCCACAGCTTTGAAACAGCCCCAGGAGCACGCTTCTTGGGCAGGCTTTCTTTCCATGCGGGTCTGCCACGTTGGGGACACCTACGCTGCCCTGGAAGAAATCACCGGGGCTCCAATCCACTTTGGGGACTCGTGCTCGACGTCTCTCTAAGTGAGGCAGAAAGTAGACTTTAGGTCCAGCCCGAAATAACGTAGAGATGTACCCTGAGCCTTGCTAGGCATTTGGAACATGCAAAGTCACCTAGGCCGCCTGAGGGCATTTAGAGGATTATGCCATTCAGCACATGCAGAACAAACAGACTGCATCCCAAAGTTTCATCGCAGAAGGCCGAATTGTGTTCCAAGGGCCTCCTTTGGCTTGTCAGAGAAGAGAGGGATATGTGCTGGGTGATCCGGTGTGGAATTGAGAAGCCTGGGAAAAGGCAGTATGTTCCCCCATTTGAAAGGTAGATAGTGGCGGCCTCAAGGCTGACTGAAAGACAGTGCCGTTACCCGTCTTCTAGTCACTGCTAGGAATGCCTCAGGGAAGCAAGTGAGTTTTCTCCTACGAATCCAGGTGGTCGCCAGTGCCTTGCTAGGAGCTCATCCCACGGCTTGCCCAAGCTAAAGTGCAAAGTAAACGTGACCCCAGGCCTCAAGGGAAGCACGAGCGTTTCCTATCAGCAAAGTTTGCTGTGCAGCCATCTCCAGGAACCCCGACTCGATAGAGTGCTTTCACTGCTCTCCGGCTCTCCGGAGGCCTCAGAGAGTCGCGTATGAATTCCCTTCTGAGGGAGAGCGTGGGTGCCGTGAGTCCCCTTTGTGTTTTCCGAGCCACACAGCGCAGAACAGGCTGTTGGGGTCAACCCTGTCTATGCAGAGGGAAGGGCAATGAACTGATCCTCGCTTGCCTAGCTGGATTTCTAGCGCTGTAAAGCAGCCCCAGGACAACGTTTTGGCCAGTATTACCTTCAGCGTGGCTCTCCCTCTGTGGAGGCCCTCTGAACTGCACTGAAAGAATCCCTGAGCCTACAGAGCCCCCTGGCAACTCTTACCTGTCATCTCTCTATTGTGACGCAAGGTACACTGTAGGCCCAGCCTGACAGAAAGAACAGAAAACCCGCTCAACGAGTGAGACATTTGGACGATCCAAGTCACCTAGGCCTGACTAAGTCATGAAGCGGGTAGTGCTATGCACGGCATGCAAAAGACCCCGGCTGCAACGAAGTGTGATCCTAGAAAGGCCCCGTGTGGCCGAAAGTCTCCAGTCGCCAGTCAGAGAGTGCCGGTAACTGCGCTGTGGGGTCCAGTTGGAAACGGGAGCATGTGGGAGAAGCCCGACTCTCCCCCTTTGGAAAGCAGCTTCGGGGCAGCTTCCAAGCTGCCTGAACACCACACCACCAGGACACTGTTCGCTCCACACATGCCTCTGAGGAGCAGTGAGCTTTTGCCAAAGAAACCGGGTGCTTGCGCTTCCTTCCTGGGAGCTCAGCCCAGAGCATACTGTAGCTAAAGTGCCAACTAAATGTGACCTCTAGTCTCGAGGTAAGGTGCACGTTTTCCCATTCCCAGAGGCAGGGGTGCACCAGTTTCCAGGGAGTCTCAGTCCATGGACGGCTGTAGCTTTAGTAGGCCTCGCAGCGCTCAAGCCTCTCACGGGGGCACTTCTTTCCAAGGAAGTGCACCGTGTACCAGAAGCCTTCTGAGCACAATCAAGGGATACACGGCTCTGGGACCATCCCTCACTATGCAGGTGAAAGGGCCGGCAACTAATCTGTTCTCTATGGCTAGCGTTCCACAGCTTTGAAACAGCCCCAGGAGCACGCTTCTTGGGCAGGCTTTCTTTCCATGCGGGTCTGCCACGTTGAGGACACCTATGCTGCCCTGGAAGAAATCACCGGGGCTCCAATCCACTTTGGGGACTCGTGCTCGACGTCTCTCTAAGTGAGGCAGAAAGTAGACTTTAGGTCCAGCCCGAAATAAAGTAGAGATGTACCCTGAGCCTTGCTAGGCATTTGGAACATGCAAAGTCACCTAGGCCGCCAGAGGGCATTTAGAGGATTATGCCATTCAGCACATGCAGAACAAACAGACTGCGTCCCAAAGTTTCATCGCAGAAGGCCGAATTGTGTTCCAAGGGCCTCCTTTGGCTTGTCAGAGAAGAGAGGGATATGTGCTGGGTGATCCGGTGTGGAATTGAGAAGCCTGGGAAAAGGCAGTATGTTCCCCCATTTGAAAGGTAGATAGTGGCGGCCTCAAGGCTGACTGAAAGACAGTGCCGTTACCCGTCTTCTAGTCACTGCTAGGAATGCCTCAGGGAAGCAAGTGAGTTTTCTCCTACGAATCCAGGTGGTCGCCAGTGCCTTGCTAGGAGCTCATCCCACGGCTTGCCCAAGCTAAAGTGCAAAGTAAACGTGAGCCCAGGCCTCAAGGGAAGCACGAGCGTTTCCTATCAGCAAAGTTTGCTGTGCAGCCATCTCCAGGAACCCCGACTCGATAGAGTGCTTTCACTGCTCTCCGGCTCTCCGGAGGCCTCAGAGAGTCGCGTATGAATTCCCTTCTGAGGGAGAGCGTGGGTGCCGTGAGTCCCCTTTGTGTTTTCCGAGCCACACAGCGCAGAACAGGCTGTTGGGGTCAACCCTGTCTATGCAGAGGGAAGGGCAATGAACTGATCCTCGCTTGCCTAGCTTGATTTCTACCGCTGTAAAGCAGCCCCAGGACAACGTTTTGGCCAGTATTACCTTCAGCGTGGCTCTCCCTCTGTGGAGGCCCTCTGAACTGCACTGAAAGAATCCCTGAGCCTACAGAGCCCCCTGGCAACTCTTACCTGTCATCTCTCTATTGTGACGCAAGGTACACTGTAGGCCCAGCCTGACAGAAAGAACAGAAAACCCGCTCAACGAGTGAGACATTTGGACGATCCAAGTCACCTAGGCCTGACTAAGTCATGAAGCGGGTAGTGCTATGCACGGCATGCAAAAGACCCTGGCTGCAACGAAGTGTGATCCTAGAAAGGCCCCGTGTGGCCGAAAGTCTCCAGTCGCCAGTCAGAGAGTGCCGGTAACTGCGCTGTGGGGTCAAGTTGGAAACGGGAGCATGTGGGAGAAGCCCGACTCTCCCCCTTTGGAAAGCAGCTTCGGGGCAGCTTCCAAGCTGCCTGAACACCACAACACCAGGACACTGTTGGCTCCACACATGCCTCTGAGGAGCAGTGAGCTTTTGCCAAAGAAACCGGGTGCTTGCGCTTCCTTCCTGGGAGCTCAGCCCAGAGCATACTGTAGCTAAAGTGCCAACTAAATGTGACCTCTAGTCTCGAGGTAAGGTGCACGTTTTCCCATTCCCAGAGGCAGGGGTGCACCAGTTTCCAGGGAGTCTCAGTCCATGGACGGCTGTAGCTTTAGTAGGCCTCGCAGCGCTCAAGCCTCTCACGGGGGCACTTCTTTCCAAGGAAGTGCACCGTGTACCAGAAGCCTTCTGAGCACAATCAAGGGATACACGGCTCTGGGACCATCCCTCACTATGCAGGTGAAAGGGCCGGCAACTAATCTGTTCTCTATGGCTAGCGTTCCACAGCTTTGAAACAGCCCCAGGAGTACGCTTCTTGGGCAGGCTTTCTTTCCATGCGGGTCTGCCACGTTGAGGACACCTATGCTGCCCTGGAAGAAATCACCGGGGCTCCAATCCACTTTGGGGACTCGTGCTCGACGTCTCTCTAAGTGAGGCAGAAAGTAGACTTTAGGTCCAGCCCGAAATAAAGTAGAGATGTACCCTGAGCCTTGCCAGGCATTTGGAACATGCAAAGTCACCTAGGCCGCCTGAGGGCATTTAGGGGATTATGCCATTCAGCACATGCAGAACAAACAGACTGCGTCCCAAAGTTTCATCGCAGAAGGCCGAATTGTGTTCCAAGGGCCTCCTTTGGCTTGTCAGAGAAGAGAGGGATATGTGCTGGGTGATCCGGTGTGGAATTGAGAAGCCTGGGAAAAGGCAGTATGTTCCCCCATTTGAAAGGTAGATAGTGGCGGCCTCAAGGCTGACTGAAAGACAGTGCCGTTACCCGTCTTCTAGTCACTGCTAGGAATGCCTCAGGGAAGCAAGTGAGTTTTCTCCTACGAATCCAGGTGGTCGCCAGTGCCTTGCTAGGAGCTCATCCCACGGCTTGCCCAAGCTAAAGTGCAAAGTAAACGTGAGCCCAGGCCTCAAGGGAAGCACGAGCGTTTCCTATCAGCAAAGTTTGCTGTGCAGCCATCTCCAGGAACCCCGACTCGATAGAGTGCTTTCACTGCTCTCCGGCTCTCCGGAGGCCTCAGAGAGTCGCGTATGAATTCCCTTCTGAGGGAGAGCGTGGGTGCCGTGAGTCCCCTTTGTGTTTTCCGAGCCACACAGCGCAGAACAGGCTGTTGGGGTCAACCCTGTCTATGCAGAGGGAAGGGCAATGAACTGATCCTCGCTTGCCTAGCTGGATTTCTACCGCTGTAAAGCAGCCCCAGGACAACGTTTTGGCCAGTATTACCTTCAGCGTGGCTCTCCCTCTGTGGAGGCCCTCTGAACTGCACTGAAAGAATCCCTGAGCCTACAGAGCCCCCTGGCAACTCTTACCTGTCATCTCTCTATTGTGACGCAAGGTACACTGTAGGCCCAGCCTGACAGAAAGAACAGAAAAACCGCTCAACGAGTGAGACATTTGGACGATCCAAGTCACCTAGGCCTGACTAAGTCATGAAGCGGGTAGTGCTATGCACGGCATGCAGAAGACCCCGGCTGCAACGAAGTGTGATCCTAGAAAGGCCCCGTGTGGCCGAAAGTCTCCCGTCGCCAGTCAGAGAGTGCCGGTAACTGCGCTGTGGGGTCCAGTTGGAAACGGGAGCATGTGGGAGAAGCCCGACTCTCCCCCTTTGGAAAGCAGCTTCGGGGCAGCTTCCAAGCTGCCTGAACACCACACCACCAGGACACTGTTCGCTCCACACATGCCTCTGAGGAGCAGTGAGCTTTTGCCAAAGAAACCGGGTGCTTGCGCTTCCTTCCTGGGAGCTCAGCCCAGAGCATACTGTAGCTAAAGTGCCAACTAAATGTGACCTCTAGTCTCGAGGTAAGGTGCACGTTTTCCCATTCCCAGAGGCAGGGGTGCACCAGTTTCCAGGGAGTCTCAGTCCATGGACGGCTGTAGCTTTAGTAGGCCTCGCAGCGCTCAAGCCTCTCACGGGGGCACTTCTTTCCAAGGAAGTGCACCGTGTACCAGAAGCCTTCTGAGCACAATCAAGGGATACACGCCTCTGGGACCATCCCTCACTATGCAGGTGAAAGGGCCGGCAACTAATCTGTTCTCTATGGCTAGCGTTCCACAGCTTTGAAACAGCCCCAGGAGCACGCTTCTTGGGCAGGCTTTCTTTCCATGCGGGTCTGCCACGTTGAGGACACCTATGCTGCCCTGGAAGAAATCACCGGGGCTCCAATCCACTTTGGGGACTCGTGCTCGACGTCTCTCTAAGTGAGGCAGAAAGTAGACTTTAGGTCCAGCCCGAAATAAAGTAGAGATGTACCCTGAGCCTTGCTAGGCATTTGGAACATGCAAAGTCACCTAGGCCGCCAGAGGGCATTTAGAGGATTATGCCATTCAGCACATGCAGAACAAACAGACTGCATCCCAAAGTTTCATCGCAGAAGGCCGAATTGTGTTCCAAGGGCCTCCTTTGGCTTGTCAGAGAAGAGAGGGATATGTGCTGGGTGATCCGGTGTGGAATTGAGAAGCCTGGGAAAAGGCAGTATGTTCCCCCATTTGAAAGGTAGATAGTGGCGGCCTCAAGGCTGACTGAAAGACAGTGCCGTTACCCGTCTTCTAGTCACTGCTAGGAATGCCTCAGAGAAGCAAGTGAGTTTTCTCCTACGAATCCAGGTGGTCGCCAGTGCCTTGCTAGGAGCTCATCCCACGGCTTGCCCAAGCTAAAGTGCAAAGTAAACGTGACCCCAGGCCTCAAGGGAAGCACGAGCGTTTCCTATCAGCAAAGTTTGCTGTGCAGCCATCTCCAGGAACCCCGACTCGATAGAGTGCTTTCACTGCTCTCCGGCTCTCCGGAGGCCTCAGAGAGTCGCGTATGAATTCCCTTCTGAGGGAGAGCGTGGGTGCCGTGAGTCCCCTTTGTGTTTTCCGAGCCACACAGCGCAGAACAGGCTGTTGGGGTCAACCCTGTCTATGCAGAGGGAAGGGCAATGAACTGATCCTCGTTTGCCTAGCTTGATTTCTAGCGCTGTAAAGCAGCCCCAGGACAACGTTTTGGCAAGTATTACCTTCAGCGTGGCTCTCCCTCTGTGGAGGCCCTCTGAACTGCACTGAAAGAATCCCTGAGCCTACAGAGCCCCCTGGCAACTCTTACCTGTCATCTCTCTATTGTGACGCAAGGTACACTGTAGGCCCAGCCTGACAGAAAGAACAGAAAACCCGCTCAACGAGTGAGACATTTGGACGATCCAAGTCACCTAGGCCTGACTAAGTCATGAAGCGGGTAGTGCTATGCACGGCATGCAGAAGACCCCGGCTGCAACGAAGTGTGATCCTAGAAAGGCCCCGTGTGGCCGAAAGTCTCCCGTCGCCAGTCAGAGAGTGCCGGTAACTGCGCTGTGGGGTCCAGTTGGAAACGGGAGCATGTGGGAGAAGCCCGACTCTCCCCCTTTGGAAAGCAGCTTCGGGGCAGCTTCCAAGCTGCCTGAACACCACACCACCAGGACACTGTTCGCTCCACACATGCCTCTGAGGAGCAGTGAGCTTTTGCCAAAGAAACCGGGTGCTTGCGCTTCCTTCCTGGGAGCTCAGCCCAGAGCATACTGTAGCTAAAGTGCCAACTAAATGTGACCTCTAGTCTCGAGGTAAGGTGCACGTTTTCCCATTCCCAGAGGCAGGGGTGCACCAGTTTCCAGGGAGTCTCAGTCCATGGACGGCTGTAGCTTTAGTAGGCCTCGCAGCGCTCAAGCCTCTCACGGGGGCACTTCTTTCCAAGGAAGTGCACCGTGTACCAGAAGCCTTCTGAGCACAATCAAGGGATACACGGCTCTGGGACCATCCCTCACTATGCAGGTGAAAGGGCCGGCAACTAATCTGTTCTCTATGGCTAGCGTTCCACAGCTTTGAAACAGCCCCAGGAGCACGCTTCTTGGGCAGGCTTTCTTTCCATGCGGGTCTGCCACGTTGAGGACACCTATGCTGCCCTGGAAGAAATCACCGGGGCTCCAATCCACTTTGGGGACTCGTGCTCGACGTCTCTCTAAGTGAGGCAGAAAGTAGACTTTAGGTCCAGCCCGAAATAAAGTAGAGATGTACCCTGAGCCTTGCTAGGCATTTGGAACATGCAAAGTCACCTAGGCCGCCTGAGGGCATTTAGAGGATTATGCCATTCAGCACATGCAGAACAAACAGACTGCGTCCCAAAGTTTCATCGCAGAAGGCCGAATTGTGTTCCAAGGGCCTCCTTTGGCTTGTCAGAGAAGAGAGGGATATGTGCTGGGTGATCCGGTGTGGAATTGAGAAGCCTGGGAAAAGGCAGTATGTTCCCCCATTTGAAAGGTAGATAGTGGCGGCCTCAAGGCTGACTGAAAGACAGTGCCGTTACCCGTCTTCTAGTCACTGCTAGGAATGCCTCAGGGAAGCAAGTGAGTTTTCTCCTACGAATCCAGGTGGTCGCCAGTGCCTTGCTAGGAGCTCATCCCACGGCTTGCCCAAGCTAAAGTGCAAAGTAAACGTGAGCCCAGGCCTCAAGGGAAGCACGAGCGTTTCCTATCAGCAAAGTTTGCTGTGCAGCCATCTCCAGGAACCCCGACTCGATAGAGTGCTTTCACTGCTCTCCGGCTCTCCGGAGGCCTCAGAGAGTCGCGTATGAATTCCCTTCTGAGGGAGAGCGTGGGTGCCGTGAGTCCCCTTTGTGTTTTCCGAGCCACACAGCGCAGAACAGGCTGTTGGGGTCAACCCTGTCTATGCAGAGGGAAGGGCAATGAACTGATCCTCGCTTGCCTAGCTTGATTTCTACCGCTGTAAAGCAGCCCCAGGACAACGTTTTGGCCAGTATTACCTTCAGCGTGGCTCTCCCTCTGTGGAGGCCCTCTGAACTGCACTGAAAGAATCCCTGAGCCTACAGAGCCCCCTGGCAACTCTTACCTGTCATCTCTCTATTGTGACGCAAGGTACACTGTAGGCCCAGCCTGACAGAAAGAACAGAAAAACCGCTCAACGAGTGAGACATTTGGACGATCCAAGTCACCTAGGCCTGACTAAGTCATGAAGCGGGTAGTGCTATGCACGGCATGCAAAAGACCCCGGCTGCAACGAAGTGTGATCCTAGAAAGGCCCCGTGTGGCCGAAAGTCTCCAGTCGCCAGTCAGAGAGTGCCGGTAACTGCGCTGTGGGGTCCAGTTGGAAACGGGAGCATGTGGGAGAAGCCCGACTCTCCCCCTTTGGAAAGCAGCTTCGGGGCAGCTTCCAAGCTGCCTGAACACCACACCACCAGGACACTGTTGGCTCCACACATGCCTCTGAGGAGCAGTGAGCTTTTGCCAAAGAAACCGGGTGCTTGCGCTTCCTTCCTGGGAGCTCAGCCCAGAGCATACTGTAGCTAAAGTGCCAACTAAATGTGACCTCTAGTCTCGAGGTAAGGTGCACGTTTTCCCATTCCCAGAGGCAGGGGTGCACCAGTTTCCAGGGAGTCTCAGTCCATGGACGGCTGTAGCTTTAGTAGGCCTCGCAGCGCTCAAGCCTCTCACGGGGGCACTTCTTTCCAAGGAAGTGCACCGTGTACCAGAAGCCTTCTGAGCACAATCAAGGGATACACGGCTCTGGGACCATCCCTCACTATGCAGGTGAAAGGGCCGGCAACTAATCTGTTCTCTATGGCTAGCGTTCCACAGCTTTGAAACAGCCCCAGGAGCACGCTTCTTGGGCAGGCTTTCTTTCCATGCGGGTCTGCCACGTTGGGGACACCTACGCTGCCCTGGAAGAAATCACCGGGGCTCCAATCCACTTTGGGGACTCGTGCTCGACGTCTCTCTAAGTGAGGCAGAAAGTAGACTTTAGGTCCAGCCCGAAATAACGTAGAGATGTACCCTGAGCCTTGCTAGGCATTTGGAACATGCAAAGTCACCTAGGCCGCCTGAGGGCATTTAGAGGATTATGCCATTCAGCACATGCAGAACAAACAGACTGCATCCCAAAGTTTCATCGCAGAAGGCCGAATTGTGTTCCAAGGGCCTCCTTTGGCTTGTCAGAGAAGAGAGGGATATGTGCTGGGTGATCCGGTGTGGAATTGAGAAGCCTGGGAAAAGGCAGTATGTTCCCCCATTTGAAAGGTAGATAGTGGCGGCCTCAAGGCTGACTGAAAGACAGTGCCGTTACCCGTCTTCTAGTCACTGCTAGGAATGCCTCAGGGAAGCAAGTGAGTTTTCTCCTACGAATCCAGGTGGTCGCCAGTGCCTTGCTAGGAGCTCATCCCACGGCTTGCCCAAGCTAAAGTGCAAAGTAAACGTGACCCCAGGCCTCAAGGGAAGCACGAGCGTTTCCTATCAGCAAAGTTTGCTGTGCAGCCATCTCCAGGAACCCCGACTCGATAGAGTGCTTTCACTGCTCTCCGGCTCTCCGGAGGCCTCAGAGAGTCGCGTATGAATTCCCTTCTGAGGGAGAGCGTGGGTGCCGTGAGTCCCCTTTGTGTTTTCCGAGCCACACAGCGCAGAACAGGCTGTTGGGGTCAACCCTGTCTATGCAGAGGGAAGGGCAATGAACTGATCCTCGCTTGCCTAGCTGGATTTCTAGCGCTGTAAAGCAGCCCCAGGACAACGTTTTGGCCAGTATTACCTTCAGCGTGGCTCTCCCTCTGTGGAGGCCCTCTGAACTGCACTGAAAGAATCCCTGAGCCTACAGAGCCCCCTGGCAACTCTTACCTGTCATCTCTCTATTGTGACGCAAGGTACACTGTAGGCCCAGCCTGACAGAAAGAACAGAAAACCCGCTCAACGAGTGAGACATTTGGACGATCCAAGTCACCTAGGCCTGACTAAGTCATGAAGCGGGTAGTGCTATGCACGGCATGCAAAAGACCCCGGCTGCAACGAAGTGTGATCCTAGAAAGGCCCCGTGTGGCCGAAAGTCTCCAGTCGCCAGTCAGAGAGTGCCGGTAACTGCGCTGTGGGGTCCAGTTGGAAACGGGAGCATGTGGGAGAAGCCCGACTCTCCCCCTTTGGAAAGCAGCTTCGGGGCAGCTTCCAAGCTGCCTGAACACCACACCACCAGGACACTGTTCGCTCCACACATGCCTCTGAGGAGCAGTGAGCTTTTGCCAAAGAAACCGGGTGCTTGCGCTTCCTTCCTGGGAGCTCAGCCCAGAGCATACTGTAGCTAAAGTGCCAACTAAATGTGACCTCTAGTCTCGAGGTAAGGTGCACGTTTTCCCATTCCCAGAGGCAGGGGTGCACCAGTTTCCAGGGAGTCTCAGTCCATGGACGGCTGTAGCTTTAGTAGGCCTCGCAGCGCTCAAGCCTCTCACGGGGGCACTTCTTTCCAAGGAAGTGCACCGTGTACCAGAAGCCTTCTGAGCACAATCAAGGGATACACGGCTCTGGGACCATCCCTCACTATGCAGGTGAAAGGGCCGGCAACTAATCTGTTCTCTATGGCTAGCGTTCCACAGCTTTGAAACAGCCCCAGGAGCACGCTTCTTGGGCAGGCTTTCTTTCCATGCGGGTCTGCCACGTTGAGGACACCTATGCTGCCCTGGAAGAAATCACCGGGGCTCCAATCCACTTTGGGGACTCGTGCTCGACGTCTCTCTAAGTGAGGCAGAAAGTAGACTTTAGGTCCAGCCCGAAATAAAGTAGAGATGTACCCTGAGCCTTGCTAGGCATTTGGAACATGCAAAGTCACCTAGGCCGCCAGAGGGCATTTAGAGGATTATGCCATTCAGCACATGCAGAACAAACAGACTGCGTCCCAAAGTTTCATCGCAGAAGGCCGAATTGTGTTCCAAGGGCCTCCTTTGGCTTGTCAGAGAAGAGAGGGATATGTGCTGGGTGATCCGGTGTGGAATTGAGAAGCCTGGGAAAAGGCAGTATGTTCCCCCATTTGAAAGGTAGATAGTGGCGGCCTCAAGGCTGACTGAAAGACAGTGCCGTTACCCGTCTTCTAGTCACTGCTAGGAATGCCTCAGGGAAGCAAGTGAGTTTTCTCCTACGAATCCAGGTGGTCGCCAGTGCCTTGCTAGGAGCTCATCCCACGGCTTGCCCAAGCTAAAGTGCAAAGTAAACGTGAGCCCAGGCCTCAAGGGAAGCACGAGCGTTTCCTATCAGCAAAGTTTGCTGTGCAGCCATCTCCAGGAACCCCGACTCGATAGAGTGCTTTCACTGCTCTCCGGCTCTCCGGAGGCCTCAGAGAGTCGCGTATGAATTCCCTTCTGAGGGAGAGCGTGGGTGCCGTGAGTCCCCTTTGTGTTTTCCGAGCCACACAGCGCAGAACAGGCTGTTGGGGTCAACCCTGTCTATGCAGAGGGAAGGGCAATGAACTGATCCTCGCTTGCCTAGCTTGATTTCTACCGCTGTAAAGCAGCCCCAGGACAACGTTTTGGCCAGTATTACCTTCAGCGTGGCTCTCCCTCTGTGGAGGCCCTCTGAACTGCACTGAAAGAATCCCTGAGCCTACAGAGCCCCCTGGCAACTCTTACCTGTCATCTCTCTATTGTGACGCAAGGTACACTGTAGGCCCAGCCTGACAGAAAGAACAGAAAACCCGCTCAACGAGTGAGACATTTGGACGATCCAAGTCACCTAGGCCTGACTAAGTCATGAAGCGGGTAGTGCTATGCACGGCATGCAAAAGACCCTGGCTGCAACGAAGTGTGATCCTAGAAAGGCCCCGTGTGGCCGAAAGTCTCCAGTCGCCAGTCAGAGAGTGCCGGTAACTGCGCTGTGGGGTCAAGTTGGAAACGGGAGCATGTGGGAGAAGCCCGACTCTCCCCCTTTGGAAAGCAGCTTCGGGGCAGCTTCCAAGCTGCCTGAACACCACAACACCAGGACACTGTTGGCTCCACACATGCCTCTGAGGAGCAGTGAGCTTTTGCCAAAGAAACCGGGTGCTTGCGCTTCCTTCCTGGGAGCTCAGCCCAGAGCATACTGTAGCTAAAGTGCCAACTAAATGTGACCTCTAGTCTCGAGGTAAGGTGCACGTTTTCCCATTCCCAGAGGCAGGGGTGCACCAGTTTCCAGGGAGTCTCAGTCCATGGACGGCTGTAGCTTTAGTAGGCCTCGCAGCGCTCAAGCCTCTCACGGGGGCACTTCTTTCCAAGGAAGTGCACCGTGTACCAGAAGCCTTCTGAGCACAATCAAGGGATACACGGCTCTGGGACCATCCCTCACTATGCAGGTGAAAGGGCCGGCAACTAATCTGTTCTCTATGGCTAGCGTTCCACAGCTTTGAAACAGCCCCAGGAGTACGCTTCTTGGGCAGGCTTTCTTTCCATGCGGGTCTGCCACGTTGAGGACACCTATGCTGCCCTGGAAGAAATCACCGGGGCTCCAATCCACTTTGGGGACTCGTGCTCGACGTCTCTCTAAGTGAGGCAGAAAGTAGACTTTAGGTCCAGCCCGAAATAAAGTAGAGATGTACCCTGAGCCTTGCCAGGCATTTGGAACATGCAAAGTCACCTAGGCCGCCTGAGGGCATTTAGAGGATTATGCCATTCAGCACATGCAGAACAAACAGACTGCGTCCCAAAGTTTCATCGCAGAAGGCCGAATTGTGTTCCAAGGGCCTCCTTTGGCTTGTCAGAGAAGAGAGGGATATGTGCTGGGTGATCCGGTGTGGAATTGAGAAGCCTGGGAAAAGGCAGTATGTTCCCCCATTTGAAAGGTAGATAGTGGCGGCCTCAAGGCTGACTGAAAGACAGTGCCGTTACCCGTCTTCTAGTCACTGCTAGGAATGCCTCAGGGAAGCAAGTGAGTTTTCTCCTACGAATCCAGGTGGTCGCCAGTGCCTTGCTAGGAGCTCATCCCACGGCTTGCCCAAGCTAAAGTGCAAAGTAAACGTGAGCCCAGGCCTCAAGGGAAGCACGAGCGTTTCCTATCAGCAAAGTTTGCTGTGCAGCCATCTCCAGGAACCCCGACTCGATAGAGTGCTTTCACTGCTCTCCGGCTCTCCGGAGGCCTCAGAGAGTCGCGTATGAATTCCCTTCTGAGGGAGAGCGTGGGTGCCGTGAGTCCCCTTTGTGTTTTCCGAGCCACACAGCGCAGAACAGGCTGTTGGGGTCAACCCTGTCTATGCAGAGGGAAGGGCAATGAACTGATCCTCGCTTGCCTAGCTGGATTTCTACCGCTGTAAAGCAGCCCCAGGACAACGTTTTGGCCAGTATTACCTTCAGCGTGGCTCTCCCTCTGTGGAGGCCCTCTGAACTGCACTGAAAGAATCCCTGAGCCTACAGAGCCCCCTGGCAACTCTTACCTGTCATCTCTCTATTGTGACGCAAGGTACACTGTAGGCCCAGCCTGACAGAAAGAACAGAAAAACCGCTCAACGAGTGAGACATTTGGACGATCCAAGTCACCTAGGCCTGACTAAGTCATGAAGCGGGTAGTGCTATGCACGGCATGCAGAAGACCCCGGCTGCAACGAAGTGTGATCCTAGAAAGGCCCCGTGTGGCCGAAAGTCTCCCGTCGCCAGTCAGAGAGTGCCGGTAACTGCGCTGTGGGGTCCAGTTGGAAACGGGAGCATGTGGGAGAAGCCCGACTCTCCCCCTTTGGAAAGCAGCTTCGGGGCAGCTTCCAAGCTGCCTGAACACCACACCACCAGGACACTGTTCGCTCCACACATGCCTCTGAGGAGCAGTGAGCTTTTGCCAAAGAAACCGGGTGCTTGCGCTTCCTTCCTGGGAGCTCAGCCCAGAGCATACTGTAGCTAAAGTGCCAACTAAATGTGACCTCTAGTCTCGAGGTAAGGTGCACGTTTTCCCATTCCCAGAGGCAGGGGTGCACCAGTTTCCAGGGAGTCTCAGTCCATGGACGGCTGTAGCTTTAGTAGGCCTCGCAGCGCTCAAGCCTCTCACGGGGGCACTTCTTTCCAAGGAAGTGCACCGTGTACCAGAAGCCTTCTGAGCACAATCAAGGGATACACGCCTCTGGGACCATCCCTCACTATGCAGGTGAAAGGGCCGGCAACTAATCTGTTCTCTATGGCTAGCGTTCCACAGCTTTGAAACAGCCCCAGGAGCACGCTTCTTGGGCAGGCTTTCTTTCCATGCGGGTCTGCCACGTTGAGGACACCTATGCTGCCCTGGAAGAAATCACCGGGGCTCCAATCCACTTTGGGGACTCGTGCTCGACGTCTCTCTAAGTGAGGCAGAAAGTAGACTTTAGGTCCAGCCCGAAATAAAGTAGAGATGTACCCTGAGCCTTGCTAGGCATTTGGAACATGCAAAGTCACCTAGGCCGCCAGAGGGCATTTAGAGGATTATGCCATTCAGCACATGCAGAACAAACAGACTGCATCCCAAAGTTTCATCGCAGAAGGCCGAATTGTGTTCCAAGGGCCTCCTTTGGCTTGTCAGAGAAGAGAGGGATATGTGCTGGGTGATCCGGTGTGGAATTGAGAAGCCTGGGAAAAGGCAGTATGTTCCCCCATTTGAAAGGTAGATAGTGGCGGCCTCAAGGCTGACTGAAAGACAGTGCCGTTACCCGTCTTCTAGTCACTGCTAGGAATGCCTCAGAGAAGCAAGTGAGTTTTCTCCTACGAATCCAGGTGGTCGCCAGTGCCTTGCTAGGAGCTCATCCCACGGCTTGCCCAAGCTAAAGTGCAAAGTAAACGTGACCCCAGGCCTCAAGGGAAGCACGAGCGTTTCCTATCAGCAAAGTTTGCTGTGCAGCCATCTCCAGGAACCCCGACTCGATAGAGTGCTTTCACTGCTCTCCGGCTCTCCGGAGGCCTCAGAGAGTCGCGTATGAATTCCCTTCTGAGGGAGAGCGTGGGTGCCGTGAGTCCCCTTTGTGTTTTCCGAGCCACACAGCGCAGAACAGGCTGTTGGGGTCAACCCTGTCTATGCAGAGGGAAGGGCAATGAACTGATCCTCGTTTGCCTAGCTTGATTTCTAGCGCTGTAAAGCAGCCCCAGGACAACGTTTTGGCAAGTATTACCTTCAGCGTGGCTCTCCCTCTGTGGAGGCCCTCTGAACTGCACTGAAAGAATCCCTGAGCCTACAGAGCCCCCTGGCAACTCTTACCTGTCATCTCTCTATTGTGACGCAAGGTACACTGTAGGCCCAGCCTGACAGAAAGAACAGAAAACCCGCTCAACGAGTGAGACATTTGGACGATCCAAGTCACCTAGGCCTGACTAAGTCATGAAGCGGGTAGTGCTATGCACGGCATGCAGAAGACCCCGGCTGCAACGAAGTGTGATCCTAGAAAGGCCCCGTGTGGCCGAAAGTCTCCCGTCGCCAGTCAGAGAGTGCCGGTAACTGCGCTGTGGGGTCCAGTTGGAAACGGGAGCATGTGGGAGAAGCCCGACTCTCCCCCTTTGGAAAGCAGCTTCGGGGCAGCTTCCAAGCTGCCTGAACACCACACCACCAGGACACTGTTCGCTCCACACATGCCTCTGAGGAGCAGTGAGCTTTTGCCAAAGAAACCGGGTGCTTGCGCTTCCTTCCTGGGAGCTCAGCCCAGAGCATACTGTAGCTAAAGTGCCAACTAAATGTGACCTCTAGTCTCGAGGTAAGGTGCACGTTTTCCCATTCCCAGAGGCAGGGGTGCACCAGTTTCCAGGGAGTCTCAGTCCATGGACGGCTGTAGCTTTAGTAGGCCTCGCAGCGCTCAAGCCTCTCACGGGGGCACTTCTTTCCAAGGAAGTGCACCGTGTACCAGAAGCCTTCTGAGCACAATCAAGGGATACACGGCTCTGGGACCATCCCTCACTATGCAGGTGAAAGGGCCGGCAACTAATCTGTTCTCTATGGCTAGCGTTCCACAGCTTTGAAACAGCCCCAGGAGCACGCTTCTTGGGCAGGCTTTCTTTCCATGCGGGTCTGCCACGTTGAGGACACCTATGCTGCCCTGGAAGAAATCACCGGGGCTCCAATCCACTTTGGGGACTCGTGCTCGACGTCTCTCTAAGTGAGGCAGAAAGTAGACTTTAGGTCCAGCCCGAAATAAAGTAGAGATGTACCCTGAGCCTTGCTAGGCATTTGGAACATGCAAAGTCACCTAGGCCGCCTGAGGGCATTTAGAGGATTATGCCATTCAGCACATGCAGAACAAACAGACTGCGTCCCAAAGTTTCATCGCAGAAGGCCGAATTGTGTTCCAAGGGCCTCCTTTGGCTTGTCAGAGAAGAGAGGGATATGTGCTGGGTGATCCGGTGTGGAATTGAGAAGCCTGGGAAAAGGCAGTATGTTCCCCCATTTGAAAGGTAGATAGTGGCGGCCTCAAGGCTGACTGAAAGACAGTGCCGTTACCCGTCTTCTAGTCACTGCTAGGAATGCCTCAGGGAAGCAAGTGAGTTTTCTCCTACGAATCCAGGTGGTCGCCAGTGCCTTGCTAGGAGCTCATCCCACGGCTTGCCCAAGCTAAAGTGCAAAGTAAACGTGAGCCCAGGCCTCAAGGGAAGCACGAGCGTTTCCTATCAGCAAAGTTTGCTGTGCAGCCATCTCCAGGAACCCCGACTCGATAGAGTGCTTTCACTGCTCTCCGGCTCTCCGGAGGCCTCAGAGAGTCGCGTATGAATTCCCTTCTGAGGGAGAGCGTGGGTGCCGTGAGTCCCCTTTGTGTTTTCCGAGCCACACAGCGCAGAACAGGCTGTTGGGGTCAACCCTGTCTATGCAGAGGGAAGGGCAATGAACTGATCCTCGCTTGCCTAGCTTGATTTCTACCGCTGTAAAGCAGCCCCAGGACAACGTTTTGGCCAGTATTACCTTCAGCGTGGCTCTCCCTCTGTGGAGGCCCTCTGAACTGCACTGAAAGAATCCCTGAGCCTACAGAGCCCCCTGGCAACTCTTACCTGTCATCTCTCTATTGTGACGCAAGGTACACTGTAGGCCCAGCCTGACAGAAAGAACAGAAAAACCGCTCAACGAGTGAGACATTTGGACGATCCAAGTCACCTAGGCCTGACTAAGTCATGAAGCGGGTAGTGCTATGCACGGCATGCAGAAGACCCCGGCTGCAACCAAGTGTGATCCTAGAAAGGCCCCGTGTGGCCGAAAGTCTCCAGTCGCCAGTCAGAGAGTGCCGGTAACTGCGCTGTGGGGTCCAGTTGGAAACGGGAGCATGTGGGAGAAGCCCGACTCTCCCCCTTTGGAAAGCAGCTTCGGGGCAGCTTCCAAGCTGCCTGAACACCACACCACCAGGACACTGTTGGCTCCACACATGCCTCTGAGGAGCAGTGAGCTTTTGCCAAAGAAACCGGGTGCTTGCGCTTCCTTCCTGGGAGCTCAGCCCAGAGCATACTGTAGCTAAAGTGCCAACTAAATGTGACCTCTAGTCTCGAGGTAAGGTGCACGTTTTCCCATTCCCAGAGGCAGGGGTGCACCAGTTTCCAGGGAGTCTCAGTCCATGGACGGCTGTAGCTTTAGTAGGCCTCGCAGCGCTCAAGCCTCTCACGGGGGCACTTCTTTCCAAGGAAGTGCACCGTGTACCAGAAGCCTTCTGAGCACAATCAAGGGATACACGGCTCTGGGACCATCCCTCACTATGCAGGTGAAAGGGCCGGCAACTAATCTGTTCTCTATGGCTAGCGTTCCACAGCTTTGAAACAGCCCCAGGAGCACGCTTCTTGGGCAGGCTTTCTTTCCATGCGGGTCTGCCACGTTGAGGACACCTATGCTGCCCTGAAAGAAATCACCGGGGCTCCAATCCACTTTGGGGACTCGTGCTCGACGTCTCTCTAAGTGAGGCAGAAAGTAGACTTTAGGTCCAGCCCGAAATAAAGTAGAGATGTACCCTGAGCCTTGCTAGGCATTTGGAACATGCAAAGTCACCTAGGCCGCCTGAGGGCATTTAGAGGATTATGCCATTCAGCACATGCAGAACAAACAGACTGCATCCCAAAGTTTCATCGCAGAAGGCCGAATTGTGTTCCAAGGGCCTCCTTTGGCTTGTCAGAGAAGAGAGGGATATGTGCTGGGTGATCCGGTGTGGAATTGAGAAGCCTGGGAAAAGGCAGTATGTTCCCCCATTTGAAAGGTAGATAGTGGCGGCCTCAAGGCTGACTGAAAGACAGTGCCGTTACCCGTCTTCTAGTCACTGCTAGGAATGCCTCAGGGAAGCAAGTGAGTTTTCTCCTACGAATCCAGGTGGTCGCCAGTGCCTTGCTAGGAGCTCATCCCACGGCTTGCCCAAGCTAAAGTGCAAAGTAAACGTGAGCCCAGGCCTCAAGGGAAGCACGAGCGTTTCCTATCAGCAAAGTTTGCTGTGCAGCCATCTCCAGGAACCCCGACTCGATAGAGTGCTTTCACTGCTCTCCGGCTCTCCGGAGGCCTCAGAGAGTCGCGTATGAATTCCCTTCTGAGGGAGAGCGTGGGTGCCGTGAGTCCCCTTTGTGTTTTCCGAGCCACACAGCGCAGAACAGGCTGTTGGGGTCAACCCTGTCTATGCAGAGGGAAGGGCAATGAACTGATCCTCGCTTGCCTAGCTGGATTTCTAGCGCTGTAAAGCAGCCCCAGGACAACGTTTTGGCCAGTATTACCTTCAGCGTGGCTCTCCCTCTGTGGAGGCCCTCTGAACTGCACTGAAAGAATCCCTGAGCCTACAGAGCCCCCTGGCAACTCTTACCTGTCATCTCTCTATTGTGACGCAAGGTACACTGTAGGCCCAGCCTGACAGAAAGAACAGAAAACCCGCTCAACGAGTGAGACATTTGGACGATCCAAGTCACCTAGGCCTGACTAAGTCATGAAGCGGGTAGTGCTATGCACGGCATGCAAAAGACCCCGGCTGCAACGAAGTGTGATCCTAGAAAGGCCCCGTGTGGCCGAAAGTCTCCAGTCGCCAGTCAGAGAGTGCCGGTAACTGCGCTGTGGGGTCCAGTTGGAAACGGGAGCATGTGGGAGAAGCCCGACTCTCCCCCTTTGGAAAGCAGCTTCGGGGCAGCTTCCAAGCTGCCTGAACACCACACCACCAGGACACTGTTCGCTCCACACATGCCTCTGAGGAGCAGTGAGCTTTTGCCAAAGAAACCGGGTGCTTGCGCTTCCTTCCTGGGAGCTCAGCCCAGAGCATACTGTAGCTAAAGTGCCAACTAAATGTGACCTCTAGTCTCGAGGTAAGGTGCACGTTTTCCCATTCCCAGAGGCAGGGGTGCACCAGTTTCCAGGGAGTCTCAGTCCATGGACGGCTGTAGCTTTAGTAGGCCTCGCAGCGCTCAAGCCTCTCACGGGGGCACTTCTTTCCAAGGAAGTGCACCGTGTACCAGAAGCCTTCTGAGCACAATCAAGGGATACACGGCTCTGGGACCATCCCTCACTATGCAGGTGAAAGGGCCGGCAACTAATCTGTTCTCTATGGCTAGCGTTCCACAGCTTTGAAACAGCCCCAGGAGCACGCTTCTTGGGCAGGCTTTCTTTCCATGCGGGTCTGCCACGTTGAGGACACCTATGCTGCCCTGGAAGAAATCACCGGGGCTCCAATCCACTTTGGGGACTCGTGCTCGACGTCTCTCTAAGTGAGGCAGAAAGTAGACTTTAGGTCCAGCCCGAAATAAAGTAGAGATGTACCCTGAGCCTTGCTAGGCATTTGGAACATGCAAAGTCACCTAGGCCGCCTGAGGGCATTTAGAGGATTATGCCATTCAGCACATGCAGAACAAACAGACTGCGTCCCAAAGTTTCATCGCAGAAGGCCGAATTGTGTTCCAAGGGCCTCCTTTGGCTTGTCAGAGAAGAGAGGGATATGTGCTGGGTGATCCGGTGTGGAATTGAGAAGCCTGGGAAAAGGCAGTATGTTCCCCCATTTGAAAGGTAGATAGTGGCGGCCTCAAGGCTGACTGAAAGACAGTGCCGTTACCCGTCTTCTAGTCACTGCTAGGAATGCCTCAGGGAAGCAAGTGAGTTTTCTCCTACGAATCCAGGTGGTCGCCAGTGCCTTGCTAGGAGCTCATCCCACGGCTTGCCCAAGCTAAAGTGCAAAGTAAACGTGAGCCCAGGCCTCAAGGGAAGCACGAGCGTTTCCTATCAGCAAAGTTTGCTGTGCAGCCATCTCCAGGAACCCCGACTCGATAGAGTGCTTTCACTGCTCTCCGGCTCTCCGGAGGCCTCAGAGAGTCGCGTATGAATTCCCTTCTGAGGGAGAGCGTGGGTGCCGTGAGTCCCCTTTGTGTTTTCCGAGCCACACAGCGCAGAACAGGCTGTTGGGGTCAACCCTGTCTATGCAGAGGGAAGGGCAATGAACTGATCCTCGCTTGCCTAGCTTGATTTCTACCGCTGTAAAGCAGCCCCAGGACAACGTTTTGGCCAGTATTACCTTCAGCGTGGCTCTCCCTCTGTGGAGGCCCTCTGAACTGCACTGAAAGAATCCCTGAGCCTACAGAGCCCCCTGGCAACTCTTACCTGTCATCTCTCTATTGTGACGCAAGGTACACTGTAGGCCCAGCCTGACAGAAAGAACAGAAAACCCGCTCAACGAGTGAGACATTTGGACGATCCAAGTCACCTAGGCCTGACTAAGTCATGAAGCGGGTAGTGCTATGCACGGCATGCAAAAGACCCCGGCTGCAACGAAGTGTGATCCTAGAAAGGCCCCGTGTGGCCGAAAGTCTCCAGTCGCCAGTCAGAGAGTGCCGGTAACTGCGCTGTGGGGTCAAGTTGGAAACGGGAGCATGTGGGAGAAGCCCGACTCTCCCCCTTTGGAAAGCAGCTTCGGGGCAGCTTCCAAGCTGCCTGAACACCACACCACCAGGACACTGTTGGCTCCACACATGCCTCTGAGGAGCAGTGAGCTTTTGCCAAAGAAACCGGGTGCTTGCGCTTCCTTCCTGGGAGCTCAGCCCAGAGCATACTGTAGCTAAAGTGCCAACTAATTGTGACCTCTAGTCTCGAGGTAAGGTGCACGTTTTCCCATTCCCAGAGGCAGGGGTGCACCAGTTTCCAGGGAGTCTCAGTCCATGGACGGCTGTAGCTTTAGTAGGCCTCGCAGCGCTCAAGCCTCTCACGGGGGCACTTCTTTCCAAGGAAGTGCACCGTGTACCAGAAGCCTTCTGAGCACAATCAAGGGATACACGGCTCTGGGACCATCCCTCACTATGCAGGTGAAAGGGCCGGCAACTAATCTGTTCTCTATGGCTAGCGTTCCACAGCTTTGAAACAGCCCCAGGAGCACGCTTCTTGGGCAGGCTTTCTTTCCATGCGGGTCTGCCACGTTGAGGACACCTATGCTGCCCTGAAAGAAATCACCGGGGCTCCAATCCACTTTGGGGACTCGTGCTCGACGTCTCTCTAAGTGAGGCAGAAAGTAGACTTTAGGTCCAGCCCGAAATAAAGTAGAGATGTACCCTGAGCCTTGCTAGGCATTTGGAACATGCAAAGTCACCTAGGCCGCCAGAGGGCATTTAGAGGATTATGCCATTCAGCACATGCAGAACAAACAGACTGCATCCCAAAGTTTCATCGCAGAAGGCCGAATTGTGTTCCAAGGGCCTCCTTTGGCTTGTCAGAGAAGAGAGGGATATGTGCTGGGTGATCCGGTGTGGAATTGAGAAGCCTGGGAAAAGGCAGTATGTTCCCCCATTTGAAAGGTAGATAGTGGCGGCCTCAAGGCTGACTGAAAGACAGTGCCGTTACCCGTCTTCTAGTCACTGCTAGGAATGCCTCAGGGAAGCAAGTGAGTTTTCTCCTACGAATCCAGGTGGTCGCCAGTGCCTTGCTAGGAGCTCATCCCACGGCTTGCCCAAGCTAAAGTGCAAAGTAAACGTGACCCCAGGCCTCAAGGGAAGCACGAGCGTTTCCTATCAGCAAAGTTTGCTGTGCAGCCATCTCCAGGAACCCCGACTCGATAGAGTGTGCTTTCACTGCTCTCCGGCTCTCCGGAGGCCTCAGAGAGTCGCGTATGAATTCCCTTCTGAGGGAGAGCGTGGGTGCCGTGAGTCCCCTTTGTGTTTTCCGAGCCACACAGCGCAGAACAGGCTGTTGGGGTCAACCCTGTCTATGCAGAGGGAAGGGCAATGAACTGATCCTCGCTTGCCTAGCTTGATTTCTACCGCTGTAAAGCAGCCCCAGGACAACGTTTTGGCCAGTATTACCTTCAGCGTGGCTCTCCCTCTGTGGAGGCCCTCTGAACTGCACTGAAAGAATCCCTGAGCCTACAGAGCCCCCTGGCAACTCTTACCTGTCGTCTCTCTATTGTGACGCAAGGTACACTGTAGGCCCAGCCTGACAGAAAGAACAGAAAAACCGCTCAACGAGTGAGACATTTGGACGATCCAAGTCACCTAGGCCTGACTAAGTCATGAAGCGGGTAGTGCTATGCACGGCATGCAGAAGACCCCGGCTGCAACGAAGTGTGATCCTAGAAAGGCCCCGTGTGGCCGAAAGTCTCCAGTCGCCAGAGAGTGCCGGTAACTGCGCTGTGGGGTCCAGTTGGAAACGGGAGCATGTGGGAGAAGCCCGACTCTCCCCCTTTGGAAAGCAGCTTCGGGGCAGCTTCCAAGCTGCCTGAACACCACACCACCAGGACACTGTTCGCTCCACAGATGCCTCTGAGGAGCAGTGAGCTTTTGCCAAAGAAACCGGGTGCTTGCGCTTCCTTCCTGGGAGCTCAGCCCAGAGCATACTGTAGCTAAAGTGCCAACTAAATGTGACCTCTAGTCTCGAGGTAAGGTGCACGTTTTCCCATTCCCAGAGGCAGGGGTGCACCAGTTTCCAGGGAGTCTCAGTCCATGGACGGCTGTAGCTTTAGTAGGCCTCGCAGCGCTCAAGCCTCTCACGGGGGCACTTCTTTCCAAGGAAGTGCACCGTGTACCAGAAGCCTTCTGAGCACAATCAAGGGATACACGGCTCTGGGACCATCCCTCACTATGCAGGTGAAAGGGCCGGCAACTAATCTGTTCTCTATGGCTAGCGTTCCACAGCTTTGAAACAGCCCCAGGAGCACGCTTCTTGGGCAGGCTTTCTTTCCATGCGGGTCTGCCACGTTGAGGACACCTATGCTGCCCTGGAAGAAATCACCGGGGCTCCAATCCACTTTGGGGACTCGTGCTCGACGTCTCTCTAAGTGAGGCAGAAAGTAGACTTTAGGTCCAGCCCGAAATAAAGTAGAGATGTACCCTGAGCCTTGCTAGGCATTTGGAACATGCAAAGTCACCTAGGCCGCCTGAGGGCATTTAGAGGATTATGCCATTCAGCACATGCAGAACAAACAGACTGCATCCCAAAGTTTCATCGCAGAAGGCCGAATTGTGTTCCAAGGGCCTCCTTTGGCTTGTCAGAGAAGAGAGGGATATGTGCTGGGTGATCCGGTGTGGAATTGAGAAGCCTGGGAAAAGGCAGTATGTTCCCCCATTTGAAAGGTAGATAGTGGCGGCCTCAAGGCTGACTGAAAGACAGTGCCGTTACCCGTCTTCTAGTCACTGCTAGGAATGCCTCAGGGAAGCAAGTGAGTTTTCTCCTACGAATCCAGGTGGTCGCCAGTGCCTTGCTAGGAGCTCATCCCACGGCTTGCCCAAGCTAAAGTGCAAAGTAAACGTGACCCCAGGCCTCAAGGGAAGCACGAGCGTTTCCTATCAGCAAAGTTTGCTGTGCAGCCATCTCCAGGAACCCCGACTCGATAGAGTGCTTTCACTGCTCTCCGGCTCTCCGGAGGCCTCAGAGAGTCGCGTATGAATTCCCTTCTGAGGGAGAGCGTGGGTGCCGTGAGTCCCCTTTGTGTTTTCCGAGCCACACAGCGCAGAACAGGCTGTTGGGGTCAACCCTGTCTATGCAGAGGGAAGGGCAATGAACTGATCCTCGCTTGCCTAGCTTGATTTCTAGCGCTGTAAAGCAGCCCCAGGACAACGTTTTGGCCAGTATTACCTTCAGCGTGGCTCTCCCTCTGTGGAGGCCCTCTGAACTGCACTGAAAGAATCCCTGAGCCTACAGAGCCCCCTGGCAACTCTTACCTGTCATCTCTCTATTGTGACGCAAGGTACACTGTAGGCCCAGCCTGACAGAAAGAACAGAAAACCCGCTCAACGAGTGAGACATTTGGACGATCCAAGTCACCTAGGCCTGACTAAGTCATGAAGCGGGTAGTGCTATGCACGGCATGCAGAAGACCCCGGCTGCAACCAAGTGTGATCCTAGAAAGGCCCCGTGTGGCCGAAAGTCTCCAGTCGCCAGTCAGAGAGTGCCGGTAACTGCGCTGTGGGGTCCAGTTGGAAACGGGAGCATGTGGGAGAAGCCCGACTCTCCCCCTTTGGAAAGCAGCTTCGGGGCAGCTTCCAAGCTGCCTGAACACCACACCACCAGGACACTGTTCGCTCCACACATGCCTCTGAGGAGCAGTGAGCTTTTGCCAAAGAAACCGGGTGCTTGCGCTTCCTTCCTGGGAGCTCAGCCCAGAGCATACTGTAGCTAAAGTGCCAACTAAATGTGACCTCTAGTCTCGAGGTAAGGTGCACGTTTTCCCATTCCCAGAGGCAGGGGTGCACCAGTTTCCAGGGAGTCTCAGTCCATGGACGGCTGTAGCTTTAGTAGGCCTCGCAGCGCTCAAGCCTCTCACGGGGGCACTTCTTTCCAAGGAAGTGCACCGTGTACCAGAAGCCTTCTGAGCACAATCAAGGGATACACGGCTCTGGGACCATCCCTCACTATGCAGGTGAAAGGGCCGGCAACTAATCTGTTCTCTATGGCTAGCGTTCCACAGCTTTGAAACAGCCCCAGGAGCACGCTTCTTGGGCAGGCTTTCTTTCCATGCGGGTCTGCCACGTTGAGGACACCTATGCTGCCCTGAAAGAAATCACCGGGGCTCCAATCCACTTTGGGGACTCGTGCTCGACGTCTCTCTAAGTGAGGCAGAAAGTAGACTTTAGGTCCAGCCCGAAATAAAGTAGAGATGTACCCTGAGCCTTGCCAGGCATTTGGAACATGCAAAGTCACCTAGGCCGCCTGAGGGCATTTAGAGGATTATGCCATTCAGCACATGCAGAACAAACAGACTGCATCCCAAAGTTTCATCGCAGAAGGCCGAATTGTGTTCCAAGGGCCTCCTTTGGCTTGTCAGAGAAGAGAGGGATATGTGCTGGGTGATCCGGTGTGGAATTGAGAAGCCTGGGAAAAGGCAGTATGTTCCCCCATTTGAAAGGTAGATAGTGGCGGCCTCAAGGCTGACTGAAAGACAGTGCCGTTACCCGTCTTCTAGTCACTGCTAGGAATGCCTCAGGGAAGCAAGTGAGTTTTCTCCTACGAATCCAGGTGGTCGCCAGTGCCTTGCTAGGAGCTCATCCCACGGCTTGCCCAAGCTAAAGTGCAAAGTAAACGTGAGCCCAGGCCTCAAGGGAAGCACGAGCGTTTCCTATCAGCAAAGTTTGCTGTGCAGCCATCTCCAGGAACCCCGACTCGATAGAGTGCTTTCACTGCTCTCCGGCTCTCCGGAGGCCTCAGAGAGTCGCGTATGAATTCCCTTCTGAGGGAGAGCGTGGGTGCCGTGAGTCCCCTTTGTGTTTTCCGAGCCACACAGCGCAGAACAGGCTGTTGGGGTCAACCCTGTCTATGCAGAGGGAAGGGCAATGAACTGATCCTCGCTTGCCTAGCTTGATTTCTAGCGCTGTAAAGCAGCCCCAGGACAACGTTTTGGCCAGTATTACCTTCAGCGTGGCTCTCCCTCTGTGGAGGCCCTCTGAACTGCACTGAAAGAATCCCTGAGCCTACAGAGCCCCCTGGCAACTCTTACCTGTCATCTCTCTATTGTGACGCAAGGTACACTGTAGGCCCAGCCTGACAGAAAGAACAGAAAAACCGCTCAACGAGTGAGACATTTGGACGATCCAAGTCACCTAGGCCTGACTAAGTCATGAAGCGGGTAGTGCTATGCACGGCATGCAGAAGACCCCGGCTGCAACGAAGTGTGATCCTAGAAAGGCCCCGTGTGGCCGAAAGTCTCCAGTCGCCAGTCAGAGAGTGCCGGTAACTGCGCTGTGGGGTCCAGTTGGAAACGGGAGCATGTGGGAGAAGCCCGACTCTCCCCCTTTGGAAAGCAGCTTCGGGGCAGCTTCCAAGCTGCCTGAACACCACACCACCAGGACACTGTTCGCTCCACACATGCCTCTGAGGAGCAGTGAGCTTTTGCCAAAGAAACCGGGTGCTTGCGCTTCCTTCCTGGGAGCTCAGCCCAGAGCATACTGTAGCTAAAGTGCCAACTAAATGTGACCTCTAGTCTCGAGGTAAGGTGCACGTTTTCCCATTCCCAGAGGCAGGGGTGCACCAGTTTCCAGGGAGTCTCAGTCCATGGACGGCTGTAGCTTTAGTAGGCCTCGCAGCGCTCAAGCCTCTCACGGGGGCACTTCTTTCCAAGGAAGTGCACCGTGTACCAGAAGCCTTCTGAGCACAATCAAGGGATACACGGCTCTGGGACCATCCCTCACTATGCAGGTGAAAGGGCCGGCAACTAATCTGTTCTCTATGGCTAGCGTTCCACAGCTTTGAAACAGCCCCAGGAGCACGCTTCTTGGGCAGGCTTTCTTTCCATGCGGGTCTGCCACGTTGAGGACACCTATGCTGCCCTGAAAGAAATCACCGGGGCTCCAATCCACTTTGGGGACTCGTGCTCGACGTCTCTCTAAGTGAGGCAGAAAGTAGACTTTAGGTCCAGCCCGAAATAAAGTAGAGATGTACCCTGAGCCTTGCCAGGCATTTGGAACATGCAAAGTCACCTAGGCCGCCTGAGGGCATTTAGAGGATTATGCCATTCAGCACATGCAGAACAAACAGACTGCATCCCAAAGTTTCATCGCAGAAGGCCGAATTGTGTTCCAAGGGCCTCCTTTGGCTTGTCAGAGAAGAGAGGGATATGTGCTGGGTGATCCGGTGTGGAATTGAGAAGCCTGGGAAAAGGCAGTATGTTCCCCCATTTGAAAGGTAGATAGTGGCAGCCTCAAGGCTGACTGAAAGACAGTGCCGTTACCCGTCTTCTAGTCACTGCTAGGAATGCCTCAGGGAAGCAAGTGAGTTTTCTCCTACGAATCCAGGTGGTCGCCAGTGCCTTGCTAGGAGCTCATCCCACGGCTTGCCCAAGCTAAAGTGCAAAGTAAACGTGACCCCAGGCCTCAAGGGAAGCACGAGCGTTTCCTATCAGCAAAGTTTGCTGTGCAGCCATCTCCAGGAACCCCGACTCGATAGAGTGCTTTCACTGCTCTCCGGCTCTCCGGAGGCCTCAGAGAGTCGCGTATGAATTCCCTTCTGAGGGAGAGCGTGGGTGCCGTGAGTCCCCTTTGTGTTTTCCGAGCCACACAGCGCAGAACAGGCTGTTGGGGTCAACCCTGTCTATGCAGAGGGAAGGGCAATGAACTGATCCTCGCTTGCCTAGCTTGATTTCTAGCGCTGTAAAGCAGCCCCAGGACAACGTTTTGGCCAGTATTACCTTCAGCGTGGCTCTCCCTCTGTGGAGGCCCTCTGAACTGCACTGAAAGAATCCCTGAGCCTACAGAGCCCCCTGGCAACTCTTACCTGTCATCTCTCTATTGTGACGCAAGGTACACTGTAGGCCCAGCCTGACAGAAAGAACAGAAAAACCGCTCAACGAGTGAGACATTTGGACGATCCAAGTCACCTAGGCCTGACTAAGTCATGAAGCGGGTAGTGCTATGCACGGCATGCAAAAGACCCCGGCTGCAACGAAGTGTGATCCTAGAAAGGCCCCGTGTGGCCGAAAGTCTCCAGTCGCCAGTCAGAGAGTGCCGGTAACTGCGCTGTGGGGTCCAGTTGGAAACGGGAGCATGTGGGAGAAGCCCGACTCTCCCCCTTTGGAAAGCAGCTTCGGGGCAGCTTCCAAGCTGCCTGAACACCACACCACCAGGACACTGTTCGCTCCACACATGCCTCTGAGGAGCAGTGAGCTTTTGCCAAAGAAACCGGGTGCTTGCGCTTCCTTCCTGGGAGCTCAGCCCAGAGCATACTGTAGCTAAAGTGCCAACTAAATGTGACCTCTAGTCTCGAGGTAAGGTGCACGTTTTCCCATTCCCAGAGGCAGGGGTGCACCAGTTTCCAGGGAGTCTCAGTCCATGGACGGCTGTAGCTTTAGTAGGCCTCGCAGCGCTCAAGCCTCTCACGGGGGCACTTCTTTCCAAGGAAGTGCACCGTGTACCAGAAGCCTTCTGAGCACAATCAAGGGATACACGGCTCTGGGACCATCCCTCACTATGCAGGTGAAAGGGCCGGCAACTAATCTGTTCTCTATGGCTAGCGTTCCACAGCTTTGAAACAGCCCCAGGAGCACGCTTCTTGGGCAGGCTTTCTTTCCATGCGGGTCTGCCACGTTGAGGACACCTATGCTGCCCTGAAAGAAATCACCGGGGCTCCAATCCACTTTGGGGACTCGTGCTCGACGTCTCTCTAAGTGAGGCAGAAAGTAGACTTTAGGTCCAGCCCGAAATAAAGTAGAGATGTACCCTGAGCCTTGCCAGGCATTTGGAACATGCAAAGTCACCTAGGCCGCCTGAGGGCATTTAGAGGATTATGCCATTCAGCACATGCAGAACAAACAGACTGCATCCCAAAGTTTCATCGCAGAAGGCCGAATTGTGTTCCAAGGGCCTCCTTTGGCTTGTCAGAGAAGAGAGGGATATGTGCTGGGTGATCCGGTGTGGAATTGAGAAGCCTGGGAAAAGGCAGTATGTTCCCCCATTTGAAAGGTAGATAGTGGCAGCCTCAAGGCTGACTGAAAGACAGTGCCGTTACCCGTCTTCTAGTCACTGCTAGGAATGCCTCAGGGAAGCAAGTGAGTTTTCTCCTACGAATCCAGGTGGTCGCCAGTGCCTTGCTAGGAGCTCATCCCACGGCTTGCCCAAGCTAAAGTGCAAAGTAAACGTGACCCCAGGCCTCAAGGGAAGCACGAGCGTTTCCTATCAGCAAAGTTTGCTGTGCAGCCATCTCCAGGAACCCCGACTCGATAGAGTGCTTTCACTGCTCTCCGGCTCTCCGGAGGCCTCAGAGAGTCGCGTATGAATTCCCTTCTGAGGGAGAGCGTGGGTGCCGTGAGTCCCCTTTGTGTTTTCCGAGCCACACAGCGCAGAACAGGCTGTTGGGGTCAACCCTGTCTATGCAGAGGGAAGGGCAATGAACTGATCCTCGCTTGCCTAGCTTGATTTCTAGCGCTGTAAAGCAGCCCCAGGACAACGTTTTGGCCAGTATTACCTTCAGCGTGGCTCTCCCTCTGTGGAGGCCCTCTGAACTGCACTGAAAGAATCCCTGAGCCTACAGAGCCCCCTGGCAACTCTTACCTGTCATCTCTCTATTGTGACGCAAGGTACACTGTAGGCCCAGCCTGACAGAAAGAACAGAAAAACCGCTCAACGAGTGAGACATTTGGACGATCCAAGTCACCTAGGCCTGACTAAGTCATGAAGCGGGTAGTGCTATGCACGGCATGCAAAAGACCCCGGCTGCAACGAAGTGTGATCCTAGAAAGGCCCCGTGTGGCCGAAAGTCTCCAGTCGCCAGTCAGAGAGTGCCGGTAACTGCGCTGTGGGGTCCAGTTGGAAACGGGAGCATGTGGGAGAAGCCCGACTCTCCCCCTTTGGAAAGCAGCTTCGGGGCAGCTTCCAAGCTGCCTGAACACCACACCACCAGGACACTGTTCGCTCCACACATGCCTCTGAGGAGCAGTGAGCTTTTGCCAAAGAAACCGGGTGCTTGCGCTTCCTTCCTGGGAGCTCAGCCCAGAGCATACTGTAGCTAAAGTGCCAACTAAATGTGACCTCTAGTCTCGAGGTAAGGTGCACGTTTTCCCATTCCCAGAGGCAGGGGTGCACCAGTTTCCAGGGAGTCTCAGTCCATGGACGGCTGTAGCTTTAGTAGGCCTCGCAGCGCTCAAGCCTCTCACGGGGGCACTTCTTTCCAAGGAAGTGCACCGTGTACCAGAAGCCTTCTGAGCACAATCAAGGGATACACGGCTCTGGGACCATCCCTCACTATGCAGGTGAAAGGGCCGGCAACTAATCTGTTCTCTATGGCTAGCGTTCCACAGCTTTGAAACAGCCCCAGGAGCACGCTTCTTGGGCAGGCTTTCTTTCCATGCGGGTCTGCCACGTTGAGGACACCTATGCTGCCCTGGAAGAAATCACCGGGGCTCCAATCCACTTTGGGGACTCGTGCTCGACGTCTCTCTAAGTGAGGCAGAAAGTAGACTTTAGGTCCAGCCCGAAATAAAGTAGAGATGTACCCTGAGCCTTGCTAGGCATTTGGAACATGCAAAGTCACCTAGGCCGCCTGAGGGCATTTAGAGGATTATGCCATTCAGCACATGCAGAACAAACAGACTGCATCCCAAAGTTTCATCGCAGAAGGCCGAATTGTGTTCCAAGGGCCTCCTTTGGCTTGTCAGAGAAGAGAGGGATATGTGCTGGGTGATCCGGTGTGGAATTGAGAAGCCTGGGAAAAGGCAGTATGTTCCCCCATTTGAAAGGTAGATAGTGGCGGCCTCAAGGCTGACTGAAAGACAGTGCCGTTACCCGTCTTCTAGTCACTGCTAGGAATGCCTCAGGGAAGCAAGTGAGTTTTCTCCTACGAATCCAGGTGGTCGCCAGTGCCTTGCTAGGAGCTCATCCCACGGCTTGCCCAAGCTAAAGTGCAAAGTAAACGTGACCCCAGGCCTCAAGGGAAGCACGAGCGTTTCCTATCAGCAAAGTTTGCTGTGCAGCCATCTCCAGGAACCCCGACTCGATAGAGTGTGCTTTCACTGCTCTCCGGCTCTCCGGAGGCCTCAGAGAGTCGCGTATGAATTCCCTTCTGAGGGAGAGCGTGGGTGCCGTGAGTCCCCTTTGTGTTTTCCGAGCCACACAGCGCAGAACAGGCTGTTGGGGTCAACCCTGTCTATGCAGAGGGAAGGGCAATGAACTGATCCTCGCTTGCCTAGCTTGATTTCTAGCGCTGTAAAGCAGCCCCAGGACAACGTTTTGGCCAGTATTACCTTCAGCGTGGCTCTCCCTCTGTGGAGGCCCTCTGAACTGCACTGAAAGAATCCCTGAGCCTACAGAGCCCCCTGGCAACTCTTACCTGTCATCTCTCTATTGTGACGCAAGGTACACTGTAGGCCCAGCCTGACAGAAAGAACAGAAAAACCGCTCAACGAGTGAGACATTTGGACGATCCAAGTCACCTAGGCCTGACTAAGTCATGAAGCGGGTAGTGCTATGCACGGCATGCAGAAGACCCCGGCTGCAACCAAGTGTGATCCTAGAAAGGCCCCGTGTGGCCGAAAGTCTCCAGTCGCCAGTCAGAGAGTGCCGGTAACTGCGCTGTGGGGTCAAGTTGGAAACGGGAGCATGTGGGAGAAGCCCGACTCTCCCCCTTTGGAAAGCAGCTTCGGGGCAGCTTCCAAGCTGCCTGAACACCACACCACCAGGACACTGTTGGCTCCACACATGCCTCTGAGGAGCAGTGAGCTTTTGCCAAAGAAACCGGGTGCTTGCGCTTCCTTCCTGGGAGCTCAGCCCAGAGCATACTGTAGCTAAAGTGCCAACTAATTGTGACCTCTAGTCTCGAGGTAAGGTGCACGTTTTCCCATTCCCAGAGGCAGGGGTGCACCAGTTTCCAGGGAGTCTCAGTCCATGGACGGCTGTAGCTTTAGTAGGCCTCGCAGCGCTCAAGCCTCTCACGGGGGCACTTCTTTCCAAGGAAGTGCACCGTGTACCAGAAGCCTTCTGAGCACAATCAAGGGATACACGGCTCTGGGACCATCCCTCACTATGCAGGTGAAAGGGCCGGCAACTAATCTGTTCTCTATGGCTAGCGTTCCACAGCTTTGAAACAGCCCCAGGAGCACGCTTCTTGGGCAGGCTTTCTTTCCATGCGGGTCTGCCACGTTGAGGACACCTATGCTGCCCTGGAAGAAATCACCGGGGCTCCAATCCACTTTGGGGACTCGTGCTCGACGTCTCTCTAAGTGAGGCAGAAAGTAGACTTTAGGTCCAGCCCGAAATAAAGTAGAGATGTACCCTGAGCCTTGCTAGGCATTTGGAACATGCAAAGTCACCTAGGCCGCCAGAGGGCATTTAGAGGATTATGCCATTCAGCACATGCAGAACAAACAGACTGCATCCCAAAGTTTCATCGCAGAAGGCCGAATTGTGTTCCAAGGGCCTCCTTTGGCTTGTCAGAGAAGAGAGGGATATGTGCTGGGTGATCCGGTGTGGAATTGAGAAGCCTGGGAAAAGGCAGTATGTTCCCCCATTTGAAAGGTAGATAGTGGCGGCCTCAAGGCTGACTGAAAGACAGTGCCGTTACCCGTCTTCTAGTCACTGCTAGGAATGCCTCAGGGAAGCAAGTGAGTTTTCTCCTACGAATCCAGGTGGTCGCCAGTGCCTTGCTAGGAGCTCATCCCACGGCTTGCCCAAGCTAAAGTGCAAAGTAAACGTGACCCCAGGCCTCAAGGGAAGCACGAGCGTTTCCTATCAGCAAAGTTTGCTGTGCAGCCATCTCCAGGAACCCCGACTCGATAGAGTGTGCTTTCACTGCTCTCCGGCTCTCCGGAGGCCTCAGAGAGTCGCGTATGAATTCCCTTCTGAGGGAGAGCGTGGGTGCCGTGAGTCCCCTTTGTGTTTTCCGAGCCACACAGCGCAGAACAGGCTGTTGGGGTCAACCCTGTCTATGCAGAGGGAAGGGCAATGAACTGATCCTCGCTTGCCTAGCTTGATTTCTACCGCTGTAAAGCAGCCCCAGGACAACGTTTTGGCCAGTATTACCTTCAGCGTGGCTCTCCCTCTGTGGAGGCCCTCTGAACTGCACTGAAAGAATCCCTGAGCCTACAGAGCCCCCTGGCAACTCTTACCTGTCGTCTCTCTATTGTGACGCAAGGTACACTGTAGGCCCAGCCTGACAGAAAGAACAGAAAAACCGCTCAACGAGTGAGACATTTGGACGATCCAAGTCACCTAGGCCTGACTAAGTCATGAAGCGGGTAGTGCTATGCACGGCATGCAGAAGACCCCGGCTGCAACGAAGTGTGATCCTAGAAAGGCCCCGTGTGGCCGAAAGTCTCCAGTCGCCAGAGAGTGCCGGTAACTGCGCTGTGGGGTCCAGTTGGAAACGGGAGCATGTGGGAGAAGCCCGACTCTCCCCCTTTGGAAAGCAGCTTCGGGGCAGCTTCCAAGCTGCCTGAACACCACACCACCAGGACACTGTTCGCTCCACAGATGCCTCTGAGGAGCAGTGAGCTTTTGCCAAAGAAACCGGGTGCTTGCGCTTCCTTCCTGGGAGCTCAGCCCAGAGCATACTGTAGCTAAAGTGCCAACTAAATGTGACCTCTAGTCTCGAGGTAAGGTGCACGTTTTCCCATTCCCAGAGGCAGGGGTGCACCAGTTTCCAGGGAGTCTCAGTCCATGGACGGCTGTAGCTTTAGTAGGCCTCGCAGCGCTCAAGCCTCTCACGGGGGCACTTCTTTCCAAGGAAGTGCACCGTGTACCAGAAGCCTTCTGAGCACAATCAAGGGATACACGGCTCTGGGACCATCCCTCACTATGCAGGTGAAAGGGCCGGCAACTAATCTGTTCTCTATGGCTAGCGTTCCACAGCTTTGAAACAGCCCCAGGAGCACGCTTCTTGGGCAGGCTTTCTTTCCATGCGGGTCTGCCACGTTGAGGACACCTATGCTGCCCTGGAAGAAATCACCGGGGCTCCAATCCACTTTGGGGACTCGTGCTCGACGTCTCTCTAAGTGAGGCAGAAAGTAGACTTTAGGTCCAGCCCGAAATAAAGTAGAGATGTACCCTGAGCCTTGCTAGGCATTTGGAACATGCAAAGTCACCTAGGCCGCCTGAGGGCATTTAGAGGATTATGCCATTCAGCACATGCAGAACAAACAGACTGCATCCCAAAGTTTCATCGCAGAAGGCCGAATTGTGTTCCAAGGGCCTCCTTTGGCTTGTCAGAGAAGAGAGGGATATGTGCTGGGTGATCCGGTGTGGAATTGAGAAGCCTGGGAAAAGGCAGTATGTTCCCCCATTTGAAAGGTAGATAGTGGCGGCCTCAAGGCTGACTGAAAGACAGTGCCGTTACCCGTCTTCTAGTCACTGCTAGGAATGCCTCAGGGAAGCAAGTGAGTTTTCTCCTACGAATCCAGGTGGTCGCCAGTGCCTTGCTAGGAGCTCATCCCACGGCTTGCCCAAGCTAAAGTGCAAAGTAAACGTGACCCCAGGCCTCAAGGGAAGCACGAGCGTTTCCTATCAGCAAAGTTTGCTGTGCAGCCATCTCCAGGAACCCCGACTCGATAGAGTGCTTTCACTGCTCTCCGGCTCTCCGGAGGCCTCAGAGAGTCGCGTATGAATTCCCTTCTGAGGGAGAGCGTGGGTGCCGTGAGTCCCCTTTGTGTTTTCCGAGCCACACAGCGCAGAACAGGCTGTTGGGGTCAACCCTGTCTATGCAGAGGGAAGGGCAATGAACTGATCCTCGCTTGCCTAGCTTGATTTCTAGCGCTGTAAAGCAGCCCCAGGACAACGTTTTGGCCAGTATTACCTTCAGCGTGGCTCTCCCTCTGTGGAGGCCCTCTGAACTGCACTGAAAGAATCCCTGAGCCTACAGAGCCCCCTGGCAACTCTTACCTGTCATCTCTCTATTGTGACGCAAGGTACACTGTAGGCCCAGCCTGACAGAAAGAACAGAAAACCCGCTCAACGAGTGAGACATTTGGACGATCCAAGTCACCTAGGCCTGACTAAGTCATGAAGCGGGTAGTGCTATGCACGGCATGCAGAAGACCCCGGCTGCAACGAAGTGTGATCCTAGAAAGGCCCCGTGTGGCCGAAAGTCTCCAGTCGCCAGTCAGAGAGTGCCGGTAACTGCGCTGTGGGGTCCAGTTGGAAACGGGAGCATGTGGGAGAAGCCCGACTCTCCCCCTTTGGAAAGCAGCTTCGGGGCAGCTTCCAAGCTGCCTGAACACCACACCACCAGGACACTGTTCGCTCCACACATGCCTCTGAGGAGCAGTGAGCTTTTGCCAAAGAAACCGGGTGCTTGCGCTTCCTTCCTGGGAGCTCAGCCCAGAGCATACTGTAGCTAAAGTGCCAACTAAATGTGACCTCTAGTCTCGAGGTAAGGTGCACGTTTTCCCATTCCCAGAGGCAGGGGTGCACCAGTTTCCAGGGAGTCTCAGTCCATGGACGGCTGTAGCTTTAGTAGGCCTCGCAGCGCTCAAGCCTCTCACGGGGGCACTTCTTTCCAAGGAAGTGCACCGTGTACCAGAAGCCTTCTGAGCACAATCAAGGGATACACGGCTCTGGGACCATCCCTCACTATGCAGGTGAAAGGGCCGGCAACTAATCTGTTCTCTATGGCTAGCGTTCCACAGCTTTGAAACAGCCCCAGGAGCACGCTTCTTGGGCAGGCTTTCTTTCCATGCGGGTCTGCCACGTTGAGGACACCTATGCTGCCCTGAAAGAAATCACCGGGGCTCCAATCCACTTTGGGGACTCGTGCTCGACGTCTCTCTAAGTGAGGCAGAAAGTAGACTTTAGGTCCAGCCCGAAATAAAGTAGAGATGTACCCTGAGCCTTGCCAGGCATTTGGAACATGCAAAGTCACCTAGGCCGCCTGAGGGCATTTAGAGGATTATGCCATTCAGCACATGCAGAACAAACAGACTGCATCCCAAAGTTTCATCGCAGAAGGCCGAATTGTGTTCCAAGGGCCTCCTTTGGCTTGTCAGAGAAGAGAGGGATATGTGCTGGGTGATCCGGTGTGGAATTGAGAAGCCTGGGAAAAGGCAGTATGTTCCCCCATTTGAAAGGTAGATAGTGGCGGCCTCAAGGCTGACTGAAAGACAGTGCCGTTACCCGTCTTCTAGTCACTGCTAGGAATGCCTCAGGGAAGCAAGTGAGTTTTCTCCTACGAATCCAGGTGGTCGCCAGTGCCTTGCTAGGAGCTCATCCCACGGCTTGCCCAAGCTAAAGTGCAAAGTAAACGTGACCCCAGGCCTCAAGGGAAGCACGAGCGTTTCCTATCAGCAAAGTTTGCTGTGCAGCCATCTCCAGGAACCCCGACTCGATAGAGTGCTTTCACTGCTCTCCGGCTCTCCGGAGGCCTCAGAGAGTCGCGTATGAATTCCCTTCTGAGGGAGAGCGTGGGTGCCGTGAGTCCCCTTTGTGTTTTCCGAGCCACACAGCGCAGAACAGGCTGTTGGGGTCAACCCTGTCTATGCAGAGGGAAGGGCAATGAACTGATCCTCGCTTGCCTAGCTTGATTTCTAGCGCTGTAAAGCAGCCCCAGGACAACGTTTTGGCCAGTATTACCTTCAGCGTGGCTCTCCCTCTGTGGAGGCCCTCTGAACTGCACTGAAAGAATCCCTGAGCCTACAGAGCCCCCTGGCAACTCTTACCTGTCATCTCTCTATTGTGACGCAAGGTACACTGTAGGCCCAGCCTGACAGAAAGAACAGAAAAACCGCTCAACGAGTGAGACATTTGGACGATCCAAGTCACCTAGGCCTGACTAAGTCATGAAGCGGGTAGTGCTATGCACGGCATGCAAAAGACCCCGGCTGCAACGAAGTGTGATCCTAGAAAGGCCCCGTGTGGCCGAAAGTCTCCAGTCGCCAGTCAGAGAGTGCCGGTAACTGCGCTGTGGGGTCCAGTTGGAAACGGGAGCATGTGGGAGAAGCCCGACTCTCCCCCTTTGGAAAGCAGCTTCGGGGCAGCTTCCAAGCTGCCTGAACACCACACCACCAGGACACTGTTCGCTCCACACATGCCTCTGAGGAGCAGTGAGCTTTTGCCAAAGAAACCGGGTGCTTGCGCTTCCTTCCTGGGAGCTCAGCCCAGAGCATACTGTAGCTAAAGTGCCAACTAAATGTGACCTCTAGTCTCGAGGTAAGGTGCACGTTTTCCCATTCCCAGAGGCAGGGGTGCACCAGTTTCCAGGGAGTCTCAGTCCATGGACGGCTGTAGCTTTAGTAGGCCTCGCAGCGCTCAAGCCTCTCACGGGGGCACTTCTTTCCAAGGAAGTGCACCGTGTACCAGAAGCCTTCTGAGCACAATCAAGGGATACACGGCTCTGGGACCATCCCTCACTATGCAGGTGAAAGGGCCGGCAACTAATCTGTTCTCTATGGCTAGCGTTCCACAGCTTTGAAACAGCCCCAGGAGCACGCTTCTTGGGCAGGCTTTCTTTCCATGCGGGTCTGCCACGTTGAGGACACCTATGCTGCCCTGAAAGAAATCACCGGGGCTCCAATCCACTTTGGGGACTCGTGCTCGACGTCTCTCTAAGTGAGGCAGAAAGTAGACTTTAGGTCCAGCCCGAAATAAAGTAGAGATGTACCCTGAGCCTTGCCAGGCATTTGGAACATGCAAAGTCACCTAGGCCGCCTGAGGGCATTTAGAGGATTATGCCATTCAGCACATGCAGAACAAACAGACTGCATCCCAAAGTTTCATCGCAGAAGGCCGAATTGTGTTCCAAGGGCCTCCTTTGGCTTGTCAGAGAAGAGAGGGATATGTGCTGGGTGATCCGGTGTGGAATTGAGAAGCCTGGGAAAAGGCAGTATGTTCCCCCATTTGAAAGGTAGATAGTGGCAGCCTCAAGGCTGACTGAAAGACAGTGCCGTTACCCGTCTTCTAGTCACTGCTAGGAATGCCTCAGGGAAGCAAGTGAGTTTTCTCCTACGAATCCAGGTGGTCGCCAGTGCCTTGCTAGGAGCTCATCCCACGGCTTGCCCAAGCTAAAGTGCAAAGTAAACGTGACCCCAGGCCTCAAGGGAAGCACGAGCGTTTCCTATCAGCAAAGTTTGCTGTGCAGCCATCTCCAGGAACCCCGACTCGATAGAGTGCTTTCACTGCTCTCCGGCTCTCCGGAGGCCTCAGAGAGTCGCGTATGAATTCCCTTCTGAGGGAGAGCGTGGGTGCCGTGAGTCCCCTTTGTGTTTTCCGAGCCACACAGCGCAGAACAGGCTGTTGGGGTCAACCCTGTCTATGCAGAGGGAAGGGCAATGAACTGATCCTCGCTTGCCTAGCTTGATTTCTAGCGCTGTAAAGCAGCCCCAGGACAACGTTTTGGCCAGTATTACCTTCAGCGTGGCTCTCCCTCTGTGGAGGCCCTCTGAACTGCACTGAAAGAATCCCTGAGCCTACAGAGCCCCCTGGCAACTCTTACCTGTCATCTCTCTATTGTGACGCAAGGTACACTGTAGGCCCAGCCTGACAGAAAGAACAGAAAAACCGCTCAACGAGTGAGACATTTGGACGATCCAAGTCACCTAGGCCTGACTAAGTCATGAAGCGGGTAGTGCTATGCACGGCATGCAAAAGACCCCGGCTGCAACGAAGTGTGATCCTAGAAAGGCCCCGTGTGGCCGAAAGTCTCCAGTCGCCAGTCAGAGAGTGCCGGTAACTGCGCTGTGGGGTCCAGTTGGAAACGGGAGCATGTGGGAGAAGCCCGACTCTCCCCCTTTGGAAAGCAGCTTCGGGGCAGCTTCCAAGCTGCCTGAACACCACACCACCAGGACACTGTTCGCTCCACACATGCCTCTGAGGAGCAGTGAGCTTTTGCCAAAGAAACCGGGTGCTTGCGCTTCCTTCCTGGGAGCTCAGCCCAGAGCATACTGTAGCTAAAGTGCCAACTAAATGTGACCTCTAGTCTCGAGGTAAGGTGCACGTTTTCCCATTCCCAGAGGCAGGGGTGCACCAGTTTCCAGGGAGTCTCAGTCCATGGACGGCTGTAGCTTTAGTAGGCCTCGCAGCGCTCAAGCCTCTCACGGGGGCACTTCTTTCCAAGGAAGTGCACCGTGTACCAGAAGCCTTCTGAGCACAATCAAGGGATACACGGCTCTGGGACCATCCCTCACTATGCAGGTGAAAGGGCCGGCAACTAATCTGTTCTCTATGGCTAGCGTTCCACAGCTTTGAAACAGCCCCAGGAGCACGCTTCTTGGGCAGGCTTTCTTTCCATGCGGGTCTGCCACGTTGAGGACACCTATGCTGCCCTGGAAGAAATCACCGGGGCTCCAATCCACTTTGGGGACTCGTGCTCGACGTCTCTCTAAGTGAGGCAGAAAGTAGACTTTAGGTCCAGCCCGAAATAAAGTAGAGATGTACCCTGAGCCTTGCTAGGCATTTGGAACATGCAAAGTCACCTAGGCCGCCTGAGGGCATTTAGAGGATTATGCCATTCAGCACATGCAGAACAAACAGACTGCATCCCAAAGTTTCATCGCAGAAGGCCGAATTGTGTTCCAAGGGCCTCCTTTGGCTTGTCAGAGAAGAGAGGGATATGTGCTGGGTGATCCGGTGTGGAATTGAGAAGCCTGGGAAAAGGCAGTATGTTCCCCCATTTGAAAGGTAGATAGTGGCGGCCTCAAGGCTGACTGAAAGACAGTGCCGTTACCCGTCTTCTAGTCACTGCTAGGAATGCCTCAGGGAAGCAAGTGAGTTTTCTCCTACGAATCCAGGTGGTCGCCAGTGCCTTGCTAGGAGCTCATCCCACGGCTTGCCCAAGCTAAAGTGCAAAGTAAACGTGACCCCAGGCCTCAAGGGAAGCACGAGCGTTTCCTATCAGCAAAGTTTGCTGTGCAGCCATCTCCAGGAACCCCGACTCGATAGAGTGTGCTTTCACTGCTCTCCGGCTCTCCGGAGGCCTCAGAGAGTCGCGTATGAATTCCCTTCTGAGGGAGAGCGTGGGTGCCGTGAGTCCCCTTTGTGTTTTCCGAGCCACACAGCGCAGAACAGGCTGTTGGGGTCAACCCTGTCTATGCAGAGGGAAGGGCAATGAACTGATCCTCGCTTGCCTAGCTTGATTTCTAGCGCTGTAAAGCAGCCCCAGGACAACGTTTTGGCCAGTATTACCTTCAGCGTGGCTCTCCCTCTGTGGAGGCCCTCTGAACTGCACTGAAAGAATCCCTGAGCCTACAGAGCCCCCTGGCAACTCTTACCTGTCATCTCTCTATTGTGACGCAAGGTACACTGTAGGCCCAGCCTGACAGAAAGAACAGAAAAACCGCTCAACGAGTGAGACATTTGGACGATCCAAGTCACCTAGGCCTGACTAAGTCATGAAGCGGGTAGTGCTATGCACGGCATGCAGAAGACCCCGGCTGCAACCAAGTGTGATCCTAGAAAGGCCCCGTGTGGCCGAAAGTCTCCAGTCGCCAGTCAGAGAGTGCCGGTAACTGCGCTGTGGGGTCAAGTTGGAAACGGGAGCATGTGGGAGAAGCCCGACTCTCCCCCTTTGGAAAGCAGCTTCGGGGCAGCTTCCAAGCTGCCTGAACACCGCACCACCAGGACACTGTTCGCTCCACACATGCCTCTGAGGAGCAGTGAGCTTTTGCCAAAGAAACCGGGTGCTTGCGCTTCCTTCGTGGGAGCTCAGCCCAGAGCATACTGTAGCTAAAGTGCCAACTAAATGTGACCTCTAGTCTCGAGGTAAGGTGCACGTTTTCCCATTCCCAGAGGCAGGGGTGCACCAGTTTCCAGGGAGTCTCAGTCCATGGACGGCTGTAGCTTTAGTAGGCCTCGCAGCGCTCAAGCCTCTCACGGGGGCACTTCTTTCCAAGGAAGTGCACCGTGTACCAGAAGCCTTCTGAGCACAATCAAGGGATACACGGCTCTGGGACCATCCCTCACTATGCAGGTGAAAGGGCCGGCAACTAATCTGTTCTCTATGGCTAGCGTTCCACAGCTTTGAAACAGCCCCAGGAGCACGCTTCTTGGGCAGGCTTTCTTTCCATGCGGGTCTGCCACGTTGAGGACACCTATGCTGCCCTGGAAGAAATCACCGGGGCTCCAATCCACTTTGGGGACTCGTGCTCGACGTCTCTCTAAGTGAGGCAGAAAGTAGACTTTAGGTCCAGCCCGAAATAAAGTAGAGATGTACCCTGAGCCTTGCCAGGCATTTGGAACATGCAAAGTCACCTAGGCCGCCTGAGGGCATTTAGAGGATTATGCCATTCAGCACATGCAGAACAAACAGACTGCATCCCAAAGTTTCATCGCAGAAGGCCGAATTGTGTTCCAAGGGCCTCCTTTGGCTTGTCAGAGAAGAGAGGGATATGTGCTGGGTGATCCGGTGTGGAATTGAGAAGCCTGGGAAAAGGCAGTATGTTCCCCCATTTGAAAGGTAGATAGTGGCGGCCTCAAGGCTGACTGAAAGACAGTGCCGTTACCCGTCTTCTAGTCACTGCTAGGAATGCCTCAGGGAAGCAAGTGAGTTTTCTCCTACGAATCCAGGTGGTCGCCAGTGCCTTGCTAGGAGCTCATTCCACGGCTTGCCCAAGCTAAAGTGCAAAGTAAACGTGAGCCCAGGCCTCAAGGGAAGCACGAGCGTTTCCTATCAGCAAAGTTTGCTGTGCAGCCATCTCCAGGAACCCCGACTCGATAGAGTGTGCTTTCACTGCTCTCCGGCTCTCCGGAGGCCTCAGAGAGTCGCGTATGAATTCCCTTCTGAGGGAGAGCGTGGGTGCCGTGAGTCCCCTTTGTGTTTTCCGAGCCACACAGCGCAGAACAGGCTGTTGGGGTCAACCCTGTCTATGCAGAGGGAAGGGCAATGAACTGATCCTCGCTTGCCTAGCTTGATTTCTACCGCTGTAAAGCAGCCCCAGGACAACGTTTTGGCCAGTATTACCTTCAGCGTGGCTCTCCCTCTGTGGAGGCCCTCTGAACTGCACTGAAAGAATCCCTGAGCCTACAGAGCCCCCTGGCAACTCTTACCTGTCATCTCTCTATTGTGACGCAAGGTACACTGTAGGCCCAGCCTGACAGAAAGAACAGAAAAACCGCTCAACGAGTGAGACATTTGGACGATCCAAGTCACCTAGGCCTGACTAAGTCATGAAGCGGGTAGTGCTATGCACGGCATGCAGAAGACCCCGGCTGCAACCAAGTGTGATCCTAGAAAGGCCCCGTGTGGCCGAAAGTCTCCAGTCGCCAGTCAGAGAGTGCCGGTAACTGCGCTGTGGGGTCAAGTTGGAAACGGGAGCATGTGGGAGAAGCCCGACTCTCCCCCTTTGGAAAGCAGCTTCGGGGCAGCTTCCAAGCTGCCTGAACACCGCACCACCAGGACACTGTTCGCTCCACACATGCCTCTGAGGAGCAGTGAGCTTTTGCCAAAGAAACCGGGTGCTTGCGCTTCCTTCGTGGGAGCTCAGCCCAGAGCATACTGTAGCTAAAGTGCCAACTAAATGTGACCTCTAGTCTCGAGGTAAGGTGCACGTTTTCCCATTCCCAGAGGCAGGGGTGCACCAGTTTCCAGGGAGTCTCAGTCCATGGACGGCTGTAGCTTTAGTAGGCCTCCCAGCGCTCAAGCCTCTCACGGGGGCACTTCTTTCCAAGGAAGTGCACCGTGTACCAGAAGCCTTCTGAGCACAATCAAGGGATACACGGCTCTGGGACCATCCCTCACTATGCAGGTGAAAGGGCCGGCAACTAATCTGTTCTCTATGGCTAGCGTTCCACAGCTTTGAAACAGCCCCAGGAGCACGCTTCTTGGGCAGGCTTTCTTTCCATGCGGGTCTGCCACGTTGAGGACACCTATGCTGCCCTGGAAGAAATCACCGGGGCTCCAATCCACTTTGGGGACTCGTGCTCGACGTCTCTCTAAGTGAGGCAGAAAGTAGACTTTAGGTCCAGCCCGAAATAAAGTAGAGATGTACCCTGAGCCTTGCCAGGCATTTGGAACATGCAAAGTCACCTAGGCCGCCTGAGGGCATTTAGAGGATTATGCCATTCAGCACATGCAGAACAAACAGACTGCATCCCAAAGTTTCATCGCAGAAGGCCGAATTGTGTTCCAAGGGCCTCCTTTGGCTTGTCAGAGAAGAGAGGGATATGTGCTGGGTGATCCGGTGTGGAATTGAGAAGCCTGGGAAAAGGCAGTATGTTCCCCCATTTGAAAGGTAGATAGTGGCGGCCTCAAGGCTGACTGAAAGACAGTGCCGTTACCCGTCTTCTAGTCACTGCTAGGAATGCCTCAGGGAAGCAAGTGAGTTTTCTCCTACGAATCCAGGTGGTCGCCAGTGCCTTGCTAGGAGCTCATCCCACGGCTTGCCCAAGCTAAAGTGCAAAGTAAACGTGAGCCCAGGCCTCAAGGGAAGCACGAGCGTTTCCTATCAGCAAAGTTTGCTGTGCAGCCATCTCCAGGAACCCCGACTCGATAGAGTGCTTTCACTGCTCTCCGGCTCTCCGGAGGCCTCAGAGAGTCGCGTATGAATTCCCTTCTGAGGGAGAGCGTGGGTGCCGTGAGTCCCCTTTGTGTTTTCCGAGCCACACAGCGCAGAACAGGCTGTTGGGGTCAACCCTGTCTATGCAGAGGGAAGGGCAATGAACTGATCCTCGCTTGCCTAGCTGGATTTCTAGCGCTGTAAAGCAGCCCCAGGACAACGTTTTGGCCAGTATTACCTTCAGCGTGGCTCTCCCTCTGTGGAGGCCCTCTGAACTGCACTGAAAGAATCCCTGAGCCTACAGAGCCCCCTGGCAACTCTTACCTGTCATCTCTCTATTGAGACGCAAGGTACACTGTAGGCCCAGCCTGACAGAAAGAACAGAAAAACCGCTCAACGAGTGAGACATTTGGACGATCCAAGTCACCTAGGCCTGACTAAGTCATGAAGCGGGTAGTGCTATGCACGGCATGCAAAAGACCCCGGCTGCAACCAAGTGTGATCCTAGAAAGGCCCCGTGTGGCCGAAAGTCTCCAGTCGCCAGTCAGAGAGTGCCGGTAACTGCGCTGTGGGGTCAAGTTGGAAACGGAGCATGTGGGAGAAGCCCGACTCTCCCCCTTTGGAAAGCAGCTTCGGGGCAGCTTCCAAGCTGCCTGAACACCGCACCACCAGGACACTGTTCGCTCCACACATGCCTCTGAGGAGCAGTGAGCTTTTGCCAAAGAAACCGGGTGCTTGCGCTTCCTTCCTGGGAGCTCAGCCCAGAGCATACTGTAGCTAAAGTGCCAACTAAATGTGACCTCTAGTCTCGAGGTAAGGTGCACGTTTTCCCATTCCCAGAGGCAGGGGTGCACCAGTTTCCAGGGAGTCTCAGTCCATGGACGGCTGTAGCTTTAGTAGGCCTCGCAGCGCTCAAGCCTCTCACGGGGGCACTTCTTTCCAAGGAAGTGCACCGTGTACCAGAAGCCTTCTGAGCACAATCAAGGGATACACGGCTCTGGGACCATCCCTCACTATGCAGGTGAAAGGGCCGGCAACTAATCTGTTCTCTATGGCTAGCGTTCCACAGCTTTGAAACAGCCCCAGGAGCACGCTTCTTGGGCAGGCTTTCTTTCCATGCGGGTCTGCCACGTTGAGGACACCTATGCTGCCCTGAAAGAAATCACCGGGGCTCCAATCCACTTTGGGGACTCGTGCTCGACGTCTCTCTAAGTGAGGCAGAAAGTAGACTTTAGGTCCAGCCCGAAATAAAGTAGAGATGTACCCTGAGCCTTGCCAGGCATTTGGAACATGCAAAGTCACCTAGGCCGCCTGAGGGCATTTAGAGGATTATGCCATTCAGCACATGCAGAACAAACAGACTGCATCCCAAAGTTTCATCGCAGAAGGCCGAATTGTGTTCCAAGGGCCTCCTTTGGCTTGTCAGAGAAGAGAGGGATATGTGCTGGGTGATCCGGTGTGGAATTGAGAAGCCTGGGAAAAGGCAGTATGTTCCCCCATTTGAAAGGTAGATAGTGGCAGCCTCAAGGCTGACTGAAAGACAGTGCCGTTACCCGTCTTCTAGTCACTGCTAGGAATGCCTCAGGGAAGCAAGTGAGTTTTCTCCTACGAATCCAGGTGGTCGCCAGTGCCTTGCTAGGAGCTCATCCCACGGCTTGCCCAAGCTAAAGTGCAAAGTAAACGTGAGCCCAGGCCTCAAGGGAAGCACGAGCGTTTCCTATCAGCAAAGTTTGCTGTGCAGCCATCTCCAGGAACCCCGACTCGATAGAGTGCTTTCACTGCTCTCCGGCTCTCCGGAGGCCTCAGAGAGTCGCGTATGAATTCCCTTCTGAGGGAGAGCGTGGGTGCCGTGAGTCCCCTTTGTGTTTTCCGAGCCACACAGCGCAGAACAGGCTGTTGGGGTCAACCCTGTCTATGCAGAGGGAAGGGCAATGAACTGATCCTCGCTTGCCTAGCTTGATTTCTAGCGCTGTAAAGCAGCCCCAGGACAACGTTTTGGCCAGTATTACCTTCAGCGTGGCTCTCCCTCTGTGGAGGCCCTCTGAACTGCACTGAAAGAATCCCTGAGCCTACAGAGCCCCCTGGCAACTCTTACCTGTCATCTCTCTATTGTGACGCAAGGTACACTGTAGGCCCAGCCTGACAGAAAGAACAGAAAAACCGCTCAACGAGTGAGACATTTGGACGATCCAAGTCACCTAGGCCTGACTAAGTCATGAAGCGGGTAGTGCTATGCACGGCATGCAAAAGACCCCGGCTGCAACGAAGTGTGATCCTAGAAAGGCCCCGTGTGGCCGAAAGTCTCCAGTCGCCAGTCAGAGAGTGCCGGTAACTGCGCTGTGGGGTCCAGTTGGAAACGGGAGCATGTGGGAGAAGCCCGACTCTCCCCCTTTGGAAAGCAGCTTCGGGGCAGCTTCCAAGCTGCCTGAACACCACACCACCAGGACACTGTTCGCTCCACACATGCCTCTGAGGAGCAGTGAGCTTTTGCCAAAGAAACCGGGTGCTTGCGCTTCCTTCCTGGGAGCTCAGCCCAGAGCATACTGTAGCTAAAGTGCCAACTAAATGTGACCTCTAGTCTCGAGGTAAGGTGCACGTTTTCCCATTCCCAGAGGCAGGGGTGCACCAGTTTCCAGGGAGTCTCAGTCCATGGACGGCTGTAGCTTTAGTAGGCCTCGCAGCGCTCAAGCCTCTCACGGGGGCACTTCTTTCCAAGGAAGTGCACCGTGTACCAGAAGCCTTCTGAGCACAATCAAGGGATACACGGCTCTGGGACCATCCCTCACTATGCAGGTGAAAGGGCCGGCAACTAATCTGTTCTCTATGGCTAGCGTTCCACAGCTTTGAAACAGCCCCAGGAGCACGCTTCTTGGGCAGGCTTTCTTTCCATGCGGGTCTGCCACGTTGAGGACACCTATGCTGCCCTGGAAGAAATCACCGGGGCTCCAATCCACTTTGGGGACTCGTGCTCGACGTCTCTCTAAGTGAGGCAGAAAGTAGACTTTAGGTCCAGCCCGAAATAAAGTAGAGATGTACCCTGAGCCTTGCTAGGCATTTGGAACATGCAAAGTCACCTAGGCCGCCTGAGGGCATTTAGAGGATTATGCCATTCAGCACATGCAGAACAAACAGACTGCATCCCAAAGTTTCATCGCAGAAGGCCGAATTGTGTTCCAAGGGCCTCCTTTGGCTTGTCAGAGAAGAGAGGGATATGTGCTGGGTGATCCGGTGTGGAATTGAGAAGCCTGGGAAAAGGCAGTATGTTCCCCCATTTGAAAGGTAGATAGTGGCGGCCTCAAGGCTGACTGAAAGACAGTGCCGTTACCCGTCTTCTAGTCACTGCTAGGAATGCCTCAGGGAAGCAAGTGAGTTTTCTCCTACGAATCCAGGTGGTCGCCAGTGCCTTGCTAGGAGCTCATCCCACGGCTTGCCCAAGCTAAAGTGCAAAGTAAACGTGAGCCCAGGCCTCAAGGGAAGCACGAGCGTTTCCTATCAGCAAAGTTTGCTGTGCAGCCATCTCCAGGAACCCCGACTCGATAGAGTGTGCTTTCACTGCTCTCCGGCTCTCCGGAGGCCTCAGAGAGTCGCGTATGAATTCCCTTCTGAGGGAGAGCGTGGGTGCCGTGAGTCCCCTTTGTGTTTTCCGAGCCACACAGCGCAGAACAGGCTGTTGGGGTCAACCCTGTCTATGCAGAGGGAAGGGCAATGAACTGATCCTCGCTTGCCTAGCTTGATTTCTACCGCTGTAAAGCAGCCCCAGGACAACGTTTTGGCCAGTATTACCTTCAGCGTGGCTCTCCCTCTGTGGAGGCCCTCTGAACTGCACTGAAAGAATCCCTGAGCCTACAGAGCCCCCTGGCAACTCTTACCTGTCATCTCTCTATTGTGACGCAAGGTACACTGTAGGCCCAGCCTGACAGAAAGAACAGAAAAACCGCTCAACGAGTGAGACATTTGGACGATCCAAGTCACCTAGGCCTGACTAAGTCATGAAGCGGGTAGTGCTATGCACGGCATGCAGAAGACCCCGGCTGCAACCAAGTGTGATCCTAGAAAGGCCCCGTGTGGCCGAAAGTCTCCAGTCGCCAGTCAGAGAGTGCCGGTAACTGCGCTGTGGGGTCAAGTTGGAAACGGGAGCATGTGGGAGAAGCCCGACTCTCCCCCTTTGGAAAGCAGCTTCGGGGCAGCTTCCAAGCTGCCTGAACACCGCACCACCAGGACACTGTTCGCTCCACACATGCCTCTGAGGAGCAGTGAGCTTTTGCCAAAGAAACCGGGTGCTTGCGCTTCCTTCGTGGGAGCTCAGCCCAGAGCATACTGTAGCTAAAGTGCCAACTAAATGTGACCTCTAGTCTCGAGGTAAGGTGCACGTTTTCCCATTCCCAGAGGCAGGGGTGCACCAGTTTCCAGGGAGTCTCAGTCCATGGACGGCTGTAGCTTTAGTAGGCCTCGCAGCGCTCAAGCCTCTCACGGGGGCACTTCTTTCCAAGGAAGTGCACCGTGTACCAGAAGCCTTCTGAGCACAATCAAGGGATACACGGCTCTGGGACCATCCCTCACTATGCAGGTGAAAGGGCCGGCAACTAATCTGTTCTCTATGGCTAGCGTTCCACAGCTTTGAAACAGCCCCAGGAGCACGCTTCTTGGGCAGGCTTTCTTTCCATGCGGGTCTGCCACGTTGAGGACACCTATGCTGCCCTGGAAGAAATCACCGGGGCTCCAATCCACTTTGGGGACTCGTGCTCGACGTCTCTCTAAGTGAGGCAGAAAGTAGACTTTAGGTCCAGCCCGAAATAAAGTAGAGATGTACCCTGAGCCTTGCCAGGCATTTGGAACATGCAAAGTCACCTAGGCCGCCTGAGGGCATTTAGAGGATTATGCCATTCAGCACATGCAGAACAAACAGACTGCATCCCAAAGTTTCATCGCAGAAGGCCGAATTGTGTTCCAAGGGCCTCCTTTGGCTTGTCAGAGAAGAGAGGGATATGTGCTGGGTGATCCGGTGTGGAATTGAGAAGCCTGGGAAAAGGCAGTATGTTCCCCCATTTGAAAGGTAGATAGTGGCGGCCTCAAGGCTGACTGAAAGACAGTGCCGTTACCCGTCTTCTAGTCACTGCTAGGAATGCCTCAGGGAAGCAAGTGAGTTTTCTCCTACGAATCCAGGTGGTCGCCAGTGCCTTGCTAGGAGCTCATCCCACGGCTTGCCCAAGCTAAAGTGCAAAGTAAACGTGACCCCAGGCCTCAAGGGAAGCACGAGCGTTTCCTATCAGCAAAGTTTGCTGTGCAGCCATCTCCAGGAACCCCGACTCGATAGAGTGCTTTCACTGCTCTCCGGCTCTCCGGAGGCCTCAGAGAGTCGCGTATGAATTCCCTTCTGAGGGAGAGCGTGGGTGCCGTGAGTCCCCTTTGTGTTTTCCGAGCCACACAGCGCAGAACAGGCTGTTGGGGTCAACCCTGTCTATGCAGAGGGAAGGGCAATGAACTGATCCTCGCTTGCCTAGCTGGATTTCTACCGCTGTAAAGCAGCCCCAGGACAACGTTTTGGCCAGTATTACCTTCAGCGTGGCTCTCCCTCTGTGGAGGCCCTCTGAACTGCACTGAAAGAATCCCTGAGCCTACAGAGCCCCCTGGCAACTCTTACCTGTCATCTCTCTATTGAGACGCAAGGTACACTGTAGGCCCAGCCTGACAGAAAGAACAGAAAAACCGCTCAACGAGTGAGACATTTGGACGATCCAAGTCACCTAGGCCTGACTAAGTCATGAAGCGGGTAGTGCTATGCACGGCATGCAAAAGACCCCGGCTGCAACCAAGTGTGATCCTAGAAAGGCCCCGTGTGGCCGAAAGTCTCCAGTCGCCAGTCAGAGAGTGCCGGTAACTGCGCTGTGGGGTCAAGTTGGAAACGGAGCATGTGGGAGAAGCCCGACTCTCCCCCTTTGGAAAGCAGCTTCGGGGCAGCTTCCAAGCTGCCTGAACACCGCACCACCAGGACACTGTTCGCTCCACACATGCCTCTGAGGAGCAGTGAGCTTTTGCCAAAGAAACCGGGTGCTTGCGCTTCCTTCCTGGGAGCTCAGCCCAGAGCATACTGTAGCTAAAGTGCCAACTAAATGTGACCTCTAGTCTCGAGGTAAGGTGCACGTTTTCCCATTCCCAGAGGCAGGGGTGCACCAGTTTCCAGGGAGTCTCAGTCCATGGACGGCTGTAGCTTTAGTAGGCCTCCCAGCGCTCAAGCCTCTCACGGGGGCACTTCTTTCCAAGGAAGTGCACCGTGTACCAGAAGCCTTCTGAGCACAATCAAGGGATACACGGCTCTGGGACCATCCCTCACTATGCAGGTGAAAGGGCCGGCAACTAATCTGTTCTCTATGGCTAGCGTTCCACAGCTTTGAAACAGCCCCAGGAGCACGCTTCTTGGGCAGGCTTTCTTTCCATGCGGGTCTGCCACGTTGAGGACACCTATGCTGCCCTGGAAGAAATCACCGGGGCTCCAATCCACTTTGGGGACTCGTGCTCGACGTCTCTCTAAGTGAGGCAGAAAGTAGACTTTAGGTCCAGCCCGAAATAAAGTAGAGATGTACCCTGAGCCTTGCCAGGCATTTGGAACATGCAAAGTCACCTAGGCCGCCTGAGGGCATTTAGAGGATTATGCCATTCAGCACATGCAGAACAAACAGACTGCATCCCAAAGTTTCATCGCAGAAGGCCGAATTGTGTTCCAAGGGCCTCCTTTGGCTTGTCAGAGAAGAGAGGGATATGTGCTGGGTGATCCGGTGTGGAATTGAGAAGCCTGGGAAAAGGCAGTATGTTCCCCCATTTGAAAGGTAGATAGTGGCGGCCTCAAGGCTGACTGAAAGACAGTGCCGTTACCCGTCTTCTAGTCACTGCTAGGAATGCCTCAGGGAAGCAAGTGAGTTTTCTCCTACGAATCCAGGTGGTCGCCAGTGCCTTGCTAGGAGCTCATCCCACGGCTTGCCCAAGCTAAAGTGCAAAGTAAACGTGACCCCAGGCCTCAAGGGAAGCACGAGCGTTTCCTATCAGCAAAGTTTGCTGTGCAGCCATCTCCAGGAACCCCGACTCGATAGAGTGCTTTCACTGCTCTCCGGCTCTCCGGAGGCCTCAGAGAGTCGCGTATGAATTCCCTTCTGAGGGAGAGCGTGGGTGCCGTGAGTCCCCTTTGTGTTTTCCGAGCCACACAGCGCAGAACAGGCTGTTGGGGTCAACCCTGTCTATGCAGAGGGAAGGGCAATGAACTGATCCTCGCTTGCCTAGCTGGATTTCTACCGCTGTAAAGCAGCCCCAGGACAACGTTTTGGCCAGTATTACCTTCAGCGTGGCTCTCCCTCTGTGGAGGCCCTCTGAACTGCACTGAAAGAATCCCTGAGCCTACAGAGCCCCCTGGCAACTCTTACCTGTCATCTCTCTATTGAGACGCAAGGTACACTGTAGGCCCAGCCTGACAGAAAGAACAGAAAAACCGCTCAACGAGTGAGACATTTGGACGATCCAAGTCACCTAGGCCTGACTAAGTCATGAAGCGGGTAGTGCTATGCACGGCATGCAAAAGACCCCGGCTGCAACCAAGTGTGATCCTAGAAAGGCCCCGTGTGGCCGAAAGTCTCCAGTCGCCAGTCAGAGAGTGCCGGTAACTGCGCTGTGGGGTCAAGTTGGAAACGGAGCATGTGGGAGAAGCCCGACTCTCCCCCTTTGGAAAGCAGCTTCGGGGCAGCTTCCAAGCTGCCTGAACACCGCACCACCAGGACACTGTTCGCTCCACACATGCCTCTGAGGAGCAGTGAGCTTTTGCCAAAGAAACCGGGTGCTTGCGCTTCCTTCGTGGGAGCTCAGCCCAGAGCATACTGTAGCTAAAGTGCCAACTAAATGTGACCTCTAGTCTCGAGGTAAGGTGCACGTTTTCCCATTCCCAGAGGCAGGGGTGCACCAGTTTCCAGGGAGTCTCAGTCCATGGACGGCTGTAGCTTTAGTAGGCCTCCCAGCGCTCAAGCCTCTCACGGGGGCACTTCTTTCCAAGGAAGTGCACCGTGTACCAGAAGCCTTCTGAGCACAATCAAGGGATACACGGCTCTGGGACCATCCCTCACTATGCAGGTGAAAGGGCCGGCAACTAATCTGTTCTCTATGGCTAGCGTTCCACAGCTTTGAAACAGCCCCAGGAGCACGCTTCTTGGGCAGGCTTTCTTTCCATGCGGGTCTGCCACGTTGAGGACACCTATGCTGCCCTGAAAGAAATCACCGGGGCTCCAATCCACTTTGGGGACTCGTGCTCGACGTCTCTCTAAGTGAGGCAGAAAGTAGACTTTAGGTCCAGCCCGAAATAAAGTAGAGATGTACCCTGAGCCTTGCCAGGCATTTGGAACATGCAAAGTCACCTAGGCCGCCTGAGGGCATTTAGAGGATTATGCCATTCAGCACATGCAGAACAAACAGACTGCATCCCAAAGTTTCATCGCAGAAGGCCGAATTGTGTTCCAAGGGCCTCCTTTGGCTTGTCAGAGAAGAGAGGGATATGTGCTGGGTGATCCGGTGTGGAATTGAGAAGCCTGGGTAAAGGCAGTATGTTCCCCCATTTGAAAGGTAGATAGTGGCGGCCTCAAGGCTGACTGAAAGACAGTGCCGTTACCCGTCTTCTAGTCACTGCTAGGAATGCCTCAGGGAAGCAAGTGAGTTTTCTCCTACGAATCCAGGTGGTCGCCAGTGCCTTGCTAGGAGCTCATCCCACGGCTTGCCCAAGCTAAAGTGCAAAGTAAACGTGAGCCCAGGCCTCAAGGGAAGCACGAGCGTTTCCTATCAGCAAAGTTTGCTGTGCAGCCATCTCCAGGAACCCCGACTCGATAGAGTGTGCTTTCACTGCTCTCCGGCTCTCCGGAGGCCTCAGAGAGTCGCGTATGAATTCCCTTCTGAGGGAGAGCGTGGGTGCCGTGAGTCCCCTTTGTGTTTTCCGAGCCACACAGCGCAGAACAGGCTGTTGGGGTCAACCCTGTCTATGCAGAGGGAAGGGCAATGAACTGATCCTCGCTTGCCTAGCTTGATTTCTACCGCTGTAAAGCAGCCCCAGGACAACGTTTTGGCCAGTATTACCTTCAGCGTGGCTCTCCCTCTGTGGAGGCCCTCTGAACTGCACTGAAAGAATCCCTGAGCCTACAGAGCCCCCTGGCAACTCTTACCTGTCATCTCTCTATTGTGACGCAAGGTACACTGTAGGCCCAGCCTGACAGAAAGAACAGAAAACCCGCTCAACGAGTGAGACATTTGGACGATCCAAGTCACCTAGGCCTGACTAAGTCATGAAGCGGGTAGTGCTATGCACGGCATGCAGAAGACCCCGGCTGCAACCAAGTGTGATCCTAGAAAGGCCCCGTGTGGCCGAAAGTCTCCAGTCGCCAGTCAGAGAGTGCCGGTAACTGCGCTGTGGGGTCAAGTTGGAAACGGGAGCATGTGGGAGAAGCCCGACTCTCCCCCTTTGGAAAGCAGCTTCGGGGCAGCTTCCAAGCTGCCTGAACACCGCACCACCAGGACACTGTTCGCTCCACACATGCCTCTGAGGAGCAGTGAGCTTTTGCCAAAGAAACCGGGTGCTTGCGCTTCCTTCGTGGGAGCTCAGCCCAGAGCATACTGTAGCTAAAGTGCCAACTAAATGTGACCTCTAGTCTCGAGGTAAGGTGCACGTTTTCCCATTCCCAGAGGCAGGGGTGCACCAGTTTCCAGGGAGTCTCAGTCCATGGACGGCTGTAGCTTTAGTAGGCCTCCCAGCGCTCAAGCCTCTCACGGGGGCACTTCTTTCCAAGGAAGTGCACCGTGTACCAGAAGCCTTCTGAGCACAATCAAGGGATACACGGCTCTGGGACCATCCCTCACTATGCAGGTGAAAGGGCCGGCAACTAATCTGTTCTCTATGGCTAGCGTTCCACAGCTTTGAAACAGCCCCAGGAGCACGCTTCTTGGGCAGGCTTTCTTTCCATGCGGGTCTGCCACGTTGAGGACACCTATGCTGCCCTGAAAGAAATCACCGGGGCTCCAATCCACTTTGGGGACTCGTGCTCGACGTCTCTCTAAGTGAGGCAGAAAGTAGACTTTAGGTCCAGCCCGAAATAAAGTAGAGATGTACCCTGAGCCTTGCCAGGCATTTGGAACATGCAAAGTCACCTAGGCCGCCTGAGGGCATTTAGAGGATTATGCCATTCAGCACATGCAGAACAAACAGACTGCATCCCAAAGTTTCATCGCAGAAGGCCGAATTGTGTTCCAAGGGCCTCCTTTGGCTTGTCAGAGAAGAGAGGGATATGTGCTGGGTGATCCGGTGTGGAATTGAGAAGCCTGGGTAAAGGCAGTATGTTCCCCCATTTGAAAGGTAGATAGTGGCGGCCTCAAGGCTGACTGAAAGACAGTGCCGTTACCCGTCTTCTAGTCACTGCTAGGAATGCCTCAGGGAAGCAAGTGAGTTTTCTCCTACGAATCCAGGTGGTCGCCAGTGCCTTGCTAGGAGCTCATCCCACGGCTTGCCCAAGCTAAAGTGCAAAGTAAACGTGAGCCCAGGCCTCAAGGGAAGCACGAGCGTTTCCTATCAGCAAAGTTTGCTGTGCAGCCATCTCCAGGAACCCCGACTCGATAGAGTGTGCTTTCACTGCTCTCCGGCTCTCCGGAGGCCTCAGAGAGTCGCGTATGAATTCCCTTCTGAGGGAGAGCGTGGGTGCCGTGAGTCCCCTTTGTGTTTTCCGAGCCACACAGCGCAGAACAGGCTGTTGGGGTCAACCCTGTCTATGCAGAGGGAAGGGCAATGAACTGATCCTCGCTTGCCTAGCTTGATTTCTACCGCTGTAAAGCAGCCCCAGGACAACGTTTTGGCCAGTATTACCTTCAGCGTGGCTCTCCCTCTGTGGAGGCCCTCTGAACTGCACTGAAAGAATCCCTGAGCCTACAGAGCCCCCTGGCAACTCTTACCTGTCATCTCTCTATTGTGACGCAAGGTACACTGTAGGCCCAGCCTGACAGAAAGAACAGAAAACCCGCTCAACGAGTGAGACATTTGGACGATCCAAGTCACCTAGGCCTGACTAAGTCATGAAGCGGGTAGTGCTATGCACGGCATGCAGAAGACCCCGGCTGCAACCAAGTGTGATCCTAGAAAGGCCCCGTGTGGCCGAAAGTCTCCAGTCGCCAGTCAGAGAGTGCCGGTAACTGCGCTGTGGGGTCAAGTTGGAAACGGGAGCATGTGGGAGAAGCCCGACTCTCCCCCTTTGGAAAGCAGCTTCGGGGCAGCTTCCAAGCTGCCTGAACACCGCACCACCAGGACACTGTTCGCTCCACACATGCCTCTGAGGAGCAGTGAGCTTTTGCCAAAGAAACCGGGTGCTTGCGCTTCCTTCGTGGGAGCTCAGCCCAGAGCATACTGTAGCTAAAGTGCCAACTAAATGTGACCTCTAGTCTCGAGGTAAGGTGCACGTTTTCCCATTCCCAGAGGCAGGGGTGCACCAGTTTCCAGGGAGTCTCAGTCCATGGACGGCTGTAGCTTTAGTAGGCCTCCCAGCGCTCAAGCCTCTCACGGGGGCACTTCTTTCCAAGGAAGTGCACCGTGTACCAGAAGCCTTCTGAGCACAATCAAGGGATACACGGCTCTGGGACCATCCCTCACTATGCAGGTGAAAGGGCCGGCAACTAATCTGTTCTCTATGGCTAGCGTTCCACAGCTTTGAAACAGCCCCAGGAGCACGCTTCTTGGGCAGGCTTTCTTTCCATGCGGGTCTGCCACGTTGAGGACACCTATGCTGCCCTGGAAGAAATCACCGGGGCTCCAATCCACTTTGGGGACTCGTGCTCGACGTCTCTCTAAGTGAGGCAGAAAGTAGACTTTAGGTCCAGCCCGAAATAAAGTAGAGATGTACCCTGAGCCTTGCCAGGCATTTGGAACATGCAAAGTCACCTAGGCCGCCTGAGGGCATTTAGAGGATTATGCCATTCAGCACATGCAGAACAAACAGACTGCATCCCAAAGTTTCATCGCAGAAGGCCGAATTGTGTTCCAAGGGCCTCCTTTGGCTTGTCAGAGAAGAGAGGGATATGTGCTGGGTGATCCGGTGTGGAATTGAGAAGCCTGGGAAAAGGCAGTATGTTCCCCCATTTGAAAGGTAGATAGTGGCGGCCTCAAGGCTGACTGAAAGACAGTGCCGTTACCCGTCTTCTAGTCACTGCTAGGAATGCCTCAGGGAAGCAAGTGAGTTTTCTCCTACGAATCCAGGTGGTCGCCAGTGCCTTGCTAGGAGCTCATCCCACGGCTTGCCCAAGCTAAAGTGCAAAGTAAACGTGACCCCAGGCCTCAAGGGAAGCACGAGCGTTTCCTATCAGCAAAGTTTGCTGTGCAGCCATCTCCAGGAACCCCGACTCGATAGAGTGCTTTCACTGCTCTCCGGCTCTCCGGAGGCCTCAGAGAGTCGCGTATGAATTCCCTTCTGAGGGAGAGCGTGGGTGCCGTGAGTCCCCTTTGTGTTTTCCGAGCCACACAGCGCAGAACAGGCTGTTGGGGTCAACCCTGTCTATGCAGAGGGAAGGGCAATGAACTGATCCTCGCTTGCCTAGCTGGATTTCTACCGCTGTAAAGCAGCCCCAGGACAACGTTTTGGCCAGTATTACCTTCAGCGTGGCTCTCCCTCTGTGGAGGCCCTCTGAACTGCACTGAAAGAATCCCTGAGCCTACAGAGCCCCCTGGCAACTCTTACCTGTCATCTCTCTATTGTGACGCAAGGTACACTGTAGGCCCAGCCTGACAGAAAGAACAGAAAACCCGCTCAACGAGTGAGACATTTGGACGATCCAAGTCACCTAGGCCTGACTAAGTCATGAAGCGGGTAGTGCTATGCACGGCATGCAGAAGACCCCGGCTGCAACGAAGTGTGATCCTAGAAAGGCCCCGTGTGGCCGAAAGTCTCCAGTCGCCAGTCAGAGAGTGCCGGTTACTGCGCTGTGGGGTCAAGTTGGAAACGGAGCATGTGGGAGAAGCCCGACTCTCCCCCTTTGGAAAGCAGCTTCGGGGCAGCTTCCAAGCTGCCTGAACACCGCACCACCAGGACACTGTTCGCTCCACACATGCCTCTGAGGAGCAGTGAGCTTTTGCCAAAGAAACCGGGTGCTTGCGCTTCCTTCCTGGGAGCTCAGCCCAGAGCATACTGTAGCTAAAGTGCCAACTAAATGTGACCTCTAGTCTCGAGGTAAGGTGCACGTTTTCCCATTCCCAGAGGCAGGGGTGCACCAGTTTCCAGGGAGTCTCAGTCCATGGACGGCTGTAGCTTTAGTAGGCCTCGCAGCGCTCAAGCCTCTCACGGGGGCACTTCTTTCCAAGGAAGTGCACCGTGTACCAGAAGCCTTCTGAGCACAATCAAGGGATACACGGCTCTGGGACCATCCCTCACTATGCAGGTGAAAGGGCCGGCAACTAATCTGTTCTCTATGGCTAGCGTTCCACAGCTTTGAAACAGCCCCAGGAGCACGCTTCTTGGGCAGGCTTTCTTTCCATGCGGGTCTGCCACGTTGAGGACACCTATGCTGCCCTGAAAGAAATCACCGGGGCTCCAATCCACTTTGGGGACTCGTGCTCGACGTCTCTCTAAGTGAGGCAGAAAGTAGACTTTAGGTCCAGCCCGAAATAAAGTAGAGATGTACCCTGAGCCTTGCCAGGCATTTGGAACATGCAAAGTCACCTAGGCCGCCTGAGGGCATTTAGAGGATTATGCCATTCAGCACATGCAGAACAAACAGACTGCATCCCAAAGTTTCATCGCAGAAGGCCGAATTGTGTTCCAAGGGCCTCCTTTGGCTTGTCAGAGAAGAGAGGGATATGTGCTGGGTGATCCGGTGTGGAATTGAGAAGCCTGGGAAAAGGCAGTATGTTCCCCCATTTGAAAGGTAGATAGTGGCGGCCTCAAGGCTGACTGAAAGACAGTGCCGTTACCCGTCTTCTAGTCACTGCTAGGAATGCCTCAGGGAAGCAAGTGAGTTTTCTCCTACGAATCCAGGTGGTCGCCAGTGCCTTGCTAGGAGCTCATCCCACGGCTTGCCCAAGCTAAAGTGCAAAGTAAACGTGAGCCCAGGCCTCAAGGGAAGCACGAGCGTTTCCTATCAGCAAAGTTTGCTGTGCAGCCATCTCCAGGAACCCCGACTCGATAGAGTGTGCTTTCACTGCTCTCCGGCTCTCCGGAGGCCTCAGAGAGTCGCGTATGAATTCCCTTCTGAGGGAGAGCGTGGGTGCCGTGAGTCCCCTTTGTGTTTTCCGAGCCACACAGCGCAGAACAGGCTGTTGGGGTCAACCCTGTCTATGCAGAGGGAAGGGCAATGAACTGATCCTCGCTTGCCTAGCTTGATTTCTACCGCTGTAAAGCAGCCCCAGGACAACGTTTTGGCCAGTATTACCTTCAGCGTGGCTCTCCCTCTGTGGAGGCCCTCTGAACTGCACTGAAAGAATCCCTGAGCCTACAGAGCCCCCTGGCAACTCTTACCTGTCATCTCTCTATTGTGACGCAAGGTACACTGTAGGCCCAGCCTGACAGAAAGAACAGAAAACCCGCTCAACGAGTGAGACATTTGGACGATCCAAGTCACCTAGGCCTGACTAAGTCATGAAGCGGGTAGTGCTATGCACGGCATGCAGAAGACCCCGGCTGCAACCAAGTGTGATCCTAGAAAGGCCCCGTGTGGCCGAAAGTCTCCAGTCGCCAGTCAGAGAGTGCCGGTAACTGCGCTGTGGGGTCAAGTTGGAAACGGGAGCATGTGGGAGAAGCCCGACTCTCCCCCTTTGGAAAGCAGCTTCGGGGCAGCTTCCAAGCTGCCTGAACACCGCACCACCAGGACACTGTTCGCTCCACACATGCCTCTGAGGAGCAGTGAGCTTTTGCCAAAGAAACCGGGTGCTTGCGCTTCCTTCGTGGGAGCTCAGCCCAGAGCATACTGTAGCTAAAGTGCCAACTAAATGTGACCTCTAGTCTCGAGGTAAGGTGCACGTTTTCCCATTCCCAGAGGCAGGGGTGCACCAGTTTCCAGGGAGTCTCAGTCCATGGACGGCTGTAGCTTTAGTAGGCCTCCCAGCGCTCAAGCCTCTCACGGGGGCACTTCTTTCCAAGGAAGTGCACCGTGTACCAGAAGCCTTCTGAGCACAATCAAGGGATACACGGCTCTGGGACCATCCCTCACTATGCAGGTGAAAGGGCCGGCAACTAATCTGTTCTCTATGGCTAGCGTTCCACAGCTTTGAAACAGCCCCAGGAGCACGCTTCTTGGGCAGGCTTTCTTTCCATGCGGGTCTGCCACGTTGAGGACACCTATGCTGCCCTGAAAGAAATCACCGGGGCTCCAATCCACTTTGGGGACTCGTGCTCGACGTCTCTCTAAGTGAGGCAGAAAGTAGACTTTAGGTCCAGCCCGAAATAAAGTAGAGATGTACCCTGAGCCTTGCCAGGCATTTGGAACATGCAAAGTCACCTAGGCCGCCTGAGGGCATTTAGAGGATTATGCCATTCAGCACATGCAGAACAAACAGACTGCATCCCAAAGTTTCATCGCAGAAGGCCGAATTGTGTTCCAAGGGCCTCCTTTGGCTTGTCAGAGAAGAGAGGGATATGTGCTGGGTGATCCGGTGTGGAATTGAGAAGCCTGGGTAAAGGCAGTATGTTCCCCCATTTGAAAGGTAGATAGTGGCGGCCTCAAGGCTGACTGAAAGACAGTGCCGTTACCCGTCTTCTAGTCACTGCTAGGAATGCCTCAGGGAAGCAAGTGAGTTTTCTCCTACGAATCCAGGTGGTCGCCAGTGCCTTGCTAGGAGCTCATCCCACGGCTTGCCCAAGCTAAAGTGCAAAGTAAACGTGAGCCCAGGCCTCAAGGGAAGCACGAGCGTTTCCTATCAGCAAAGTTTGCTGTGCAGCCATCTCCAGGAACCCCGACTCGATAGAGTGTGCTTTCACTGCTCTCCGGCTCTCCGGAGGCCTCAGAGAGTCGCGTATGAATTCCCTTCTGAGGGAGAGCGTGGGTGCCGTGAGTCCCCTTTGTGTTTTCCGAGCCACACAGCGCAGAACAGGCTGTTGGGGTCAACCCTGTCTATGCAGAGGGAAGGGCAATGAACTGATCCTCGCTTGCCTAGCTTGATTTCTACCGCTGTAAAGCAGCCCCAGGACAACGTTTTGGCCAGTATTACCTTCAGCGTGGCTCTCCCTCTGTGGAGGCCCTCTGAACTGCACTGAAAGAATCCCTGAGCCTACAGAGCCCCCTGGCAACTCTTACCTGTCATCTCTCTATTGTGACGCAAGGTACACTGTAGGCCCAGCCTGACAGAAAGAACAGAAAACCCGCTCAACGAGTGAGACATTTGGACGATCCAAGTCACCTAGGCCTGACTAAGTCATGAAGCGGGTAGTGCTATGCACGGCATGCAGAAGACCCCGGCTGCAACCAAGTGTGATCCTAGAAAGGCCCCGTGTGGCCGAAAGTCTCCAGTCGCCAGTCAGAGAGTGCCGGTAACTGCGCTGTGGGGTCAAGTTGGAAACGGGAGCATGTGGGAGAAGCCCGACTCTCCCCCTTTGGAAAGCAGCTTCGGGGCAGCTTCCAAGCTGCCTGAACACCGCACCACCAGGACACTGTTCGCTCCACACATGCCTCTGAGGAGCAGTGAGCTTTTGCCAAAGAAACCGGGTGCTTGCGCTTCCTTCGTGGGAGCTCAGCCCAGAGCATACTGTAGCTAAAGTGCCAACTAAATGTGACCTCTAGTCTCGAGGTAAGGTGCACGTTTTCCCATTCCCAGAGGCAGGGGTGCACCAGTTTCCAGGGAGTCTCAGTCCATGGACGGCTGTAGCTTTAGTAGGCCTCCCAGCGCTCAAGCCTCTCACGGGGGCACTTCTTTCCAAGGAAGTGCACCGTGTACCAGAAGCCTTCTGAGCACAATCAAGGGATACACGGCTCTGGGACCATCCCTCACTATGCAGGTGAAAGGGCCGGCAACTAATCTGTTCTCTATGGCTAGCGTTCCACAGCTTTGAAACAGCCCCAGGAGCACGCTTCTTGGGCAGGCTTTCTTTCCATGCGGGTCTGCCACGTTGAGGACACCTATGCTGCCCTGGAAGAAATCACCGGGGCTCCAATCCACTTTGGGGACTCGTGCTCGACGTCTCTCTAAGTGAGGCAGAAAGTAGACTTTAGGTCCAGCCCGAAATAAAGTAGAGATGTACCCTGAGCCTTGCCAGGCATTTGGAACATGCAAAGTCACCTAGGCCGCCTGAGGGCATTTAGAGGATTATGCCATTCAGCACATGCAGAACAAACAGACTGCATCCCAAAGTTTCATCGCAGAAGGCCGAATTGTGTTCCAAGGGCCTCCTTTGGCTTGTCAGAGAAGAGAGGGATATGTGCTGGGTGATCCGGTGTGGAATTGAGAAGCCTGGGAAAAGGCAGTATGTTCCCCCATTTGAAAGGTAGATAGTGGCGGCCTCAAGGCTGACTGAAAGACAGTGCCGTTACCCGTCTTCTAGTCACTGCTAGGAATGCCTCAGGGAAGCAAGTGAGTTTTCTCCTACGAATCCAGGTGGTCGCCAGTGCCTTGCTAGGAGCTCATCCCACGGCTTGCCCAAGCTAAAGTGCAAAGTAAACGTGACCCCAGGCCTCAAGGGAAGCACGAGCGTTTCCTATCAGCAAAGTTTGCTGTGCAGCCATCTCCAGGAACCCCGACTCGATAGAGTGCTTTCACTGCTCTCCGGCTCTCCGGAGGCCTCAGAGAGTCGCGTATGAATTCCCTTCTGAGGGAGAGCGTGGGTGCCGTGAGTCCCCTTTGTGTTTTCCGAGCCACACAGCGCAGAACAGGCTGTTGGGGTCAACCCTGTCTATGCAGAGGGAAGGGCAATGAACTGATCCTCGCTTGCCTAGCTGGATTTCTACCGCTGTAAAGCAGCCCCAGGACAACGTTTTGGCCAGTATTACCTTCAGCGTGGCTCTCCCTCTGTGGAGGCCCTCTGAACTGCACTGAAAGAATCCCTGAGCCTACAGAGCCCCCTGGCAACTCTTACCTGTCATCTCTCTATTGTGACGCAAGGTACACTGTAGGCCCAGCCTGACAGAAAGAACAGAAAACCCGCTCAACGAGTGAGACATTTGGACGATCCAAGTCACCTAGGCCTGACTAAGTCATGAAGCGGGTAGTGCTATGCACGGCATGCAGAAGACCCCGGCTGCAACGAAGTGTGATCCTAGAAAGGCCCCGTGTGGCCGAAAGTCTCCAGTCGCCAGTCAGAGAGTGCCGGTTACTGCGCTGGGGGTCAAGTTGGAAACGGAGCATGTGGGAGAAGCCCGACTCTCCCCCTTTGGAAAGCAGCTTCGGGGCAGCTTCCAAGCTGCCTGAACACCGCACCACCAGGACACTGTTCGCTCCACACATGCCTCTGAGGAGCAGTGAGCTTTTGCCAAAGAAACCGGGTGCTTGCGCTTCCTTCCTGGGAGCTCAGCCCAGAGCATACTGTAGCTAAAGTGCCAACTAAATGTGACCTCTAGTCTCGAGGTAAGGTGCACGTTTTCCCATTCCCAGAGGCAGGGGTGCACCAGTTTCCAGGGAGTCTCAGTCCATGGACGGCTGTAGCTTTAGTAGGCCTCGCAGCGCTCAAGCCTCTCACGGGGGCACTTCTTTCCAAGGAAGTGCACCGTGTACCAGAAGCCTTCTGAGCACAATCAAGGGATACACGGCTCTGGGACCATCCCTCACTATGCAGGTGAAAGGGCCGGCAACTAATCTGTTCTCTATGGCTAGCGTTCCACAGCTTTGAAACAGCCCCAGGAGCACGCTTCTTGGGCAGGCTTTCTTTCCATGCGGGTCTGCCACGTTGAGGACACCTATGCTGCCCTGAAAGAAATCACCGGGGCTCCAATCCACTTTGGGGACTCGTGCTCGACGTCTCTCTAAGTGAGGCAGAAAGTAGACTTTAGGTCCAGCCCGAAATAAAGTAGAGATGTACCCTGAGCCTTGCCAGGCATTTGGAACATGCAAAGTCACCTAGGCCGCCTGAGGGCATTTAGAGGATTATGCCATTCAGCACATGCAGAACAAACAGACTGCATCCCAAAGTTTCATCGCAGAAGGCCGAATTGTGTTCCAAGGGCCTCCTTTGGCTTGTCAGAGAAGAGAGGGATATGTGCTGGGTGATCCGGTGTGGAATTGAGAAGCCTGGGAAAAGGCAGTATGTTCCCCCATTTGAAAGGTAGATAGTGGCGGCCTCAAGGCTGACTGAAAGACAGTGCCGTTACCCGTCTTCTAGTCACTGCTAGGAATGCCTCAGGGAAGCAAGTGAGTTTTCTCCTACGAATCCAGGTGGTCGCCAGTGCCTTGCTAGGAGCTCATCCCACGGCTTGCCCAAGCTAAAGTGCAAAGTAAACGTGAGCCCAGGCCTCAAGGGAAGCACGAGCGTTTCCTATCAGCAAAGTTTGCTGTGCAGCCATCTCCAGGAACCCCGACTCGATAGAGTGTGCTTTCACTGCTCTCCGGCTCTCCGGAGGCCTCAGAGAGTCGCGTATGAATTCCCTTCTGAGGGAGAGCGTGGGTGCCGTGAGTCCCCTTTGTGTTTTCCGAGCCACACAGCGCAGAACAGGCTGTTGGGGTCAACCCTGTCTATGCAGAGGGAAGGGCAATGAACTGATCCTCGCTTGCCTAGCTTGATTTCTACCGCTGTAAAGCAGCCCCAGGACAACGTTTTGGCCAGTATTACCTTCAGCGTGGCTCTCCCTCTGTGGAGGCCCTCTGAACTGCACTGAAAGAATCCCTGAGCCTACAGAGCCCCCTGGCAACTCTTACCTGTCATCTCTCTATTGTGACGCAAGGTACACTGTAGGCCCAGCCTGACAGAAAGAACAGAAAACCCGCTCAACGAGTGAGACATTTGGACGATCCAAGTCACCTAGGCCTGACTAAGTCATGAAGCGGGTAGTGCTATGCACGGCATGCAGAAGACCCCGGCTGCAACCAAGTGTGATCCTAGAAAGGCCCCGTGTGGCCGAAAGTCTCCAGTCGCCAGTCAGAGAGTGCCGGTAACTGCGCTGTGGGGTCAAGTTGGAAACGGGAGCATGTGGGAGAAGCCCGACTCTCCCCCTTTGGAAAGCAGCTTCGGGGCAGCTTCCAAGCTGCCTGAACACCGCACCACCAGGACACTGTTCGCTCCACACATGCCTCTGAGGAGCAGTGAGCTTTTGCCAAAGAAACCGGGTGCTTGCGCTTCCTTCGTGGGAGCTCAGCCCAGAGCATACTGTAGCTAAAGTGCCAACTAAATGTGACCTCTAGTCTCGAGGTAAGGTGCACGTTTTCCCATTCCCAGAGGCAGGGGTGCACCAGTTTCCAGGGAGTCTCAGTCCATGGACGGCTGTAGCTTTAGTAGGCCTCCCAGCGCTCAAGCCTCTCACGGGGGCACTTCTTTCCAAGGAAGTGCACCGTGTACCAGAAGCCTTCTGAGCACAATCAAGGGATACACGGCTCTGGGACCATCCCTCACTATGCAGGTGAAAGGGCCGGCAACTAATCTGTTCTCTATGGCTAGCGTTCCACAGCTTTGAAACAGCCCCAGGAGCACGCTTCTTGGGCAGGCTTTCTTTCCATGCGGGTCTGCCACGTTGAGGACACCTATGCTGCCCTGAAAGAAATCACCGGGGCTCCAATCCACTTTGGGGACTCGTGCTCGACGTCTCTCTAAGTGAGGCAGAAAGTAGACTTTAGGTCCAGCCCGAAATAAAGTAGAGATGTACCCTGAGCCTTGCCAGGCATTTGGAACATGCAAAGTCACCTAGGCCGCCTGAGGGCATTTAGAGGATTATGCCATTCAGCACATGCAGAACAAACAGACTGCATCCCAAAGTTTCATCGCAGAAGGCCGAATTGTGTTCCAAGGGCCTCCTTTGGCTTGTCAGAGAAGAGAGGGATATGTGCTGGGTGATCCGGTGTGGAATTGAGAAGCCTGGGTAAAGGCAGTATGTTCCCCCATTTGAAAGGTAGATAGTGGCGGCCTCAAGGCTGACTGAAAGACAGTGCCGTTACCCGTCTTCTAGTCACTGCTAGGAATGCCTCAGGGAAGCAAGTGAGTTTTCTCCTACGAATCCAGGTGGTCGCCAGTGCCTTGCTAGGAGCTCATCCCACGGCTTGCCCAAGCTAAAGTGCAAAGTAAACGTGAGCCCAGGCCTCAAGGGAAGCACGAGCGTTTCCTATCAGCAAAGTTTGCTGTGCAGCCATCTCCAGGAACCCCGACTCGATAGAGTGTGCTTTCACTGCTCTCCGGCTCTCCGGAGGCCTCAGAGAGTCGCGTATGAATTCCCTTCTGAGGGAGAGCGTGGGTGCCGTGAGTCCCCTTTGTGTTTTCCGAGCCACACAGCGCAGAACAGGCTGTTGGGGTCAACCCTGTCTATGCAGAGGGAAGGGCAATGAACTGATCCTCGCTTGCCTAGCTTGATTTCTACCGCTGTAAAGCAGCCCCAGGACAACGTTTTGGCCAGTATTACCTTCAGCGTGGCTCTCCCTCTGTGGAGGCCCTCTGAACTGCACTGAAAGAATCCCTGAGCCTACAGAGCCCCCTGGCAACTCTTACCTGTCATCTCTCTATTGTGACGCAAGGTACACTGTAGGCCCAGCCTGACAGAAAGAACAGAAAACCCGCTCAACGAGTGAGACATTTGGACGATCCAAGTCACCTAGGCCTGACTAAGTCATGAAGCGGGTAGTGCTATGCACGGCATGCAGAAGACCCCGGCTGCAACCAAGTGTGATCCTAGAAAGGCCCCGTGTGGCCGAAAGTCTCCAGTCGCCAGTCAGAGAGTGCCGGTAACTGCGCTGTGGGGTCCAGTTGGAAACGGGAGCATGTGGGAGAAGCCCGACTCTCCCCCTTTGGAAAGCAGCTTCGGGGCAGCTTCCAAGCTGCCTGAACACCGCACCACCAGGACACTGTTCGCTCCACACATGCCTCTGAGGAGCAGTGAGCTTTTGCCAAAGAAACCGGGTGCTTGCGCTTCCTTCGTGGGAGCTCAGCCCAGAGCATACTGTAGCTAAAGTGCCAACTAAATGTGACCTCTAGTCTCGAGGTAAGGTGCACGTTTTCCCATTCCCAGAGGCAGGGGTGCACCAGTTTCCAGGGAGTCTCAGTCCATGGACGGCTGTAGCTTTAGTAGGCCTCCCAGCGCTCAAGCCTCTCACGGGGGCACTTCTTTCCAAGGAAGTGCACCGTGTACCAGAAGCCTTCTGAGCACAATCAAGGGATACACGGCTCTGGGACCATCCCTCACTATGCAGGTGAAAGGGCCGGCAACTAATCTGTTCTCTATGGCTAGCGTTCCACAGCTTTGAAACAGCCCCAGGAGCACGCTTCTTGGGCAGGCTTTCTTTCCATGCGGGTCTGCCACGTTGAGGACACCTATGCTGCCCTGGAAGAAATCACCGGGGCTCCAATCCACTTTGGGGACTCGTGCTCGACGTCTCTCTAAGTGAGGCAGAAAGTAGACTTTAGGTCCAGCCCGAAATAAAGTAGAGATGTACCCTGAGCCTTGCCAGGCATTTGGAACATGCAAAGTCACCTAGGCCGCCTGAGGGCATTTAGAGGATTATGCCATTCAGCACATGCAGAACAAACAGACTGCATCCCAAAGTTTCATCGCAGAAGGCCGAATTGTGTTCCAAGGGCCTCCTTTGGCTTGTCAGAGAAGAGAGGGATATGTGCTGGGTGATCCGGTGTGGAATTGAGAAGCCTGGGAAAAGGCAGTATGTTCCCCCATTTGAAAGGTAGATAGTGGCGGCCTCAAGGCTGACTGAAAGACAGTGCCGTTACCCGTCTTCTAGTCACTGCTAGGAATGCCTCAGGGAAGCAAGTGAGTTTTCTCCTACGAATCCAGGTGGTCGCCAGTGCCTTGCTAGGAGCTCATCCCACGGCTTGCCCAAGCTAAAGTGCAAAGTAAACGTGACCCCAGGCCTCAAGGGAAGCACGAGCGTTTCCTATCAGCAAAGTTTGCTGTGCAGCCATCTCCAGGAACCCCGACTCGATAGAGTGCTTTCACTGCTCTCCGGCTCTCCGGAGGCCTCAGAGAGTCGCGTATGAATTCCCTTCTGAGGGAGAGCGTGGGTGCCGTGAGTCCCCTTTGTGTTTTCCGAGCCACACAGCGCAGAACAGGCTGTTGGGGTCAACCCTGTCTATGCAGAGGGAAGGGCAATGAACTGATCCTCGCTTGCCTAGCTGGATTTCTAGCGCTGTAAAGCAGCCCCAGGACAACGTTTTGGCCAGTATTACCTTCAGCGTGGCTCTCCCTCTGTGGAGGCCCTCTGAACTGCACTGAAAGAATCCCTGAGCCTACAGAGCCCCCTGGCAACTCTTACCTGTCATCTCTCTATTGAGACGCAAGGTACACTGTAGGCCCAGCCTGACAGAAAGAACAGAAAAACCGCTCAACGAGTGAGACATTTGGACGATCCAAGTCACCTAGGCCTGACTAAGTCATGAAGCGGGTAGTGCTATGCACGGCATGCAAAAGACCCCGGCTGCAACCAAGTGTGATCCTAGAAAGGCCCCGTGTGGCCGAAAGTCTCCAGTCGCCAGTCAGAGAGTGCCGGTAACTGCGCTGTGGGGTCAAGTTGGAAACGGAGCATGTGGGAGAAGCCCGACTCTCCCCCTTTGGAAAGCAGCTTCGGGGCAGCTTCCAAGCTGCCTGAACACCGCACCACCAGGACACTGTTCGCTCCACACATGCCTCTGAGGAGCAGTGAGCTTTTGCCAAAGAAACCGGGTGCTTGCGCTTCCTTCGTGGGAGCTCAGCCCAGAGCATACTGTAGCTAAAGTGCCAACTAAATGTGACCTCTAGTCTCGAGGTAAGGTGCACGTTTTCCCATTCCCAGAGGCAGGGGTGCACCAGTTTCCAGGGAGTCTCAGTCCATGGACGGCTGTAGCTTTAGTAGGCCTCCCAGCGCTCAAGCCTCTCACGGGGGCACTTCTTTCCAAGGAAGTGCACCGTGTACCAGAAGCCTTCTGAGCACAATCAAGGGATACACGGCTCTGGGACCATCCCTCACTATGCAGGTGAAAGGGCCGGCAACTAATCTGTTCTCTATGGCTAGCGTTCCACAGCTTTGAAACAGCCCCAGGAGCACGCTTCTTGGGCAGGCTTTCTTTCCATGCGGGTCTGCCACGTTGAGGACACCTATGCTGCCCTGAAAGAAATCACCGGGGCTCCAATCCACTTTGGGGACTCGTGCTCGACGTCTCTCTAAGTGAGGCAGAAAGTAGACTTTAGGTCCAGCCCGAAATAAAGTAGAGATGTACCCTGAGCCTTGCCAGGCATTTGGAACATGCAAAGTCACCTAGGCCGCCTGAGGGCATTTAGAGGATTATGCCATTCAGCACATGCAGAACAAACAGACTGCATCCCAAAGTTTCATCGCAGAAGGCCGAATTGTGTTCCAAGGGCCTCCTTTGGCTTGTCAGAGAAGAGAGGGATATGTGCTGGGTGATCCGGTGTGGAATTGAGAAGCCTGGGAAAAGGCAGTATGTTCCCCCATTTGAAAGGTAGATAGTGGCGGCCTCAAGGCTGACTGAAAGACAGTGCCGTTACCCGTCTTCTAGTCACTGCTAGGAATGCCTCAGGGAAGCAAGTGAGTTTTCTCCTACGAATCCAGGTGGTCGCCAGTGCCTTGCTAGGAGCTCATCCCACGGCTTGCCCAAGCTAAAGTGCAAAGTAAACGTGACCCCAGGCCTCAAGGGAAGCACGAGCGTTTCCTATCAGCAAAGTTTGCTGTGCAGCCATCTCCAGGAACCCCGACTCGATAGAGTGCTTTCACTGCTCTCCGGCTCTCCGGAGGCCTCAGAGAGTCGCGTATGAATTCCCTTCTGAGGGAGAGCGTGGGTGCCGTGAGTCCCCTTTGTGTTTTCCGAGCCACACAGCGCAGAACAGGCTGTTGGGGTCAACCCTGTCTATGCAGAGGGAAGGGCAATGAACTGATCCTCGCTTGCCTAGCTTGATTTCTAGCGCTGTAAAGCAGCCCCAGGACAACGTTTTGGCCAGTATTACCTTCAGCGTGGCTCTCCCTCTGTGGAGGCCCTCTGAACTGCACTGAAAGAATCCCTGAGCCTACAGAGCCCCCTGGCAACTCTTACCTGTCATCTCTCTATTGTGACGCAAGGTACACTGTAGGCCCAGCCTGACAGAAAGAACAGAAAACCCGCTCAACGAGTGAGACATTTGGACGATCCAAGTCACCTAGGCCTGACTAAGTCATGAAGCGGGTAGTGCTATGCACGGCATGCAGAAGACCCCGGCTGCAACCAAGTGTGATCCTAGAAAGGCCCCGTGTGGCCGCAAGTCTCCAGTCGCCAGTCAGAGAGTGCCGGTAACTGCGCTGTGGGGTCCAGTTGGAAACGGGAGCATGTGGGAGAAGCCCGACTCTCCCCCTTTGGAAAGCAGCTTCGGGGCAGCTTCCAAGCTGCCTGAACACCGCACCACCAGGACACTGTTCGCTCCACACATGCCTCTGAGGAGCAGTGAGCTTTTGCCAAAGAAACCGGGTGCTTGCGCTTCCTTCCTGGGAGCTCAGCCCAGAGCATACTGTAGCTAAAGTGCCAACTAAATGTGACCTCTAGTCTCGAGGTAAGGTGCACGTTTTCCCATTCCCAGAGGCAGGGGTGCACCAGTTTCCAGGGAGTCTCAGTCCATGGACGGCTGTAGCTTTAGTAGGCCTCCCAGCGCTCAAGCCTCTCACGGGGGCACTTCTTTCCAAGGAAGTGCACCGTGTACCAGAAGCCTTCTGAGCACAATCAAGGGATACACGGCTCTGGGACCATCCCTCACTATGCAGGTGAAAGGGCCGGCAACTAATCTGTTCTCTATGGCTAGCGTTCCACAGCTTTGAAACAGCCCCAGGAGCACGCTTCTTGGGCAGGCTTTCTTTCCATGCGGGTCTGCCACGTTGAGGACACCTATGCTGCCCTGAAAGAAATCACCGGGGCTCCAATCCACTTTGGGGACTCGTGCTCGACGTCTCTCTAAGTGAGGCAGAAAGTAGACTTTAGGTCCAGCCCGAAATAAAGTAGAGATGTACCCTGAGCCTTGCCAGGCATTTGGAACATGCAAAGTCACCTAGGCCGCCTGAGGGCATTTAGAGGATTATGCCATTCAGCACATGCAGAACAAACAGACTGCATCCCAAAGTTTCATCGCAGAAGGCCGAATTGTGTTCCAAGGGCCTCCTTTGGCTTGTCAGAGAAGAGAGGGATATGTGCTGGGTGATCCGGTGTGGAATTGAGAAGCCTGGGTAAAGGCAGTATGTTCCCCCATTTGAAAGGTAGATAGTGGCGGCCTCAAGGCTGACTGAAAGACAGTGCCGTTACCCGTCTTCTAGTCACTGCTAGGAATGCCTCAGGGAAGCAAGTGAGTTTTCTCCTACGAATCCAGGTGGTCGCCAGTGCCTTGCTAGGAGCTCATCCCACGGCTTGCCCAAGCTAAAGTGCAAAGTAAACGTGAGCCCAGGCCTCAAGGGAAGCACGAGCGTTTCCTATCAGCAAAGTTTGCTGTGCAGCCATCTCCAGGAACCCCGACTCGATAGAGTGTGCTTTCACTGCTCTCCGGCTCTCCGGAGGCCTCAGAGAGTCGCGTATGAATTCCCTTCTGAGGGAGAGCGTGGGTGCCGTGAGTCCCCTTTGTGTTTTCCGAGCCACACAGCGCAGAACAGGCTGTTGGGGTCAACCCTGTCTATGCAGAGGGAAGGGCAATGAACTGATCCTCGCTTGCCTAGCTTGATTTCTACCGCTGTAAAGCAGCCCCAGGACAACGTTTTGGCCAGTATTACCTTCAGCGTGGCTCTCCCTCTGTGGAGGCCCTCTGAACTGCACTGAAAGAATCCCTGAGCCTACAGAGCCCCCTGGCAACTCTTACCTGTCATCTCTCTATTGTGACGCAAGGTACACTGTAGGCCCAGCCTGACAGAAAGAACAGAAAACCCGCTCAACGAGTGAGACATTTGGACGATCCAAGTCACCTAGGCCTGACTAAGTCATGAAGCGGGTAGTGCTATGCACGGCATGCAGAAGACCCCGGCTGCAACCAAGTGTGATCCTAGAAAGGCCCCGTGTGGCCGAAAGTCTCCAGTCGCCAGTCAGAGAGTGCCGGTAACTGCGCTGTGGGGTCAAGTTGGAAACGGGAGCATGTGGGAGAAGCCCGACTCTCCCCCTTTGGAAAGCAGCTTCGGGGCAGCTTCCAAGCTGCCTGAACACCGCACCACCAGGACACTGTTCGCTCCACACATGCCTCTGAGGAGCAGTGAGCTTTTGCCAAAGAAACCGGGTGCTTGCGCTTCCTTCGTGGGAGCTCAGCCCAGAGCATACTGTAGCTAAAGTGCCAACTAAATGTGACCTCTAGTCTCGAGGTAAGGTGCACGTTTTCCCATTCCCAGAGGCAGGGGTGCACCAGTTTCCAGGGAGTCTCAGTCCATGGACGGCTGTAGCTTTAGTAGGCCTCCCAGCGCTCAAGCCTCTCACGGGGGCACTTCTTTCCAAGGAAGTGCACCGTGTACCAGAAGCCTTCTGAGCACAATCAAGGGATACACGGCTCTGGGACCATCCCTCACTATGCAGGTGAAAGGGCCGGCAACTAATCTGTTCTCTATGGCTAGCGTTCCACAGCTTTGAAACAGCCCCAGGAGCACGCTTCTTGGGCAGGCTTTCTTTCCATGCGGGTCTGCCACGTTGAGGACACCTATGCTGCCCTGGAAGAAATCACCGGGGCTCCAATCCACTTTGGGGACTCGTGCTCGACGTCTCTCTAAGTGAGGCAGAAAGTAGACTTTAGGTCCAGCCCGAAATAAAGTAGAGATGTACCCTGAGCCTTGCCAGGCATTTGGAACATGCAAAGTCACCTAGGCCGCCTGAGGGCATTTAGAGGATTATGCCATTCAGCACATGCAGAACAAACAGACTGCATCCCAAAGTTTCATCGCAGAAGGCCGAATTGTGTTCCAAGGGCCTCCTTTGGCTTGTCAGAGAAGAGAGGGATATGTGCTGGGTGATCCGGTGTGGAATTGAGAAGCCTGGGAAAAGGCAGTATGTTCCCCCATTTGAAAGGTAGATAGTGGCGGCCTCAAGGCTGACTGAAAGACAGTGCCGTTACCCGTCTTCTAGTCACTGCTAGGAATGCCTCAGGGAAGCAAGTGAGTTTTCTCCTACGAATCCAGGTGGTCGCCAGTGCCTTGCTAGGAGCTCATCCCACGGCTTGCCCAAGCTAAAGTGCAAAGTAAACGTGAGCCCAGGCCTCAAGGGAAGCACGAGCGTTTCCTATCAGCAAAGTTTGCTGTGCAGCCATCTCCAGGAACCCCGACTCGATAGAGTGCTTTCACTGCTCTCCGGCTCTCCGGAGGCCTCAGAGAGTCGCGTATGAATTCCCTTCTGAGGGAGAGCGTGGGTGCCGTGAGTCCCCTTTGTGTTTTCCGAGCCACACAGCGCAGAACAGGCTGTTGGGGTCAACCCTGTCTATGCAGAGGGAAGGGCAATGAACTGATCCTCGCTTGCCTAGCTGGATTTCTAGCGCTGTAAAGCAGCCCCAGGACAACGTTTTGGCCAGTATTACCTTCAGCGTGGCTCTCCCTCTGTGGAGGCCCTCTGAACTGCACTGAAAGAATCCCTGAGCCTACAGAGCCCCCTGGCAACTCTTACCTGTCATCTCTCTATTGTGACGCAAGGTACACTGTAGGCCCAGCCTGACAGAAAGAACAGAAAAACCGCTCAACGAGTGAGACATTTGGACGATCCAAGTCACCTAGGCCTGACTAAGTCATGAAGCGGGTAGTGCTATGCACGGCATGCAAAAGACCCCGGCTGCAACGAAGTGTGATCCTAGAAAGGCCCCGTGTGGCCGCAAGTCTCCAGTCGCCAGTCAGAGAGTGCCGGTAACTGCGCTGTGGGGTCAAGTTGGAAACGGGAGCATGTGGGAGAAGCCCGACTCTCCCCCTTTGGAAAGCAGCTTCGGGGCAGCTTCCAAGCGGCCTGAACAACGCACCACCAGGACACTGTTCGCTCCACACATGCCTCTGAGGAGCAGTGAGCTTTTGCCAAAGAAACCGGGTGCTTGCGCTTCCTTCCTGGGAGCTCAGCCCAGAGCATACTGTAGCTAAAGTGCCAACTAAATGTGACCTCTAGTCTCGAGGTAAGGTGCACGTTTTCCCATTCCCAGAGGCAGGGGTGCACCAGTTTCCAGGGAGTCTCAGTCCATGGACGGCTGTAGCTTTAGTAGGCCTCCCAGCGCTCAAGCCTCTCACGGGGGCACTTCTTTCCAAGGAAGTGCACCGTGTACCAGAAGCCTTCTGAGCACAATCAAGGGATACACGGCTCTGGGACCATCCCTCACTATGCAGGTGAAAGGGCCGGCAACTAATCTGTTCTCTATGGCTAGCGTTCCACAGCTTTGAAACAGCCCCAGGAGCACGCTTCTTGGGCAGGCTTTCTTTCCATGCGGGTCTGCCACGTTGAGGACACCTATGCTGCCCTGAAAGAAATCACCGGGGCTCCAATCCACTTTGGGGACTCGTGCTCGACGTCTCTCTAAGTGAGGCAGAAAGTAGACTTTAGGTCCAGCCCGAAATAAAGTAGAGATGTACCCTGAGCCTTGCCAGGCATTTGGAACATGCAAAGTCACCTAGGCCGCCAGAGGGCATTTAGAGGATTATGCCATTCAGCACATGCAGAACAAACAGACTGCATCCCAAAGTTTCATCGCAGAAGGCCGAATTGTGTTCCAAGGGCCTCCTTTGGCTTGTCAGAGAAGAGAGGGATATGTGCTGGGTGATCCGGTGTGGAATTGAGAAGCCTGGGAAAAGGCAGTATGTTCCCCCATTTGAAAGGTAGATAGTGGCGGCCTCAAGGCTGACTGAAAGACAGTGCCGTTACCCGTCTTCTAGTCACTGCTAGGAATGCCTCAGGGAAGCAAGTGAGTTTTCTCCTACGAATCCAGGTGGTCGCCAGTGCCTTGCTAGGAGCTCATCCCACGGCTTGCCCAAGCTAAAGTGCAAAGTAAACGTGACCCCAGGCCTCAAGGGAAGCACGAGCGTTTCCTATCAGCAAAGTTTGCTGTGCAGCCATCTCCAGGAACCCCGACTCGATAGAGTGCTTTCACTGCTCTCCGGCTCTCCGGAGGCCTCAGAGAGTCGCGTATGAATTCCCTTCTGAGGGAGAGCGTGGGTGCCGTGAGTCCCCTTTGTGTTTTCCGAGCCACACAGCGCAGAACAGGCTGTTGGGGTCAACCCTGTCTATGCAGAGGGAAGGGCAATGAACTGATCCTCGCTTGCCTAGCTGGATTTCTACCGCTGTAAAGCAGCCCCAGGACAACGTTTTGGCCAGTATTACCTTCAGCGTGGCTCTCCCTCTGTGGAGGCCCTCTGAACTGCACTGAAAGAATCCCTGAGCCTACAGAGCCCCCTGGCAACTCTTACCTGTCATCTCTCTATTGTGACGCAAGGTACACTGTAGGCCCAGCCTGACAGAAAGAACAGAAAACCCGCTCAACGAGTGAGACATTTGGACGATCCAAGTCACCTAGGCCTGACTAAGTCATGAAGCGGGTAGTGCTATGCACGGCATGCAGAAGACCCCGGCTGCAACGAAGTGTGATCCTAGAAAGGCCCCGTGTGGCCGAAAGTCTCCAGTCGCCAGTCAGAGAGTGCCGGTTACTGCGCTGGGGGTCAAGTTGGAAACGGAGCATGTGGGAGAAGCCCGACTCTCCCCCTTTGGAAAGCAGCTTCGGGGCAGCTTCCAAGCTGCCTGAACACCGCACCACCAGGACACTGTTCGCTCCACACATGCCTCTGAGGAGCAGTGAGCTTTTGCCAAAGAAACCGGGTGCTTGCGCTTCCTTCCTGGGAGCTCAGCCCAGAGCATACTGTAGCTAAAGTGCCAACTAAATGTGACCTCTAGTCTCGAGGTAAGGTGCACGTTTTCCCATTCCCAGAGGCAGGGGTGCACCAGTTTCCAGGGAGTCTCAGTCCATGGACGGCTGTAGCTTTAGTAGGCCTCGCAGCGCTCAAGCCTCTCACGGGGGCACTTCTTTCCAAGGAAGTGCACCGTGTACCAGAAGCCTTCTGAGCACAATCAAGGGATACACGGCTCTGGGACCATCCCTCACTATGCAGGTGAAAGGGCCGGCAACTAATCTGTTCTCTATGGCTAGCGTTCCACAGCTTTGAAACAGCCCCAGGAGCACGCTTCTTGGGCAGGCTTTCTTTCCATGCGGGTCTGCCACGTTGAGGACACCTATGCTGCCCTGAAAGAAATCACCGGGGCTCCAATCCACTTTGGGGACTCGTGCTCGACGTCTCTCTAAGTGAGGCAGAAAGTAGACTTTAGGTCCAGCCCGAAATAAAGTAGAGATGTACCCTGAGCCTTGCCAGGCATTTGGAACATGCAAAGTCACCTAGGCCGCCTGAGGGCATTTAGAGGATTATGCCATTCAGCACATGCAGAACAAACAGACTGCATCCCAAAGTTTCATCGCAGAAGGCCGAATTGTGTTCCAAGGGCCTCCTTTGGCTTGTCAGAGAAGAGAGGGATATGTGCTGGGTGATCCGGTGTGGAATTGAGAAGCCTGGGAAAAGGCAGTATGTTCCCCCATTTGAAAGGTAGATAGTGGCGGCCTCAAGGCTGACTGAAAGACAGTGCCGTTACCCGTCTTCTAGTCACTGCTAGGAATGCCTCAGGGAAGCAAGTGAGTTTTCTCCTACGAATCCAGGTGGTCGCCAGTGCCTTGCTAGGAGCTCATCCCACGGCTTGCCCAAGCTAAAGTGCAAAGTAAACGTGACCCCAGGCCTCAAGGGAAGCACGAGCGTTTCCTATCAGCAAAGTTTGCTGTGCAGCCATCTCCAGGAACCCCGACTCGATAGAGTGTGCTTTCACTGCTCTCCGGCTCTCCGGAGGCCTCAGAGAGTCGCGTATGAATTCCCTTCTGAGGGAGAGCGTGGGTGCCGTGAGTCCCCTTTGTGTTTTCCGAGCCACACAGCGCAGAACAGGCTGTTGGGGTCAACCCTGTCTATGCAGAGGGAAGGGCAATGAACTGATCCTCGCTTGCCTAGCTTGATTTCTACCGCTGTAAAGCAGCCCCAGGACAACGTTTTGGCCAGTATTACCTTCAGCGTGGCTCTCCCTCTGTGGAGGCCCTCTGAACTGCACTGAAAGAATCCCTGAGCCTACAGAGCCCCCTGGCAACTCTTACCTGTCATCTCTCTATTGTGACGCAAGGTACACTGTAGGCCCAGCCTGACAGAAAGAACAGAAAACCCGCTCAACGAGTGAGACATTTGGACGATCCAAGTCACCTAGGCCTGACTAAGTCATGAAGCGGGTAGTGCTATGCACGGCATGCAGAAGACCCCGGCTGCAACCAAGTGTGATCCTAGAAAGGCCCCGTGTGGCCGAAAGTCTCCAGTCGCCAGTCAGAGAGTGCCGGTAACTGCGCTGTGGGGTCAAGTTGGAAACGGGAGCATGTGGGAGAAGCCCGACTCTCCCCCTTTGGAAAGCAGCTTCGGGGCAGCTTCCAAGCTGCCTGAACACCGCACCACCAGGACACTGTTCGCTCCACACATGCCTCTGAGGAGCAGTGAGCTTTTGCCAAAGAAACCGGGTGCTTGCGCTTCCTTCGTGGGAGCTCAGCCCAGAGCATACTGTAGCTAAAGTGCCAACTAAATGTGACCTCTAGTCTCGAGGTAAGGTGCACGTTTTCCCATTCCCAGAGGCAGGGGTGCACCAGTTTCCAGGGAGTCTCAGTCCATGGACGGCTGTAGCTTTAGTAGGCCTCCCAGCGCTCAAGCCTCTCACGGGGGCACTTCTTTCCAAGGAAGTGCACCGTGTACCAGAAGCCTTCTGAGCACAATCAAGGGATACACGGCTCTGGGACCATCCCTCACTATGCAGGTGAAAGGGCCGGCAACTAATCTGTTCTCTATGGCTAGCGTTCCACAGCTTTGAAACAGCCCCAGGAGCACGCTTCTTGGGCAGGCTTTCTTTCCATGCGGGTCTGCCACGTTGAGGACACCTATGCTGCCCTGAAAGAAATCACCGGGGCTCCAATCCACTTTGGGGACTCGTGCTCGACGTCTCTCTAAGTGAGGCAGAAAGTAGACTTTAGGTCCAGCCCGAAATAAAGTAGAGATGTACCCTGAGCCTTGCCAGGCATTTGGAACATGCAAAGTCACCTAGGCCGCCTGAGGGCATTTAGAGGATTATGCCATTCAGCACATGCAGAACAAACAGACTGCATCCCAAAGTTTCATCGCAGAAGGCCGAATTGTGTTCCAAGGGCCTCCTTTGGCTTGTCAGAGAAGAGAGGGATATGTGCTGGGTGATCCGGTGTGGAATTGAGAAGCCTGGGAAAAGGCAGTATGTTCCCCCATTTGAAAGGTAGATAGTGGCGGCCTCAAGGCTGACTGAAAGACAGTGCCGTTACCCGTCTTCTAGTCACTGCTAGGAATGCCTCAGGGAAGCAAGTGAGTTTTCTCCTACGAATCCAGGTGGTCGCCAGTGCCTTGCTAGGAGCTCATCCCACGGCTTGCCCAAGCTAAAGTGCAAAGTAAACGTGAGCCCAGGCCTCAAGGGAAGCACGAGCGTTTCCTATCAGCAAAGTTTGCTGTGCAGCCATCTCCAGGAACCCCGACTCGATAGAGTGTGCTTTCACTGCTCTCCGGCTCTCCGGAGGCCTCAGAGAGTCGCGTATGAATTCCCTTCTGAGGGAGAGCGTGGGTGCCGTGAGTCCCCTTTGTGTTTTCCGAGCCACACAGCGCAGAACAGGCTGTTGGGGTCAACCCTGTCTATGCAGAGGGAAGGGCAATGAACTGATCCTCGCTTGCCTAGCTTGATTTCTACCGCTGTAAAGCAGCCCCAGGACAACGTTTTGGCCAGTATTACCTTCAGCGTGGCTCTCCCTCTGTGGAGGCCCTCTGAACTGCACTGAAAGAATCCCTGAGCCTACAGAGCCCCCTGGCAACTCTTACCTGTCATCTCTCTATTGTGACGCAAGGTACACTGTAGGCCCAGCCTGACAGAAAGAACAGAAAACCCGCTCAACGAGTGAGACATTTGGACGATCCAAGTCACCTAGGCCTGACTAAGTCATGAAGCGGGTAGTGCTATGCACGGCATGCAGAAGACCCCGGCTGCAACCAAGTGTGATCCTAGAAAGGCCCCGTGTGGCCGAAAGTCTCCAGTCGCCAGTCAGAGAGTGCCGGTAACTGCGCTGTGGGGTCCAGTTGGAAACGGGAGCATGTGGGAGAAGCCCGACTCTCCCCCTTTGGAAAGCAGCTTCGGGGCAGCTTCCAAGCTGCCTGAACACCGCACCACCAGGACACTGTTCGCTCCACACATGCCTCTGAGGAGCAGTGAGCTTTTGCCAAAGAAACCGGGTGCTTGCGCTTCCTTCGTGGGAGCTCAGCCCAGAGCATACTGTAGCTAAAGTGCCAACTAAATGTGACCTCTAGTCTCGAGGTAAGGTGCACGTTTTCCCATTCCCAGAGGCAGGGGTGCACCAGTTTCCAGGGAGTCTCAGTCCATGGACGGCTGTAGCTTTAGTAGGCCTCCCAGCGCTCAAGCCTCTCACGGGGGCACTTCTTTCCAAGGAAGTGCACCGTGTACCAGAAGCCTTCTGAGCACAATCAAGGGATACACGGCTCTGGGACCATCCCTCACTATGCAGGTGAAAGGGCCGGCAACTAATCTGTTCTCTATGGCTAGCGTTCCACAGCTTTGAAACAGCCCCAGGAGCACGCTTCTTGGGCAGGCTTTCTTTCCATGCGGGTCTGCCACGTTGAGGACACCTATGCTGCCCTGGAAGAAATCACCGGGGCTCCAATCCACTTTGGGGACTCGTGCTCGACGTCTCTCTAAGTGAGGCAGAAAGTAGACTTTAGGTCCAGCCCGAAATAAAGTAGAGATGTACCCTGAGCCTTGCCAGGCATTTGGAACATGCAAAGTCACCTAGGCCGCCTGAGGGCATTTAGAGGATTATGCCATTCAGCACATGCAGAACAAACAGACTGCATCCCAAAGTTTCATCGCAGAAGGCCGAATTGTGTTCCAAGGGCCTCCTTTGGCTTGTCAGAGAAGAGAGGGATATGTGCTGGGTGATCCGGTGTGGAATTGAGAAGCCTGGGAAAAGGCAGTATGTTCCCCCATTTGAAAGGTAGATAGTGGCGGCCTCAAGGCTGACTGAAAGACAGTGCCGTTACCCGTCTTCTAGTCACTGCTAGGAATGCCTCAGGGAAGCAAGTGAGTTTTCTCCTACGAATCCAGGTGGTCGCCAGTGCCTTGCTAGGAGCTCATCCCACGGCTTGCCCAAGCTAAAGTGCAAAGTAAACGTGACCCCAGGCCTCAAGGGAAGCACGAGCGTTTCCTATCAGCAAAGTTTGCTGTGCAGCCATCTCCAGGAACCCCGACTCGATAGAGTGCTTTCACTGCTCTCCGGCTCTCCGGAGGCCTCAGAGAGTCGCGTATGAATTCCCTTCTGAGGGAGAGCGTGGGTGCCGTGAGTCCCCTTTGTGTTTTCCGAGCCACACAGCGCAGAACAGGCTGTTGGGGTCAACCCTGTCTATGCAGAGGGAAGGGCAATGAACTGATCCTCGCTTGCCTAGCTGGATTTCTAGCGCTGTAAAGCAGCCCCAGGACAACGTTTTGGCCAGTATTACCTTCAGCGTGGCTCTCCCTCTGTGGAGGCCCTCTGAACTGCACTGAAAGAATCCCTGAGCCTACAGAGCCCCCTGGCAACTCTTACCTGTCATCTCTCTATTGAGACGCAAGGTACACTGTAGGCCCAGCCTGACAGAAAGAACAGAAAAACCGCTCAACGAGTGAGACATTTGGACGATCCAAGTCACCTAGGCCTGACTAAGTCATGAAGCGGGTAGTGCTATGCACGGCATGCAAAAGACCCCGGCTGCAACCAAGTGTGATCCTAGAAAGGCCCCGTGTGGCCGAAAGTCTCCAGTCGCCAGTCAGAGAGTGCCGGTAACTGCGCTGTGGGGTCAAGTTGGAAACGGAGCATGTGGGAGAAGCCCGACTCTCCCCCTTTGGAAAGCAGCTTCGGGGCAGCTTCCAAGCTGCCTGAACACCGCACCACCAGGACACTGTTCGCTCCACACATGCCTCTGAGGAGCAGTGAGCTTTTGCCAAAGAAACCGGGTGCTTGCGCTTCCTTCGTGGGAGCTCAGCCCAGAGCATACTGTAGCTAAAGTGCCAACTAAATGTGACCTCTAGTCTCGAGGTAAGGTGCACGTTTTCCCATTCCCAGAGGCAGGGGTGCACCAGTTTCCAGGGAGTCTCAGTCCATGGACGGCTGTAGCTTTAGTAGGCCTCCCAGCGCTCAAGCCTCTCACGGGGGCACTTCTTTCCAAGGAAGTGCACCGTGTACCAGAAGCCTTCTGAGCACAATCAAGGGATACACGGCTCTGGGACCATCCCTCACTATGCAGGTGAAAGGGCCGGCAACTAATCTGTTCTCTATGGCTAGCGTTCCACAGCTTTGAAACAGCCCCAGGAGCACGCTTCTTGGGCAGGCTTTCTTTCCATGCGGGTCTGCCACGTTGAGGACACCTATGCTGCCCTGAAAGAAATCACCGGGGCTCCAATCCACTTTGGGGACTCGTGCTCGACGTCTCTCTAAGTGAGGCAGAAAGTAGACTTTAGGTCCAGCCCGAAATAAAGTAGAGATGTACCCTGAGCCTTGCCAGGCATTTGGAACATGCAAAGTCACCTAGGCCGCCTGAGGGCATTTAGAGGATTATGCCATTCAGCACATGCAGAACAAACAGACTGCATCCCAAAGTTTCATCGCAGAAGGCCGAATTGTGTTCCAAGGGCCTCCTTTGGCTTGTCAGAGAAGAGAGGGATATGTGCTGGGTGATCCGGTGTGGAATTGAGAAGCCTGGGAAAAGGCAGTATGTTCCCCCATTTGAAAGGTAGATAGTGGCGGCCTCAAGGCTGACTGAAAGACAGTGCCGTTACCCGTCTTCTAGTCACTGCTAGGAATGCCTCAGGGAAGCAAGTGAGTTTTCTCCTACGAATCCAGGTGGTCGCCAGTGCCTTGCTAGGAGCTCATCCCACGGCTTGCCCAAGCTAAAGTGCAAAGTAAACGTGACCCCAGGCCTCAAGGGAAGCACGAGCGTTTCCTATCAGCAAAGTTTGCTGTGCAGCCATCTCCAGGAACCCCGACTCGATAGAGTGTGCTTTCACTGCTCTCCGGCTCTCCGGAGGCCTCAGAGAGTCGCGTATGAATTCCCTTCTGAGGGAGAGCGTGGGTGCCGTGAGTCCCCTTTGTGTTTTCCGAGCCACACAGCGCAGAACAGGCTGTTGGGGTCAACCCTGTCTATGCAGAGGGAAGGGCAATGAACTGATCCTCGCTTGCCTAGCTTGATTTCTAGCGCTGTAAAGCAGCCCCAGGACAACGTTTTGGCCAGTATTACCTTCAGCGTGGCTCTCCCTCTGTGGAGGCCCTCTGAACTGCACTGAAAGAATCCCTGAGCCTACAGAGCCCCCTGGCAACTCTTACCTGTCATCTCTCTATTGTGACGCAAGGTACACTGTAGGCCCAGCCTGACAGAAAGAACAGAAAACCCGCTCAACGAGTGAGACATTTGGACGATCCAAGTCACCTAGGCCTGACTAAGTCATGAAGCGGGTAGTGCTATGCACGGCATGCAGAAGACCCCGGCTGCAACCAAGTGTGATCCTAGAAAGGCCCCGTGTGGCCGCAAGTCTCCAGTCGCCAGTCAGAGAGTGCCGGTAACTGCGCTGTGGGGTCCAGTTGGAAACGGGAGCATGTGGGAGAAGCCCGACTCTCCCCCTTTGGAAAGCAGCTTCGGGGCAGCTTCCAAGCTGCCTGAACACCGCACCACCAGGACACTGTTCGCTCCACACATGCCTCTGAGGAGCAGTGAGCTTTTGCCAAAGAAACCGGGTGCTTGCGCTTCCTTCCTGGGAGCTCAGCCCAGAGCATACTGTAGCTAAAGTGCCAACTAAATGTGACCTCTAGTCTCGAGGTAAGGTGCACGTTTTCCCATTCCCAGAGGCAGGGGTGCACCAGTTTCCAGGGAGTCTCAGTCCATGGACGGCTGTAGCTTTAGTAGGCCTCCCAGCGCTCAAGCCTCTCACGGGGGCACTTCTTTCCAAGGAAGTGCACCGTGTACCAGAAGCCTTCTGAGCACAATCAAGGGATACACGGCTCTGGGACCATCCCTCACTATGCAGGTGAAAGGGCCGGCAACTAATCTGTTCTCTATGGCTAGCGTTCCACAGCTTTGAAACAGCCCCAGGAGCACGCTTCTTGGGCAGGCTTTCTTTCCATGCGGGTCTGCCACGTTGAGGACACCTATGCTGCCCTGAAAGAAATCACCGGGGCTCCAATCCACTTTGGGGACTCGTGCTCGACGTCTCTCTAAGTGAGGCAGAAAGTAGACTTTAGGTCCAGCCCGAAATAAAGTAGAGATGTACCCTGAGCCTTGCCAGGCATTTGGAACATGCAAAGTCACCTAGGCCGCCTGAGGGCATTTAGAGGATTATGCCATTCAGCACATGCAGAACAAACAGACTGCATCCCAAAGTTTCATCGCAGAAGGCCGAATTGTGTTCCAAGGGCCTCCTTTGGCTTGTCAGAGAAGAGAGGGATATGTGCTGGGTGATCCGGTGTGGAATTGAGAAGCCTGGGTAAAGGCAGTATGTTCCCCCATTTGAAAGGTAGATAGTGGCGGCCTCAAGGCTGACTGAAAGACAGTGCCGTTACCCGTCTTCTAGTCACTGCTAGGAATGCCTCAGGGAAGCAAGTGAGTTTTCTCCTACGAATCCAGGTGGTCGCCAGTGCCTTGCTAGGAGCTCATCCCACGGCTTGCCCAAGCTAAAGTGCAAAGTAAACGTGAGCCCAGGCCTCAAGGGAAGCACGAGCGTTTCCTATCAGCAAAGTTTGCTGTGCAGCCATCTCCAGGAACCCCGACTCGATAGAGTGTGCTTTCACTGCTCTCCGGCTCTCCGGAGGCCTCAGAGAGTCGCGTATGAATTCCCTTCTGAGGGAGAGCGTGGGTGCCGTGAGTCCCCTTTGTGTTTTCCGAGCCACACAGCGCAGAACAGGCTGTTGGGGTCAACCCTGTCTATGCAGAGGGAAGGGCAATGAACTGATCCTCGCTTGCCTAGCTTGATTTCTACCGCTGTAAAGCAGCCCCAGGACAACGTTTTGGCCAGTATTACCTTCAGCGTGGCTCTCCCTCTGTGGAGGCCCTCTGAACTGCACTGAAAGAATCCCTGAGCCTACAGAGCCCCCTGGCAACTCTTACCTGTCATCTCTCTATTGTGACGCAAGGTACACTGTAGGCCCAGCCTGACAGAAAGAACAGAAAACCCGCTCAACGAGTGAGACATTTGGACGATCCAAGTCACCTAGGCCTGACTAAGTCATGAAGCGGGTAGTGCTATGCACGGCATGCAGAAGACCCCGGCTGCAACCAAGTGTGATCCTAGAAAGGCCCCGTGTGGCCGAAAGTCTCCAGTCGCCAGTCAGAGAGTGCCGGTAACTGCGCTGTGGGGTCAAGTTGGAAACGGGAGCATGTGGGAGAAGCCCGACTCTCCCCCTTTGGAAAGCAGCTTCGGGGCAGCTTCCAAGCTGCCTGAACACCGCACCACCAGGACACTGTTCGCTCCACACATGCCTCTGAGGAGCAGTGAGCTTTTGCCAAAGAAACCGGGTGCTTGCGCTTCCTTCGTGGGAGCTCAGCCCAGAGCATACTGTAGCTAAAGTGCCAACTAAATGTGACCTCTAGTCTCGAGGTAAGGTGCACGTTTTCCCATTCCCAGAGGCAGGGGTGCACCAGTTTCCAGGGAGTCTCAGTCCATGGACGGCTGTAGCTTTAGTAGGCCTCCCAGCGCTCAAGCCTCTCACGGGGGCACTTCTTTCCAAGGAAGTGCACCGTGTACCAGAAGCCTTCTGAGCACAATCAAGGGATACACGGCTCTGGGACCATCCCTCACTATGCAGGTGAAAGGGCCGGCAACTAATCTGTTCTCTATGGCTAGCGTTCCACAGCTTTGAAACAGCCCCAGGAGCACGCTTCTTGGGCAGGCTTTCTTTCCATGCGGGTCTGCCACGTTGAGGACACCTATGCTGCCCTGGAAGAAATCACCGGGGCTCCAATCCACTTTGGGGACTCGTGCTCGACGTCTCTCTAAGTGAGGCAGAAAGTAGACTTTAGGTCCAGCCCGAAATAAAGTAGAGATGTACCCTGAGCCTTGCCAGGCATTTGGAACATGCAAAGTCACCTAGGCCGCCTGAGGGCATTTAGAGGATTATGCCATTCAGCACATGCAGAACAAACAGACTGCATCCCAAAGTTTCATCGCAGAAGGCCGAATTGTGTTCCAAGGGCCTCCTTTGGCTTGTCAGAGAAGAGAGGGATATGTGCTGGGTGATCCGGTGTGGAATTGAGAAGCCTGGGAAAAGGCAGTATGTTCCCCCATTTGAAAGGTAGATAGTGGCGGCCTCAAGGCTGACTGAAAGACAGTGCCGTTACCCGTCTTCTAGTCACTGCTAGGAATGCCTCAGGGAAGCAAGTGAGTTTTCTCCTACGAATCCAGGTGGTCGCCAGTGCCTTGCTAGGAGCTCATCCCACGGCTTGCCCAAGCTAAAGTGCAAAGTAAACGTGAGCCCAGGCCTCAAGGGAAGCACGAGCGTTTCCTATCAGCAAAGTTTGCTGTGCAGCCATCTCCAGGAACCCCGACTCGATAGAGTGCTTTCACTGCTCTCCGGCTCTCCGGAGGCCTCAGAGAGTCGCGTATGAATTCCCTTCTGAGGGAGAGCGTGGGTGCCGTGAGTCCCCTTTGTGTTTTCCGAGCCACACAGCGCAGAACAGGCTGTTGGGGTCAACCCTGTCTATGCAGAGGGAAGGGCAATGAACTGATCCTCGCTTGCCTAGCTGGATTTCTAGCGCTGTAAAGCAGCCCCAGGACAACGTTTTGGCCAGTATTACCTTCAGCGTGGCTCTCCCTCTGTGGAGGCCCTCTGAACTGCACTGAAAGAATCCCTGAGCCTACAGAGCCCCCTGGCAACTCTTACCTGTCATCTCTCTATTGTGACGCAAGGTACACTGTAGGCCCAGCCTGACAGAAAGAACAGAAAAACCGCTCAACGAGTGAGACATTTGGACGATCCAAGTCACCTAGGCCTGACTAAGTCATGAAGCGGGTAGTGCTATGCACGGCATGCAAAAGACCCCGGCTGCAACGAAGTGTGATCCTAGAAAGGCCCCGTGTGGCCGCAAGTCTCCAGTCGCCAGTCAGAGAGTGCCGGTAACTGCGCTGTGGGGTCAAGTTGGAAACGGGAGCATGTGGGAGAAGCCCGACTCTCCCCCTTTGGAAAGCAGCTTCGGGGCAGCTTCCAAGCGGCCTGAACAACGCACCACCAGGACACTGTTCGCTCCACACATGCCTCTGAGGAGCAGTGAGCTTTTGCCAAAGAAACCGGGTGCTTGCGCTTCCTTCCTGGGAGCTCAGCCCAGAGCATACTGTAGCTAAAGTGCCAACTAAATGTGACCTCTAGTCTCGAGGTAAGGTGCACGTTTTCCCATTCCCAGAGGCAGGGGTGCACCAGTTTCCAGGGAGTCTCAGTCCATGGACGGCTGTAGCTTTAGTAGGCCTCCCAGCGCTCAAGCCTCTCACGGGGGCACTTCTTTCCAAGGAAGTGCACCGTGTACCAGAAGCCTTCTGAGCACAATCAAGGGATACACGGCTCTGGGACCATCCCTCACTATGCAGGTGAAAGGGCCGGCAACTAATCTGTTCTCTATGGCTAGCGTTCCACAGCTTTGAAACAGCCCCAGGAGCACGCTTCTTGGGCAGGCTTTCTTTCCATGCGGGTCTGCCACGTTGAGGACACCTATGCTGCCCTGAAAGAAATCACCGGGGCTCCAATCCACTTTGGGGACTCGTGCTCGACGTCTCTCTAAGTGAGGCAGAAAGTAGACTTTAGGTCCAGCCCGAAATAAAGTAGAGATGTACCCTGAGCCTTGCCAGGCATTTGGAACATGCAAAGTCACCTAGGCCGCCAGAGGGCATTTAGAGGATTATGCCATTCAGCACATGCAGAACAAACAGACTGCATCCCAAAGTTTCATCGCAGAAGGCCGAATTGTGTTCCAAGGGCCTCCTTTGGCTTGTCAGAGAAGAGAGGGATATGTGCTGGGTGATCCGGTGTGGAATTGAGAAGCCTGGGAAAAGGCAGTATGTTCCCCCATTTGAAAGGTAGATAGTGGCGGCCTCAAGGCTGACTGAAAGACAGTGCCGTTACCCGTCTTCTAGTCACTGCTAGGAATGCCTCAGGGAAGCAAGTGAGTTTTCTCCTACGAATCCAGGTGGTCGCCAGTGCCTTGCTAGGAGCTCATCCCACGGCTTGCCCAAGCTAAAGTGCAAAGTAAACGTGACCCCAGGCCTCAAGGGAAGCACGAGCGTTTCCTATCAGCAAAGTTTGCTGTGCAGCCATCTCCAGGAACCCCGACTCGATAGAGTGCTTTCACTGCTCTCCGGCTCTCCGGAGGCCTCAGAGAGTCGCGTATGAATTCCCTTCTGAGGGAGAGCGTGGGTGCCGTGAGTCCCCTTTGTGTTTTCCGAGCCACACAGCGCAGAACAGGCTGTTGGGGTCAACCCTGTCTATGCAGAGGGAAGGGCAATGAACTGATCCTCGCTTGCCTAGCTTGATTTCTAGCGCTGTAAAGCAGCCCCAGGACAACGTTTTGGCCAGTATTACCTTCAGCGTGGCTCTCCCTCTGTGGAGGCCCTCTGAACTGCACTGAAAGAATCCCTGAGCCTACAGAGCCCCCTGGCAACTCTTACCTGTCATCTCTCTATTGTGACGCAAGGTACACTGTAGGCCCAGCCTGACAGAAAGAACAGAAAAACCGCTCAACGAGTGAGACATTTGGACGATCCAAGTCACCTAGGCCTGACTAAGTCATGAAGCGGGTAGTGCTATGCACGGCATGCAAAAGACCCCGGCTGCAACCAAGTGTGATCCTAGAAAGGCCCCGTGTGGCCGCAAGTCTCCAGTCGCCAGTCAGAGAGTGCCGGTAACTGCGCTGTGGGGTCCAGTTGGAAACGGGAGCATGTGGGAGAAGCCCGACTCTCCCCCTTTGGAAAGCAGCTTCGGGGCAGCTTCCAAGCTGCCTGAACACCGCACCACCAGGACACTGTTCGCTCCACACATGCCTCTGAGGAGCAGTGAGCTTTTGCCAAAGAAACCGGGTGCTTGCGCTTCCTTCCTGGGAGCTCAGCCCAGAGCATACTGTAGCTAAAGTGCCAACTAAATGTGACCTCTAGTCTCGAGGTAAGGTGCACGTTTTCCCATTCCCAGAGGCAGGGGTGCACCAGTTTCCAGGGAGTCTCAGTCCATGGACGGCTGTAGCTTTAGTAGGCCTCGCAGCGCTCAAGCCTCTCACGGGGGCACTTCTTTCCAAGGAAGTGCACCGTGTACCAGAAGCCTTCTGAGCACAATCAAGGGATACACGGCTCTGGGACCATCCCTCACTATGCAGGTGAAAGGGCCGGCAACTAATCTGTTCTCTATGGCTAGCGTTCCACAGCTTTGAAACAGCCCCAGGAGCACGCTTCTTGGGCAGGCTTTCTTTCCATGCGGGTCTGCCACGTTGAGGACACCTATGCTGCCCTGAAAGAAATCACCGGGGCTCCAATCCACTTTGGGGACTCGTGCTCGACGTCTCTCTAAGTGAGGCAGAAAGTAGACTTTAGGTCCAGCCCGAAATAAAGTAGAGATGTACCCTGAGCCTTGCCAGGCATTTGGAACATGCAAAGTCACCTAGGCCGCCAGAGGGCATTTAGAGGATTATGCCATTCAGCACATGCAGAACAAACAGACTGCATCCCAAAGTTTCATCGCAGAAGGCCGAATTGTGTTCCAAGGGCCTCCTTTGGCTTGTCAGAGAAGAGAGGGATATGTGCTGGGTGATCCGGTGTGGAATTGAGAAGCCTGGGAAAAGGCAGTATGTTCCCCCATTTGAAAGGTAGATAGTGGCGGCCTCAAGGCTGACTGAAAGACAGTGCCGTTACCCGTCTTCTAGTCACTGCTAGGAATGCCTCAGGGAAGCAAGTGAGTTTTCTCCTACGAATCCAGGTGGTCGCCAGTGCCTTGCTAGGAGCTCATCCCACGGCTTGCCCAAGCTAAAGTGCAAAGTAAACGTGACCCCAGGCCTCAAGGGAAGCACGAGCGTTTCCTATCAGCAAAGTTTGCTGTGCAGCCATCTCCAGGAACCCCGACTCGATAGAGTGCTTTCACTGCTCTCCGGCTCTCCGGAGGCCTCAGAGAGTCGCGTATGAATTCCCTTCTGAGGGAGAGCGTGGGTGCCGTGAGTCCCCTTTGTGTTTTCCGAGCCACACAGCGCAGAACAGGCTGTTGGGGTCAACCCTGTCTATGCAGAGGGAAGGGCAATGAACTGATCCTCGCTTGCCTAGCTGGATTTCTAGCGCTGTAAAGCAGCCCCAGGACAACGTTTTGGCCAGTATTACCTTCAGCGTGGCTCTCCCTCTGTGGAGGCCCTCTGAACTGCACTGAAAGAATCCCTGAGCCTACAGAGCCCCCTGGCAACTCTTACCTGTCATCTCTCTATTGTGACGCAAGGTACACTGTAGGCCCAGCCTGACAGAAAGAACAGAAAAACCGCTCAACGAGTGAGACATTTGGACGATCCAAGTCACCTAGGCCTGACTAAGTCATGAAGCGGGTAGTGCTATGCACGGCATGCAAAAGACCCCGGCTGCAACCAAGTGTGATCCTAGAAAGGCCCCGTGTGGCCGCAAGTCTCCAGTCGCCAGTCAGAGAGTGCCGGTAACTGCGCTGTGGGGTCAAGTTGGAAACGGGAGCATGTGGGAGAAGCCCGACTCTCCCCCTTTGGAAAGCAGCTTCGGGGCAGCTTCCAAGCGGCCTGAACAACGCACCACCAGGACACTGTTCGCTCCACACATGCCTCTGAGGAGCAGTGAGCTTTTGCCAAAGAAACCGGGTGCTTGCGCTTCCTTCCTGGGAGCTCAGCCCAGAGCATACTGTAGCTAAAGTGCCAACTAAATGTGACCTCTAGTCTCGAGGTAAGGTGCACGTTTTCCCATTCCCAGAGGCAGGGGTGCACCAGTTTCCAGGGAGTCTCAGTCCATGGACGGCTGTAGCTTTAGTAGGCCTCCCAGCGCTCAAGCCTCTCACGGGGGCACTTCTTTCCAAGGAAGTGCACCGTGTACCAGAAGCCTTCTGAGCACAATCAAGGGATACACGGCTCTGGGACCATCCCTCACTATGCAGGTGAAAGGGCCGGCAACTAATCTGTTCTCTATGGCTAGCGTTCCACAGCTTTGAAACAGCCCCAGGAGCACGCTTCTTGGGCAGGCTTTCTTTCCATGCGGGTCTGCCACGTTGAGGACACCTATGCTGCCCTGAAAGAAATCACCGGGGCTCCAATCCACTTTGGGGACTCGTGCTCGACGTCTCTCTAAGTGAGGCAGAAAGTAGACTTTAGGTCCAGCCCGAAATAAAGTAGAGATGTACCCTGAGCCTTGCCAGGCATTTGGAACATGCAAAGTCACCTAGGCCGCCAGAGGGCATTTAGAGGATTATGCCATTCAGCACATGCAGAACAAACAGACTGCATCCCAAAGTTTCATCGCAGAAGGCCGAATTGTGTTCCAAGGGCCTCCTTTGGCTTGTCAGAGAAGAGAGGGATATGTGCTGGGTGATCCGGTGTGGAATTGAGAAGCCTGGGAAAAGGCAGTATGTTCCCCCATTTGAAAGGTAGATAGTGGCGGCCTCAAGGCTGACTGAAAGACAGTGCCGTTACCCGTCTTCTAGTCACTGCTAGGAATGCCTCAGGGAAGCAAGTGAGTTTTCTCCTACGAATCCAGGTGGTCGCCAGTGCCTTGCTAGGAGCTCATCCCACGGCTTGCCCAAGCTAAAGTGCAAAGTAAACGTGAGCCCAGGCCTCAAGGGAAGCACGAGCGTTTCCTATCAGCAAAGTTTGCTGTGCAGCCATCTCCAGGAACCCCGACTCGATAGAGTGCTTTCACTGCTCTCCGGCTCTCCGGAGGCCTCAGAGAGTCGCGTATGAATTCCCTTCTGAGGGAGAGCGTGGGTGCCGTGAGTCCCCTTTGTGTTTTCCGAGCCACACAGCGCAGAACAGGCTGTTGGGGTCAACCCTGTCTATGCAGAGGGAAGGGCAATGAACTGATCCTCGCTTGCCTAGCTTGATTTCTAGCGCTGTAAAGCAGCCCCAGGACAACGTTTTGGCCAGTATTACCTTCAGCGTGGCTCTCCCTCTGTGGAGGCCCTCTGAACTGCACTGAAAGAATCCCTGAGCCTACAGAGCCCCCTGGCAACTCTTACCTGTCATCTCTCTATTGTGACGCAAGGTACACTGTAGGCCCAGCCTGACAGAAAGAACAGAAAAACCGCTCAACGAGTGAGACATTTGGACGATCCAAGTCACCTAGGCCTGACTAAGTCATGAAGCGGGTAGTGCTATGCACGGCATGCAAAAGACCCCGGCTGCAACGAAGTGTGATCCTAGAAAGGCCCCGTGTGGCCGCAAGTCTCCAGTCGCCAGTCAGAGAGTGCCGGTAACTGCGCTGTGGGGTCAAGTTGGAAACGGGAGCATGTGGGAGAAGCCCGACTCTCCCCCTTTGGAAAGCAGCTTCGGGGCAGCTTCCAAGCGGCCTGAACAACGCACCACCAGGACACTGTTCGCTCCACACATGCCTCTGAGGAGCAGTGAGCTTTTGCCAAAGAAACCGGGTGCTTGCGCTTCCTTCCTGGGAGCTCAGCCCAGAGCATACTGTAGCTAAAGTGCCAACTAAATGTGACCTCTAGTCTCGAGGTAAGGTGCACGTTTTCCCATTCCCAGAGGCAGGGGTGCACCAGTTTCCAGGGAGTCTCAGTCCATGGACGGCTGTAGCTTTAGTAGGCCTCCCAGCGCTCAAGCCTCTCACGGGGGCACTTCTTTCCAAGGAAGTGCACCGTGTACCAGAAGCCTTCTGAGCACAATCAAGGGATACACGGCTCTGGGACCATCCCTCACTATGCAGGTGAAAGGGCCGGCAACTAATCTGTTCTCTATGGCTAGCGTTCCACAGCTTTGAAACAGCCCCAGGAGCACGCTTCTTGGGCAGGCTTTCTTTCCATGCGGGTCTGCCACGTTGAGGACACCTATGCTGCCCTGAAAGAAATCACCGGGGCTCCAATCCACTTTGGGGACTCGTGCTCGACGTCTCTCTAAGTGAGGCAGAAAGTAGACTTTAGGTCCAGCCCGAAATAAAGTAGAGATGTACCCTGAGCCTTGCCAGGCATTTGGAACATGCAAAGTCACCTAGGCCGCCAGAGGGCATTTAGAGGATTATGCCATTCAGCACATGCAGAACAAACAGACTGCATCCCAAAGTTTCATCGCAGAAGGCCGAATTGTGTTCCAAGGGCCTCCTTTGGCTTGTCAGAGAAGAGAGGGATATGTGCTGGGTGATCCGGTGTGGAATTGAGAAGCCTGGGAAAAGGCAGTATGTTCCCCCATTTGAAAGGTAGATAGTGGCGGCCTCAAGGCTGACTGAAAGACAGTGCCGTTACCCGTCTTCTAGTCACTGCTAGGAATGCCTCAGGGAAGCAAGTGAGTTTTCTCCTACGAATCCAGGTGGTCGCCAGTGCCTTGCTAGGAGCTCATCCCACGGCTTGCCCAAGCTAAAGTGCAAAGTAAACGTGACCCCAGGCCTCAAGGGAAGCACGAGCGTTTCCTATCAGCAAAGTTTGCTGTGCAGCCATCTCCAGGAACCCCGACTCGATAGAGTGCTTTCACTGCTCTCCGGCTCTCCGGAGGCCTCAGAGAGTCGCGTATGAATTCCCTTCTGAGGGAGAGCGTGGGTGCCGTGAGTCCCCTTTGTGTTTTCCGAGCCACACAGCGCAGAACAGGCTGTTGGGGTCAACCCTGTCTATGCAGAGGGAAGGGCAATGAACTGATCCTCGCTTGCCTAGCTTGATTTCTAGCGCTGTAAAGCAGCCCCAGGACAACGTTTTGGCCAGTATTACCTTCAGCGTGGCTCTCCCTCTGTGGAGGCCCTCTGAACTGCACTGAAAGAATCCCTGAGCCTACAGAGCCCCCTGGCAACTCTTACCTGTCATCTCTCTATTGTGACGCAAGGTACACTGTAGGCCCAGCCTGACAGAAAGAACAGAAAAACCGCTCAACGAGTGAGACATTTGGACGATCCAAGTCACCTAGGCCTGACTAAGTCATGAAGCGGGTAGTGCTATGCACGGCATGCAAAAGACCCCGGCTGCAACCAAGTGTGATCCTAGAAAGGCCCCGTGTGGCCGCAAGTCTCCAGTCGCCAGTCAGAGAGTGCCGGTAACTGCGCTGTGGGGTCCAGTTGGAAACGGGAGCATGTGGGAGAAGCCCGACTCTCCCCCTTTGGAAAGCAGCTTCGGGGCAGCTTCCAAGCGGCCTGAACAACGCACCACCAGGACACTGTTCGCTCCACACATGCCTCTGAGGAGCAGTGAGCTTTTGCCAAAGAAACCGGGTGCTTGCGCTTCCTTCCTGGGAGCTCAGCCCAGAGCATACTGTAGCTAAAGTGCCAACTAAATGTGACCTCTAGTCTCGAGGTAAGGTGCACGTTTTCCCATTCCCAGAGGCAGGGGTGCACCAGTTTCCAGGGAGTCTCAGTCCATGGACGGCTGTAGCTTTAGTAGGCCTCCCAGCGCTCAAGCCTCTCACGGGGGCACTTCTTTCCAAGGAAGTGCACCGTGTACCAGAAGCCTTCTGAGCACAATCAAGGGATACACGGCTCTGGGACCATCCCTCACTATGCAGGTGAAAGGGCCGGCAACTAATCTGTTCTCTATGGCTAGCGTTCCACAGCTTTGAAACAGCCCCAGGAGCACGCTTCTTGGGCAGGCTTTCTTTCCATGCGGGTCTGCCACGTTGAGGACACCTATGCTGCCCTGAAAGAAATCACCGGGGCTCCAATCCACTTTGGGGACTCGTGCTCGACGTCTCTCTAAGTGAGGCAGAAAGTAGACTTTAGGTCCAGCCCGAAATAAAGTAGAGATGTACCCTGAGCCTTGCCAGGCATTTGGAACATGCAAAGTCACCTAGGCCGCCAGAGGGCATTTAGAGGATTATGCCATTCAGCACATGCAGAACAAACAGACTGCATCCCAAAGTTTCATCGCAGAAGGCCGAATTGTGTTCCAAGGGCCTCCTTTGGCTTGTCAGAGAAGAGAGGGATATGTGCTGGGTGATCCGGTGTGGAATTGAGAAGCCTGGGAAAAGGCAGTATGTTCCCCCATTTGAAAGGTAGATAGTGGCGGCCTCAAGGCTGACTGAAAGACAGTGCCGTTACCCGTCTTCTAGTCACTGCTAGGAATGCCTCAGGGAAGCAAGTGAGTTTTCTCCTACGAATCCAGGTGGTCGCCAGTGCCTTGCTAGGAGCTCATCCCACGGCTTGCCCAAGCTAAAGTGCAAAGTAAACGTGAGCCCAGGCCTCAAGGGAAGCACGAGCGTTTCCTATCAGCAAAGTTTGCTGTGCAGCCATCTCCAGGAACCCCGACTCGATAGAGTGCTTTCACTGCTCTCCGGCTCTCCGGAGGCCTCAGAGAGTCGCGTATGAATTCCCTTCTGAGGGAGAGCGTGGGTGCCGTGAGTCCCCTTTGTGTTTTCCGAGCCACACAGCGCAGAACAGGCTGTTGGGGTCAACCCTGTCTATGCAGAGGGAAGGGCAATGAACTGATCCTCGCTTGCCTAGCTTGATTTCTAGCGCTGTAAAGCAGCCCCAGGACAACGTTTTGGCCAGTATTACCTTCAGCGTGGCTCTCCCTCTGTGGAGGCCCTCTGAACTGCACTGAAAGAATCCCTGAGCCTACAGAGCCCCCTGGCAACTCTTACCTGTCATCTCTCTATTGTGACGCAAGGTACACTGTAGGCCCAGCCTGACAGAAAGAACAGAAAAACCGCTCAACGAGTGAGACATTTGGACGATCCAAGTCACCTAGGCCTGACTAAGTCATGAAGCGGGTAGTGCTATGCACGGCATGCAAAAGACCCCGGCTGCAACCAAGTGTGATCCTAGAAAGGCCCCGTGTGGCCGCAAGTCTCCAGTCGCCAGTCAGAGAGTGCCGGTAACTGCGCTGTGGGGTCCAGTTGGAAACGGGAGCATGTGGGAGAAGCCCGACTCTCCCCCTTTGGAAAGCAGCTTCGGGGCAGCTTCCAAGCGGCCTGAACAACGCACCACCAGGACACTGTTCGCTCCACACATGCCTCTGAGGAGCAGTGAGCTTTTGCCAAAGAAACCGGGTGCTTGCGCTTCCTTCCTGGGAGCTCAGCCCAGAGCATACTGTAGCTAAAGTGCCAACTAAATGTGACCTCTAGTCTCGAGGTAAGGTGCACGTTTTCCCATTCCCAGAGGCAGGGGTGCACCAGTTTCCAGGGAGTCTCAGTCCATGGACGGCTGTAGCTTTAGTAGGCCTCCCAGCGCTCAAGCCTCTCACGGGGGCACTTCTTTCCAAGGAAGTGCACCGTGTACCAGAAGCCTTCTGAGCACAATCAAGGGATACACGGCTCTGGGACCATCCCTCACTATGCAGGTGAAAGGGCCGGCAACTAATCTGTTCTCTATGGCTAGCGTTCCACAGCTTTGAAACAGCCCCAGGAGCACGCTTCTTGGGCAGGCTTTCTTTCCATGCGGGTCTGCCACGTTGAGGACACCTATGCTGCCCTGAAAGAAATCACCGGGGCTCCAATCCACTTTGGGGACTCGTGCTCGACGTCTCTCTAAGTGAGGCAGAAAGTAGACTTTAGGTCCAGCCCGAAATAAAGTAGAGATGTACCCTGAGCCTTGCCAGGCATTTGGAACATGCAAAGTCACCTAGGCCGCCAGAGGGCATTTAGAGGATTATGCCATTCAGCACATGCAGAACAAACAGACTGCATCCCAAAGTTTCATCGCAGAAGGCCGAATTGTGTTCCAAGGGCCTCCTTTGGCTTGTCAGAGAAGAGAGGGATATGTGCTGGGTGATCCGGTGTGGAATTGAGAAGCCTGGGAAAAGGCAGTATGTTCCCCCATTTGAAAGGTAGATAGTGGCGGCCTCAAGGCTGACTGAAAGACAGTGCCGTTACCCGTCTTCTAGTCACTGCTAGGAATGCCTCAGGGAAGCAAGTGAGTTTTCTCCTACGAATCCAGGTGGTCGCCAGTGCCTTGCTAGGAGCTCATCCCACGGCTTGCCCAAGCTAAAGTGCAAAGTAAACGTGAGCCCAGGCCTCAAGGGAAGCACGAGCGTTTCCTATCAGCAAAGTTTGCTGTGCAGCCATCTCCAGGAACCCCGACTCGATAGAGTGCTTTCACTGCTCTCCGGCTCTCCGGAGGCCTCAGAGAGTCGCGTATGAATTCCCTTCTGAGGGAGAGCGTGGGTGCCGTGAGTCCCCTTTGTGTTTTCCGAGCCACACAGCGCAGAACAGGCTGTTGGGGTCAACCCTGTCTATGCAGAGGGAAGGGCAATGAACTGATCCTCGCTTGCCTAGCTTGATTTCTAGCGCTGTAAAGCAGCCCCAGGACAACGTTTTGGCCAGTATTACCTTCAGCGTGGCTCTCCCTCTGTGGAGGCCCTCTGAACTGCACTGAAAGAATCCCTGAGCCTACAGAGCCCCCTGGCAACTCTTACCTGTCATCTCTCTATTGTGACGCAAGGTACACTGTAGGCCCAGCCTGACAGAAAGAACAGAAAAACCGCTCAACGAGTGAGACATTTGGACGATCCAAGTCACCTAGGCCTGACTAAGTCATGAAGCGGGTAGTGCTATGCACGGCATGCAAAAGACCCCGGCTGCAACCAAGTGTGATCCTAGAAAGGCCCCGTGTGGCCGCAAGTCTCCAGTCGCCAGTCAGAGAGTGCCGGTAACTGCGCTGTGGGGTCAAGTTGGAAACGGGAGCATGTGGGAGAAGCCCGACTCTCCCCCTTTGGAAAGCAGCTTCGGGGCAGCTTCCAAGCGGCCTGAACAACGCACCACCAGGACACTGTTCGCTCCACACATGCCTCTGAGGAGCAGTGAGCTTTTGCCAAAGAAACCGGGTGCTTGCGCTTCCTTCCTGGGAGCTCAGCCCAGAGCATACTGTAGCTAAAGTGCCAACTAAATGTGACCTCTAGTCTCGAGGTAAGGTGCACGTTTTCCCATTCCCAGAGGCAGGGGTGCACCAGTTTCCAGGGAGTCTCAGTCCATGGACGGCTGTAGCTTTAGTAGGCCTCCCAGCGCTCAAGCCTCTCACGGGGGCACTTCTTTCCAAGGAAGTGCACCGTGTACCAGAAGCCTTCTGAGCACAATCAAGGGATACACGGCTCTGGGACCATCCCTCACTATGCAGGTGAAAGGGCCGGCAACTAATCTGTTCTCTATGGCTAGCGTTCCACAGCTTTGAAACAGCCCCAGGAGCACGCTTCTTGGGCAGGCTTTCTTTCCATGCGGGTCTGCCACGTTGAGGACACCTATGCTGCCCTGAAAGAAATCACCGGGGCTCCAATCCACTTTGGGGACTCGTGCTCGACGTCTCTCTAAGTGAGGCAGAAAGTAGACTTTAGGTCCAGCCCGAAATAAAGTAGAGATGTACCCTGAGCCTTGCCAGGCATTTGGAACATGCAAAGTCACCTAGGCCGCCTGAGGGCATTTAGAGGATTATGCCATTCAGCACATGCAGAACAAACAGACTGCATCCCAAAGTTTCATCGCAGAAGGCCGAATTGTGTTCCAAGGGCCTCCTTTGGCTTGTCAGAGAAGAGAGGGATATGTGCTGGGTGATCCGGTGTGGAATTGAGAAGCCTGGGAAAAGGCAGTATGTTCCCCCATTTGAAAGGTAGATAGTGGCGGCCTCAAGGCTGACTGAAAGACAGTGCCGTTACCCGTCTTCTAGTCACTGCTAGGAATGCCTCAGGGAAGCAAGTGAGTTTTCTCCTACGAATCCAGGTGGTCGCCAGTGCCTTGCTAGGAGCTCATCCCACGGCTTGCCCAAGCTAAAGTGCAAAGTAAACGTGAGCCCAGGCCTCAAGGGAAGCACGAGCGTTTCCTATCAGCAAAGTTTGCTGTGCAGCCATCTCCAGGAACCCCGACTCGATAGAGTGCTTTCACTGCTCTCCGGCTCTCCGGAGGCCTCAGAGAGTCGCGTATGAATTCCCTTCTGAGGGAGAGCGTGGGTGCCGTGAGTCCCCTTTGTGTTTTCCGAGCCACACAGCGCAGAACAGGCTGTTGGGGTCAACCCTGTCTATGCAGAGGGAAGGGCAATGAACTGATCCTCGCTTGCCTAGCTTGATTTCTAGCGCTGTAAAGCAGCCCCAGGACAACGTTTTGGCCAGTATTACCTTCAGCGTGGCTCTCCCTCTGTGGAGGCCCTCTGAACTGCACTGAAAGAATCCCTGAGCCTACAGAGCCCCCTGGCAACTCTTACCTGTCATCTCTCTATTGTGACGCAAGGTACACTGTAGGCCCAGCCTGACAGAAAGAACAGAAAAACCGCTCAACGAGTGAGACATTTGGACGATCCAAGTCACCTAGGCCTGACTAAGTCATGAAGCGGGTAGTGCTATGCACGGCATGCAAAAGACCCCGGCTGCAACCAAGTGTGATCCTAGAAAGGCCCCGTGTGGCCGCAAGTCTCCAGTCGCCAGTCAGAGAGTGCCGGTAACTGCGCTGTGGGGTCCAGTTGGAAACGGGAGCATGTGGGAGAAGCCCGACTCTCCCCCTTTGGAAAGCAGCTTCGGGGCAGCTTCCAAGCGGCCTGAACAACGCACCACCAGGACACTGTTCGCTCCACACATGCCTCTGAGGAGCAGTGAGCTTTTGCCAAAGAAACCGGGTGCTTGCGCTTCCTTCCTGGGAGCTCAGCCCAGAGCATACTGTAGCTAAAGTGCCAACTAAATGTGACCTCTAGTCTCGAGGTAAGGTGCACGTTTTCCCATTCCCAGAGGCAGGGGTGCACCAGTTTCCAGGGAGTCTCAGTCCATGGACGGCTGTAGCTTTAGTAGGCCTCCCAGCGCTCAAGCCTCTCACGGGGGCACTTCTTTCCAAGGAAGTGCACCGTGTACCAGAAGCCTTCTGAGCACAATCAAGGGATACACGGCTCTGGGACCATCCCTCACTATGCAGGTGAAAGGGCCGGCAACTAATCTGTTCTCTATGGCTAGCGTTCCACAGCTTTGAAACAGCCCCAGGAGCACGCTTCTTGGGCAGGCTTTCTTTCCATGCGGGTCTGCCACGTTGAGGACACCTATGCTGCCCTGAAAGAAATCACCGGGGCTCCAATCCACTTTGGGGACTCGTGCTCGACGTCTCTCTAAGTGAGGCAGAAAGTAGACTTTAGGTCCAGCCCGAAATAAAGTAGAGATGTACCCTGAGCCTTGCCAGGCATTTGGAACATGCAAAGTCACCTAGGCCGCCTGAGGGCATTTAGAGGATTATGCCATTCAGCACATGCAGAACAAACAGACTGCATCCCAAAGTTTCATCGCAGAAGGCCGAATTGTGTTCCAAGGGCCTCCTTTGGCTTGTCAGAGAAGAGAGGGATATGTGCTGGGTGATCCGGTGTGGAATTGAGAAGCCTGGGAAAAGGCAGTATGTTCCCCCATTTGAAAGGTAGATAGTGGCGGCCTCAAGGCTGACTGAAAGACAGTGCCGTTACCCGTCTTCTAGTCACTGCTAGGAATGCCTCAGGGAAGCAAGTGAGTTTTCTCCTACGAATCCAGGTGGTCGCCAGTGCCTTGCTAGGAGCTCATCCCACGGCTTGCCCAAGCTAAAGTGCAAAGTAAACGTGAGCCCAGGCCTCAAGGGAAGCACGAGCGTTTCCTATCAGCAAAGTTTGCTGTGCAGCCATCTCCAGGAACCCCGACTCGATAGAGTGCTTTCACTGCTCTCCGGCTCTCCGGAGGCCTCAGAGAGTCGCGTATGAATTCCCTTCTGAGGGAGAGCGTGGGTGCCGTGAGTCCCCTTTGTGTTTTCCGAGCCACACAGCGCAGAACAGGCTGTTGGGGTCAACCCTGTCTATGCAGAGGGAAGGGCAATGAACTGATCCTCGCTTGCCTAGCTGGATTTCTAGCGCTGTAAAGCAGCCCCAGGACAACGTTTTGGCCAGTATTACCTTCAGCGTGGCTCTCCCTCTGTGGAGGCCCTCTGAACTGCACTGAAAGAATCCCTGAGCCTACAGAGCCCCCTGGCAACTCTTACCTGTCATCTCTCTATTGTGACGCAAGGTACACTGTAGGCCCAGCCTGACAGAAAGAACAGAAAAACCGCTCAACGAGTGAGACATTTGGACGATCCAAGTCACCTAGGCCTGACTAAGTCATGAAGCGGGTAGTGCTATGCACGGCATGCAAAAGACCCCGGCTGCAACCAAGTGTGATCCTAGAAAGGCCCCGTGTGGCCGCAAGTCTCCAGTCGCCAGTCAGAGAGTGCCGGTAACTGCGCTGTGGGGTCAAGTTGGAAACGGGAGCATGTGGGAGAAGCCCGACTCTCCCCCTTTGGAAAGCAGCTTCGGGGCAGCTTCCAAGCGGCCTGAACAACGCACCACCAGGACACTGTTCGCTCCACACATGCCTCTGAGGAGCAGTGAGCTTTTGCCAAAGAAACCGGGTGCTTGCGCTTCCTTCCTGGGAGCTCAGCCCAGAGCATACTGTAGCTAAAGTGCCAACTAAATGTGACCTCTAGTCTCGAGGTAAGGTGCACGTTTTCCCATTCCCAGAGGCAGGGGTGCACCAGTTTCCAGGGAGTCTCAGTCCATGGACGGCTGTAGCTTTAGTAGGCCTCCCAGCGCTCAAGCCTCTCACGGGGGCACTTCTTTCCAAGGAAGTGCACCGTGTACCAGAAGCCTTCTGAGCACAATCAAGGGATACACGGCTCTGGGACCATCCCTCACTATGCAGGTGAAAGGGCCGGCAACTAATCTGTTCTCTATGGCTAGCGTTCCACAGCTTTGAAACAGCCCCAGGAGCACGCTTCTTGGGCAGGCTTTCTTTCCATGCGGGTCTGCCACGTTGAGGACACCTATGCTGCCCTGAAAGAAATCACCGGGGCTCCAATCCACTTTGGGGACTCGTGCTCGACGTCTCTCTAAGTGAGGCAGAAAGTAGACTTTAGGTCCAGCCCGAAATAAAGTAGAGATGTACCCTGAGCCTTGCCAGGCATTTGGAACATGCAAAGTCACCTAGGCCGCCTGAGGGCATTTAGAGGATTATGCCATTCAGCACATGCAGAACAAACAGACTGCATCCCAAAGTTTCATCGCAGAAGGCCGAATTGTGTTCCAAGGGCCTCCTTTGGCTTGTCAGAGAAGAGAGGGATATGTGCTGGGTGATCCGGTGTGGAATTGAGAAGCCTGGGAAAAGGCAGTATGTTCCCCCATTTGAAAGGTAGATAGTGGCGGCCTCAAGGCTGACTGAAAGACAGTGCCGTTACCCGTCTTCTAGTCACTGCTAGGAATGCCTCAGGGAAGCAAGTGAGTTTTCTCCTACGAATCCAGGTGGTCGCCAGTGCCTTGCTAGGAGCTCATCCCACGGCTTGCCCAAGCTAAAGTGCAAAGTAAACGTGAGCCCAGGCCTCAAGGGAAGCACGAGCGTTTCCTATCAGCAAAGTTTGCTGTGCAGCCATCTCCAGGAACCCCGACTCGATAGAGTGCTTTCACTGCTCTCCGGCTCTCCGGAGGCCTCAGAGAGTCGCGTATGAATTCCCTTCTGAGGGAGAGCGTGGGTGCCGTGAGTCCCCTTTGTGTTTTCCGAGCCACACAGCGCAGAACAGGCTGTTGGGGTCAACCCTGTCTATGCAGAGGGAAGGGCAATGAACTGATCCTCGCTTGCCTAGCTGGATTTCTAGCGCTGTAAAGCAGCCCCAGGACAACGTTTTGGCCAGTATTACCTTCAGCGTGGCTCTCCCTCTGTGGAGGCCCTCTGAACTGCACTGAAAGAATCCCTGAGCCTACAGAGCCCCCTGGCAACTCTTACCTGTCATCTCTCTATTGAGACGCAAGGTACACTGTAGGCCCAGCCTGACAGAAAGAACAGAAAAACCGCTCAACGAGTGAGACATTTGGACGATCCAAGTCACCTAGGCCTGACTAAGTCATGAAGCGGGTAGTGCTATGCACGGCATGCAAAAGACCCCGGCTGCAACCAAGTGTGATCCTAGAAAGGCCCCGTGTGGCCGAAAGTCTCCAGTCGCCAGTCAGAGAGTGCCGGTAACTGCGCTGTGGGGTCCAGTTGGAAACGGGAGCATGTGGGAGAAGCCCGACTCTCCCCCTTTGGAAAGCAGCTTCGGGGCAGCTTCCAAGCTGCCTGAACACCGCACCACCAGGACACTGTTCGCTCCACACATGCCTCTGAGGAGCAGTGAGCTTTTGCCAAAGAAACCGGGTGCTTGCGCTTCCTTCCTGGGAGCTCAGCCCAGAGCATACTGTAGCTAAAGTGCCAACTAAATGTGACCTCTAGTCTCGAGGTAAGGTGCACGTTTTCCCATTCCCAGAGGCAGGGGTGCACCAGTTTCCAGGGAGTCTCAGTCCATGGACGGCTGTAGCTTTAGTAGGCCTCGCAGCGCTCAAGCCTCTCACGGGGGCACTTCTTTCCAAGGAAGTGCACCGTGTACCAGAAGCCTTCTGAGCACAATCAAGGGATACACGGCTCTGGGACCATCCCTCACTATGCAGGTGAAAGGGCCGGCAACTAATCTGTTCTCTATGGCTAGCGTTCCACAGCTTTGAAACAGCCCCAGGAGCACGCTTCTTGGGCAGGCTTTCTTTCCATGCGGGTCTGCCACGTTGAGGACACCTATGCTGCCCTGAAAGAAATCACCGGGGCTCCAATCCACTTTGGGGACTCGTGCTCGACGTCTCTCTAAGTGAGGCAGAAAGTAGACTTTAGGTCCAGCCCGAAATAAAGTAGAGATGTACCCTGAGCCTTGCCAGGCATTTGGAACATGCAAAGTCACCTAGGCCGCCTGAGGGCATTTAGAGGATTATGCCATTCAGCACATGCAGAACAAACAGACTGCATCCCAAAGTTTCATCGCAGAAGGCCGAATTGTGTTCCAAGGGCCTCCTTTGGCTTGTCAGAGAAGAGAGGGATATGTGCTGGGTGATCCGGTGTGGAATTGAGAAGCCTGGGAAAAGGCAGTATGTTCCCCCATTTGAAAGGTAGATAGTGGCGGCCTCAAGGCTGACTGAAAGACAGTGCCGTTACCCGTCTTCTAGTCACTGCTAGGAATGCCTCAGGGAAGCAAGTGAGTTTTCTCCTACGAATCCAGGTGGTCGCCAGTGCCTTGCTAGGAGCTCATCCCACGGCTTGCCCAAGCTAAAGTGCAAAGTAAACGTGAGCCCAGGCCTCAAGGGAAGCACGAGCGTTTCCTATCAGCAAAGTTTGCTGTGCAGCCATCTCCAGGAACCCCGACTCGATAGAGTGCTTTCACTGCTCTCCGGCTCTCCGGAGGCCTCAGAGAGTCGCGTATGAATTCCCTTCTGAGGGAGAGCGTGGGTGCCGTGAGTCCCCTTTGTGTTTTCCGAGCCACACAGCGCAGAACAGGCTGTTGGGGTCAACCCTGTCTATGCAGAGGGAAGGGCAATGAACTGATCCTCGCTTGCCTAGCTGGATTTCTACCGCTGTAAAGCAGCCCCAGGACAACGTTTTGGCCAGTATTACCTTCAGCGTGGCTCTCCCTCTGTGGAGGCCCTCTGAACTGCACTGAAAGAATCCCTGAGCCTACAGAGCCCCCTGGCAACTCTTACCTGTCATCTCTCTATTGAGACGCAAGGTACACTGTAGGCCCAGCCTGACAGAAAGAACAGAAAAACCGCTCAACGAGTGAGACATTTGGACGATCCAAGTCACCTAGGCCTGACTAAGTCATGAAGCGGGTAGTGCTATGCACGGCATGCAAAAGACCCCGGCTGCAACCAAGTGTGATCCTAGAAAGGCCCCGTGTGGCCGAAAGTCTCCAGTCGCCAGTCAGAGAGTGCCGGTAACTGCGCTGTGGGGTCCAGTTGGAAACGGGAGCATGTGGGAGAAGCCCGACTCTCCCCCTTTGGAAAGCAGCTTCGGGGCAGCTTCCAAGCTGCCTGAACACCGCACCACCAGGACACTGTTCGCTCCACACATGCCTCTGAGGAGCAGTGAGCTTTTGCCAAAGAAACCGGGTGCTTGCGCTTCCTTCCTGGGAGCTCAGCCCAGAGCATACTGTAGCTAAAGTGCCAACTAAATGTGACCTCTAGTCTCGAGGTAAGGTGCACGTTTTCCCATTCCCAGAGGCAGGGGTGCACCAGTTTCCAGGGAGTCTCAGTCCATGGACGGCTGTAGCTTTAGTAGGCCTCGCAGCGCTCAAGCCTCTCACGGGGGCACTTCTTTCCAAGGAAGTGCACCGTGTACCAGAAGCCTTCTGAGCACAATCAAGGGATACACGGCTCTGGGACCATCCCTCACTATGCAGGTGAAAGGGCCGGCAACTAATCTGTTCTCTATGGCTAGCGTTCCACAGCTTTGAAACAGCCCCAGGAGCACGCTTCTTGGGCAGGCTTTCTTTCCATGCGGGTCTGCCACGTTGAGGACACCTATGCTGCCCTGAAAGAAATCACCGGGGCTCCAATCCACTTTGGGGACTCGTGCTCGACGTCTCTCTAAGTGAGGCAGAAAGTAGACTTTAGGTCCAGCCCGAAATAAAGTAGAGATGTACCCTGAGCCTTGCCAGGCATTTGGAACATGCAAAGTCACCTAGGCCGCCTGAGGGCATTTAGAGGATTATGCCATTCAGCACATGCAGAACAAACAGACTGCATCCCAAAGTTTCATCGCAGAAGGCCGAATTGTGTTCCAAGGGCCTCCTTTGGCTTGTCAGAGAAGAGAGGGATATGTGCTGGGTGATCCGGTGTGGAATTGAGAAGCCTGGGAAAAGGCAGTATGTTCCCCCATTTGAAAGGTAGATAGTGGCGGCCTCAAGGCTGACTGAAAGACAGTGCCGTTACCCGTCTTCTAGTCACTGCTAGGAATGCCTCAGGGAAGCAAGTGAGTTTTCTCCTACGAATCCAGGTGGTCGCCAGTGCCTTGCTAGGAGCTCATCCCACGGCTTGCCCAAGCTAAAGTGCAAAGTAAACGTGAGCCCAGGCCTCAAGGGAAGCACGAGCGTTTCCTATCAGCAAAGTTTGCTGTGCAGCCATCTCCAGGAACCCCGACTCGATAGAGTGCTTTCACTGCTCTCCGGCTCTCCGGAGGCCTCAGAGAGTCGCGTATGAATTCCCTTCTGAGGGAGAGCGTGGGTGCCGTGAGTCCCCTTTGTGTTTTCCGAGCCACACAGCGCAGAACAGGCTGTTGGGGTCAACCCTGTCTATGCAGAGGGAAGGGCAATGAACTGATCCTCGCTTGCCTAGCTGGATTTCTACCGCTGTAAAGCAGCCCCAGGACAACGTTTTGGCCAGTATTACCTTCAGCGTGGCTCTCCCTCTGTGGAGGCCCTCTGAACTGCACTGAAAGAATCCCTGAGCCTACAGAGCCCCCTGGCAACTCTTACCTGTCATCTCTCTATTGAGACGCAAGGTACACTGTAGGCCCAGCCTGACAGAAAGAACAGAAAAACCGCTCAACGAGTGAGACATTTGGACGATCCAAGTCACCTAGGCCTGACTAAGTCATGAAGCGGGTAGTGCTATGCACGGCATGCAAAAGACCCCGGCTGCAACCAAGTGTGATCCTAGAAAGGCCCCGTGTGGCCGAAAGTCTCCAGTCGCCAGTCAGAGAGTGCCGGTAACTGCGCTGTGGGGTCCAGTTGGAAACGGGAGCATGTGGGAGAAGCCCGACTCTCCCCCTTTGGAAAGCAGCTTCGGGGCAGCTTCCAAGCTGCCTGAACACCGCACCACCAGGACACTGTTCGCTCCACACATGCCTCTGAGGAGCAGTGAGCTTTTGCCAAAGAAACCGGGTGCTTGCGCTTCCTTCCTGGGAGCTCAGCCCAGAGCATACTGTAGCTAAAGTGCCAACTAAATGTGACCTCTAGTCTCGAGGTAAGGTGCACGTTTTCCCATTCCCAGAGGCAGGGGTGCACCAGTTTCCAGGGAGTCTCAGTCCATGGACGGCTGTAGCTTTAGTAGGCCTCGCAGCGCTCAAGCCTCTCACGGGGGCACTTCTTTCCAAGGAAGTGCACCGTGTACCAGAAGCCTTCTGAGCACAATCAAGGGATACACGGCTCTGGGACCATCCCTCACTATGCAGGTGAAAGGGCCGGCAACTAATCTGTTCTCTATGGCTAGCGTTCCACAGCTTTGAAACAGCCCCAGGAGCACGCTTCTTGGGCAGGCTTTCTTTCCATGCGGGTCTGCCACGTTGAGGACACCTATGCTGCCCTGAAAGAAATCACCGGGGCTCCAATCCACTTTGGGGACTCGTGCTCGACGTCTCTCTAAGTGAGGCAGAAAGTAGACTTTAGGTCCAGCCCGAAATAAAGTAGAGATGTACCCTGAGCCTTGCCAGGCATTTGGAACATGCAAAGTCACCTAGGCCGCCTGAGGGCATTTAGAGGATTATGCCATTCAGCACATGCAGAACAAACAGACTGCATCCCAAAGTTTCATCGCAGAAGGCCGAATTGTGTTCCAAGGGCCTCCTTTGGCTTGTCAGAGAAGAGAGGGATATGTGCTGGGTGATCCGGTGTGGAATTGAGAAGCCTGGGAAAAGGCAGTATGTTCCCCCATTTGAAAGGTAGATAGTGGCGGCCTCAAGGCTGACTGAAAGACAGTGCCGTTACCCGTCTTCTAGTCACTGCTAGGAATGCCTCAGGGAAGCAAGTGAGTTTTCTCCTACGAATCCAGGTGGTCGCCAGTGCCTTGCTAGGAGCTCATCCCACGGCTTGCCCAAGCTAAAGTGCAAAGTAAACGTGAGCCCAGGCCTCAAGGGAAGCACGAGCGTTTCCTATCAGCAAAGTTTGCTGTGCAGCCATCTCCAGGAACCCCGACTCGATAGAGTGCTTTCACTGCTCTCCGGCTCTCCGGAGGCCTCAGAGAGTCGCGTATGAATTCCCTTCTGAGGGAGAGCGTGGGTGCCGTGAGTCCCCTTTGTGTTTTCCGAGCCACACAGCGCAGAACAGGCTGTTGGGGTCAACCCTGTCTATGCAGAGGGAAGGGCAATGAACTGATCCTCGCTTGCCTAGCTGGATTTCTACCGCTGTAAAGCAGCCCCAGGACAACGTTTTGGCCAGTATTACCTTCAGCGTGGCTCTCCCTCTGTGGAGGCCCTCTGAACTGCACTGAAAGAATCCCTGAGCCTACAGAGCCCCCTGGCAACTCTTACCTGTCATCTCTCTATTGAGACGCAAGGTACACTGTAGGCCCAGCCTGACAGAAAGAACAGAAAAACCGCTCAACGAGTGAGACATTTGGACGATCCAAGTCACCTAGGCCTGACTAAGTCATGAAGCGGGTAGTGCTATGCACGGCATGCAGAAGACCCCGGCTGCAACCAAGTGTGATCCTAGAAAGGCCCCGTGTGGCCGAAAGTCTCCAGTCGCCAGTCAGAGAGTGCCGGTAACTGCGCTGTGGGGTCCAGTTGGAAACGGGAGCATGTGGGAGAAGCCCGACTCTCCCCCTTTGGAAAGCAGCTTCGGGGCAGCTTCCAAGCTGCCTGAACACCGCACCACCAGGACACTGTTCGCTCCACACATGCCTCTGAGGAGCAGTGAGCTTTTGCCAAAGAAACCGGGTGCTTGCGCTTCCTTCCTGGGAGCTCAGCCCAGAGCATACTGTAGCTAAAGTGCCAACTAAATGTGACCTCTAGTCTCGAGGTAAGGTGCACGTTTTCCCATTCCCAGAGGCAGGGGTGCACCAGTTTCCAGGGAGTCTCAGTCCATGGACGGCTGTAGCTTTAGTAGGCCTCGCAGCGCTCAAGCCTCTCACGGGGGCACTTCTTTCCAAGGAAGTGCACCGTGTACCAGAAGCCTTCTGAGCACAATCAAGGGATACACGGCTCTGGGACCATCCCTCACTATGCAGGTGAAAGGGCCGGCAACTAATCTGTTCTCTATGGCTAGCGTTCCACAGCTTTGAAACAGCCCCAGGAGCACGCTTCTTGGGCAGGCTTTCTTTCCATGCGGGTCTGCCACGTTGAGGACACCTATGCTGCCCTGAAAGAAATCACCGGGGCTCCAATCCACTTTGGGGACTCGTGCTCGACGTCTCTCTAAGTGAGGCAGAAAGTAGACTTTAGGTCCAGCCCGAAATAAAGTAGAGATGTACCCTGAGCCTTGCCAGGCATTTGGAACATGCAAAGTCACCTAGGCCGCCTGAGGGCATTTAGAGGATTATGCCATTCAGCACATGCAGAACAAACAGACTGCATCCCAAAGTTTCATCGCAGAAGGCCGAATTGTGTTCCAAGGGCCTCCTTTGGCTTGTCAGAGAAGAGAGGGATATGTGCTGGGTGATCCGGTGTGGAATTGAGAAGCCTGGGAAAAGGCAGTATGTTCCCCCATTTGAAAGGTAGATAGTGGCGGCCTCAAGGCTGACTGAAAGACAGTGCCGTTACCCGTCTTCTAGTCACTGCTAGGAATGCCTCAGGGAAGCAAGTGAGTTTTCTCCTACGAATCCAGGTGGTCGCCAGTGCCTTGCTAGGAGCTCATCCCACGGCTTGCCCAAGCTAAAGTGCAAAGTAAACGTGAGCCCAGGCCTCAAGGGAAGCACGAGCGTTTCCTATCAGCAAAGTTTGCTGTGCAGCCATCTCCAGGAACCCCGACTCGATAGAGTGCTTTCACTGCTCTCCGGCTCTCCGGAGGCCTCAGAGAGTCGCGTATGAATTCCCTTCTGAGGGAGAGCGTGGGTGCCGTGAGTCCCCTTTGTGTTTTCCGAGCCACACAGCGCAGAACAGGCTGTTGGGGTCAACCCTGTCTATGCAGAGGGAAGGGCAATGAACTGATCCTCGCTTGCCTAGCTGGATTTCTACCGCTGTAAAGCAGCCCCAGGACAACGTTTTGGCCAGTATTACCTTCAGCGTGGCTCTCCCTCTGTGGAGGCCCTCTGAACTGCACTGAAAGAATCCCTGAGCCTACAGAGCCCCCTGGCAACTCTTACCTGTCATCTCTCTATTGAGACGCAAGGTACACTGTAGGCCCAGCCTGACAGAAAGAACAGAAAAACCGCTCAACGAGTGAGACATTTGGACGATCCAAGTCACCTAGGCCTGACTAAGTCATGAAGCGGGTAGTGCTATGCACGGCATGCAGAAGACCCCGGCTGCAACCAAGTGTGATCCTAGAAAGGCCCCGTGTGGCCGAAAGTCTCCAGTCGCCAGTCAGAGAGTGCCGGTAACTGCGCTGTGGGGTCCAGTTGGAAACGGGAGCATGTGGGAGAAGCCCGACTCTCCCCCTTTGGAAAGCAGCTTCGGGGCAGCTTCCAAGCTGCCTGAACACCGCACCACCAGGACACTGTTCGCTCCACACATGCCTCTGAGGAGCAGTGAGCTTTTGCCAAAGAAACCGGGTGCTTGCGCTTCCTTCCTGGGAGCTCAGCCCAGAGCATACTGTAGCTAAAGTGCCAACTAAATGTGACCTCTAGTCTCGAGGTAAGGTGCACGTTTTCCCATTCCCAGAGGCAGGGGTGCACCAGTTTCCAGGGAGTCTCAGTCCATGGACGGCTGTAGCTTTAGTAGGCCTCGCAGCGCTCAAGCCTCTCACGGGGGCACTTCTTTCCAAGGAAGTGCACCGTGTACCAGAAGCCTTCTGAGCACAATCAAGGGATACACGGCTCTGGGACCATCCCTCACTATGCAGGTGAAAGGGCCGGCAACTAATCTGTTCTCTATGGCTAGCGTTCCACAGCTTTGAAACAGCCCCAGGAGCACGCTTCTTGGGCAGGCTTTCTTTCCATGCGGGTCTGCCACGTTGAGGACACCTATGCTGCCCTGAAAGAAATCACCGGGGCTCCAATCCACTTTGGGGACTCGTGCTCGACGTCTCTCTAAGTGAGGCAGAAAGTAGACTTTAGGTCCAGCCCGAAATAAAGTAGAGATGTACCCTGAGCCTTGCCAGGCATTTGGAACATGCAAAGTCACCTAGGCCGCCTGAGGGCATTTAGAGGATTATGCCATTCAGCACATGCAGAACAAACAGACTGCATCCCAAAGTTTCATCGCAGAAGGCCGAATTGTGTTCCAAGGGCCTCCTTTGGCTTGTCAGAGAAGAGAGGGATATGTGCTGGGTGATCCGGTGTGGAATTGAGAAGCCTGGGAAAAGGCAGTATGTTCCCCCATTTGAAAGGTAGATAGTGGCGGCCTCAAGGCTGACTGAAAGACAGTGCCGTTACCCGTCTTCTAGTCACTGCTAGGAATGCCTCAGGGAAGCAAGTGAGTTTTCTCCTACGAATCCAGGTGGTCGCCAGTGCCTTGCTAGGAGCTCATCCCACGGCTTGCCCAAGCTAAAGTGCAAAGTAAACGTGAGCCCAGGCCTCAAGGGAAGCACGAGCGTTTCCTATCAGCAAAGTTTGCTGTGCAGCCATCTCCAGGAACCCCGACTCGATAGAGTGCTTTCACTGCTCTCCGGCTCTCCGGAGGCCTCAGAGAGTCGCGTATGAATTCCCTTCTGAGGGAGAGCGTGGGTGCCGTGAGTCCCCTTTGTGTTTTCCGAGCCACACAGCGCAGAACAGGCTGTTGGGGTCAACCCTGTCTATGCAGAGGGAAGGGCAATGAACTGATCCTCGCTTGCCTAGCTGGATTTCTACCGCTGTAAAGCAGCCCCAGGACAACGTTTTGGCCAGTATTACCTTCAGCGTGGCTCTCCCTCTGTGGAGGCCCTCTGAACTGCACTGAAAGAATCCCTGAGCCTACAGAGCCCCCTGGCAACTCTTACCTGTCATCTCTCTATTGAGACGCAAGGTACACTGTAGGCCCAGCCTGACAGAAAGAACAGAAAAACCGCTCAACGAGTGAGACATTTGGACGATCCAAGTCACCTAGGCCTGACTAAGTCATGAAGCGGGTAGTGCTATGCACGGCATGCAGAAGACCCCGGCTGCAACCAAGTGTGATCCTAGAAAGGCCCCGTGTGGCCGAAAGTCTCCAGTCGCCAGTCAGAGAGTGCCGGTAACTGCGCTGTGGGGTCCAGTTGGAAACGGGAGCATGTGGGAGAAGCCCGACTCTCCCCCTTTGGAAAGCAGCTTCGGGGCAGCTTCCAAGCTGCCTGAACACCGCACCACCAGGACACTGTTCGCTCCACACATGCCTCTGAGGAGCAGTGAGCTTTTGCCAAAGAAACCGGGTGCTTGCGCTTCCTTCCTGGGAGCTCAGCCCAGAGCATACTGTAGCTAAAGTGCCAACTAAATGTGACCTCTAGTCTCGAGGTAAGGTGCACGTTTTCCCATTCCCAGAGGCAGGGGTGCACCAGTTTCCAGGGAGTCTCAGTCCATGGACGGCTGTAGCTTTAGTAGGCCTCGCAGCGCTCAAGCCTCTCACGGGGGCACTTCTTTCCAAGGAAGTGCACCGTGTACCAGAAGCCTTCTGAGCACAATCAAGGGATACACGGCTCTGGGACCATCCCTCACTATGCAGGTGAAAGGGCCGGCAACTAATCTGTTCTCTATGGCTAGCGTTCCACAGCTTTGAAACAGCCCCAGGAGCACGCTTCTTGGGCAGGCTTTCTTTCCATGCGGGTCTGCCACGTTGAGGACACCTATGCTGCCCTGAAAGAAATCACCGGGGCTCCAATCCACTTTGGGGACTCGTGCTCGACGTCTCTCTAAGTGAGGCAGAAAGTAGACTTTAGGTCCAGCCCGAAATAAAGTAGAGATGTACCCTGAGCCTTGCCAGGCATTTGGAACATGCAAAGTCACCTAGGCCGCCTGAGGGCATTTAGAGGATTATGCCATTCAGCACATGCAGAACAAACAGACTGCATCCCAAAGTTTCATCGCAGAAGGCCGAATTGTGTTCCAAGGGCCTCCTTTGGCTTGTCAGAGAAGAGAGGGATATGTGCTGGGTGATCCGGTGTGGAATTGAGAAGCCTGGGAAAAGGCAGTATGTTCCCCCATTTGAAAGGTAGATAGTGGCGGCCTCAAGGCTGACTGAAAGACAGTGCCGTTACCCGTCTTCTAGTCACTGCTAGGAATGCCTCAGGGAAGCAAGTGAGTTTTCTCCTACGAATCCAGGTGGTCGCCAGTGCCTTGCTAGGAGCTCATCCCACGGCTTGCCCAAGCTAAAGTGCAAAGTAAACGTGAGCCCAGGCCTCAAGGGAAGCACGAGCGTTTCCTATCAGCAAAGTTTGCTGTGCAGCCATCTCCAGGAACCCCGACTCGATAGAGTGCTTTCACTGCTCTCCGGCTCTCCGGAGGCCTCAGAGAGTCGCGTATGAATTCCCTTCTGAGGGAGAGCGTGGGTGCCGTGAGTCCCCTTTGTGTTTTCCGAGCCACACAGCGCAGAACAGGCTGTTGGGGTCAACCCTGTCTATGCAGAGGGAAGGGCAATGAACTGATCCTCGCTTGCCTAGCTGGATTTCTACCGCTGTAAAGCAGCCCCAGGACAACGTTTTGGCCAGTATTACCTTCAGCGTGGCTCTCCCTCTGTGGAGGCCCTCTGAACTGCACTGAAAGAATCCCTGAGCCTACAGAGCCCCCTGGCAACTCTTACCTGTCATCTCTCTATTGAGACGCAAGGTACACTGTAGGCCCAGCCTGACAGAAAGAACAGAAAAACCGCTCAACGAGTGAGACATTTGGACGATCCAAGTCACCTAGGCCTGACTAAGTCATGAAGCGGGTAGTGCTATGCACGGCATGCAGAAGACCCCGGCTGCAACCAAGTGTGATCCTAGAAAGGCCCCGTGTGGCCGCAAGTCTCCAGTCGCCAGTCAGAGAGTGCCGGTAACTGCGCTGTGGGGTCCAGTTGGAAACGGGAGCATGTGGGAGAAGCCCGACTCTCCCCCTTTGGAAAGCAGCTTCGGGGCAGCTTCCAAGCTGCCTGAACACCGCACCACCAGGACACTGTTCGCTCCACACATGCCTCTGAGGAGCAGTGAGCTTTTGCCAAAGAAACCGGGTGCTTGCGCTTCCTTCCTGGGAGCTCAGCCCAGAGCATACTGTAGCTAAAGTGCCAACTAAATGTGACCTCTAGTCTCGAGGTAAGGTGCACGTTTTCCCATTCCCAGAGGCAGGGGTGCACCAGTTTCCAGGGAGTCTCAGTCCATGGACGGCTGTAGCTTTAGTAGGCCTCGCAGCGCTCAAGCCTCTCACGGGGGCACTTCTTTCCAAGGAAGTGCACCGTGTACCAGAAGCCTTCTGAGCACAATCAAGGGATACACGGCTCTGGGACCATCCCTCACTATGCAGGTGAAAGGGCCGGCAACTAATCTGTTCTCTATGGCTAGCGTTCCACAGCTTTGAAACAGCCCCAGGAGCACGCTTCTTGGGCAGGCTTTCTTTCCATGCGGGTCTGCCACGTTGAGGACACCTATGCTGCCCTGAAAGAAATCACCGGGGCTCCAATCCACTTTGGGGACTCGTGCTCGACGTCTCTCTAAGTGAGGCAGAAAGTAGACTTTAGGTCCAGCCCGAAATAAAGTAGAGATGTACCCTGAGCCTTGCCAGGCATTTGGAACATGCAAAGTCACCTAGGCCGCCTGAGGGCATTTAGAGGATTATGCCATTCAGCACATGCAGAACAAACAGACTGCATCCCAAAGTTTCATCGCAGAAGGCCGAATTGTGTTCCAAGGGCCTCCTTTGGCTTGTCAGAGAAGAGAGGGATATGTGCTGGGTGATCCGGTGTGGAATTGAGAAGCCTGGGAAAAGGCAGTATGTTCCCCCATTTGAAAGGTAGATAGTGGCGGCCTCAAGGCTGACTGAAAGACAGTGCCGTTACCCGTCTTCTAGTCACTGCTAGGAATGCCTCAGGGAAGCAAGTGAGTTTTCTCCTACGAATCCAGGTGGTCGCCAGTGCCTTGCTAGGAGCTCATCCCACGGCTTGCCCAAGCTAAAGTGCAAAGTAAACGTGAGCCCAGGCCTCAAGGGAAGCACGAGCGTTTCCTATCAGCAAAGTTTGCTGTGCAGCCATCTCCAGGAACCCCGACTCGATAGAGTGCTTTCACTGCTCTCCGGCTCTCCGGAGGCCTCAGAGAGTCGCGTATGAATTCCCTTCTGAGGGAGAGCGTGGGTGCCGTGAGTCCCCTTTGTGTTTTCCGAGCCACACAGCGCAGAACAGGCTGTTGGGGTCAACCCTGTCTATGCAGAGGGAAGGGCAATGAACTGATCCTCGCTTGCCTAGCTGGATTTCTACCGCTGTAAAGCAGCCCCAGGACAACGTTTTGGCCAGTATTACCTTCAGCGTGGCTCTCCCTCTGTGGAGGCCCTCTGAACTGCACTGAAAGAATCCCTGAGCCTACAGAGCCCCCTGGCAACTCTTACCTGTCATCTCTCTATTGAGACGCAAGGTACACTGTAGGCCCAGCCTGACAGAAAGAACAGAAAAACCGCTCAACGAGTGAGACATTTGGACGATCCAAGTCACCTAGGCCTGACTAAGTCATGAAGCGGGTAGTGCTATGCACGGCATGCAGAAGACCCCGGCTGCAACCAAGTGTGATCCTAGAAAGGCCCCGTGTGGCCGAAAGTCTCCAGTCGCCAGTCAGAGAGTGCCGGTAACTGCGCTGTGGGGTCCAGTTGGAAACGGGAGCATGTGGGAGAAGCCCGACTCTCCCCCTTTGGAAAGCAGCTTCGGGGCAGCTTCCAAGCTGCCTGAACACCGCACCACCAGGACACTGTTCGCTCCACACATGCCTCTGAGGAGCAGTGAGCTTTTGCCAAAGAAACCGGGTGCTTGCGCTTCCTTCCTGGGAGCTCAGCCCAGAGCATACTGTAGCTAAAGTGCCAACTAAATGTGACCTCTAGTCTCGAGGTAAGGTGCACGTTTTCCCATTCCCAGAGGCAGGGGTGCACCAGTTTCCAGGGAGTCTCAGTCCATGGACGGCTGTAGCTTTAGTAGGCCTCCCAGCGCTCAAGCCTCTCACGGGGGCACTTCTTTCCAAGGAAGTGCACCGTGTACCAGAAGCCTTCTGAGCACAATCAAGGGATACACGGCTCTGGGACCATCCCTCACTATGCAGGTGAAAGGGCCGGCAACTAATCTGTTCTCTATGGCTAGCGTTCCACAGCTTTGAAACAGCCCCAGGAGCACGCTTCTTGGGCAGGCTTTCTTTCCATGCGGGTCTGCCACGTTGAGGACACCTATGCTGCCCTGAAAGAAATCACCGGGGCTCCAATCCACTTTGGGGACTCGTGCTCGACGTCTCTCTAAGTGAGGCAGAAAGTAGACTTTAGGTCCAGCCCGAAATAAAGTAGAGATGTACCCTGAGCCTTGCCAGGCATTTGGAACATGCAAAGTCACCTAGGCCGCCTGAGGGCATTTAGAGGATTATGCCATTCAGCACATGCAGAACAAACAGACTGCATCCCAAAGTTTCATCGCAGAAGGCCGAATTGTGTTCCAAGGGCCTCCTTTGGCTTGTCAGAGAAGAGAGGGATATGTGCTGGGTGATCCGGTGTGGAATTGAGAAGCCTGGGAAAAGGCAGTATGTTCCCCCATTTGAAAGGTAGATAGTGGCGGCCTCAAGGCTGACTGAAAGACAGTGCCGTTACCCGTCTTCTAGTCACTGCTAGGAATGCCTCAGGGAAGCAAGTGAGTTTTCTCCTACGAATCCAGGTGGTCGCCAGTGCCTTGCTAGGAGCTCATCCCACGGCTTGCCCAAGCTAAAGTGCAAAGTAAACGTGAGCCCAGGCCTCAAGGGAAGCACGAGCGTTTCCTATCAGCAAAGTTTGCTGTGCAGCCATCTCCAGGAACCCCGACTCGATAGAGTGCTTTCACTGCTCTCCGGCTCTCCGGAGGCCTCAGAGAGTCGCGTATGAATTCCCTTCTGAGGGAGAGCGTGGGTGCCGTGAGTCCCCTTTGTGTTTTCCGAGCCACACAGCGCAGAACAGGCTGTTGGGGTCAACCCTGTCTATGCAGAGGGAAGGGCAATGAACTGATCCTCGCTTGCCTAGCTGGATTTCTACCGCTGTAAAGCAGCCCCAGGACAACGTTTTGGCCAGTATTACCTTCAGCGTGGCTCTCCCTCTGTGGAGGCCCTCTGAACTGCACTGAAAGAATCCCTGAGCCTACAGAGCCCCCTGGCAACTCTTACCTGTCATCTCTCTATTGAGACGCAAGGTACACTGTAGGCCCAGCCTGACAGAAAGAACAGAAAAACCGCTCAACGAGTGAGACATTTGGACGATCCAAGTCACCTAGGCCTGACTAAGTCATGAAGCGGGTAGTGCTATGCACGGCATGCAAAAGACCCCGGCTGCAACCAAGTGTGATCCTAGAAAGGCCCCGTGTGGCCGAAAGTCTCCAGTCGCCAGTCAGAGAGTGCCGGTAACTGCGCTGTGGGGTCCAGTTGGAAACGGGAGCATGTGGGAGAAGCCCGACTCTCCCCCTTTGGAAAGCAGCTTCGGGGCAGCTTCCAAGCTGCCTGAACACCGCACCACCAGGACACTGTTCGCTCCACACATGCCTCTGAGGAGCAGTGAGCTTTTGCCAAAGAAACCGGGTGCTTGCGCTTCCTTCCTGGGAGCTCAGCCCAGAGCATACTGTAGCTAAAGTGCCAACTAAATGTGACCTCTAGTCTCGAGGTAAGGTGCACGTTTTCCCATTCCCAGAGGCAGGGGTGCACCAGTTTCCAGGGAGTCTCAGTCCATGGACGGCTGTAGCTTTAGTAGGCCTCCCAGCGCTCAAGCCTCTCACGGGGGCACTTCTTTCCAAGGAAGTGCACCGTGTACCAGAAGCCTTCTGAGCACAATCAAGGGATACACGGCTCTGGGACCATCCCTCACTATGCAGGTGAAAGGGCCGGCAACTAATCTGTTCTCTATGGCTAGCGTTCCACAGCTTTGAAACAGCCCCAGGAGCACGCTTCTTGGGCAGGCTTTCTTTCCATGCGGGTCTGCCACGTTGAGGACACCTATGCTGCCCTGAAAGAAATCACCGGGGCTCCAATCCACTTTGGGGACTCGTGCTCGACGTCTCTCTAAGTGAGGCAGAAAGTAGACTTTAGGTCCAGCCCGAAATAAAGTAGAGATGTACCCTGAGCCTTGCCAGGCATTTGGAACATGCAAAGTCACCTAGGCCGCCTGAGGGCATTTAGAGGATTATGCCATTCAGCACATGCAGAACAAACAGACTGCATCCCAAAGTTTCATCGCAGAAGGCCGAATTGTGTTCCAAGGGCCTCCTTTGGCTTGTCAGAGAAGAGAGGGATATGTGCTGGGTGATCCGGTGTGGAATTGAGAAGCCTGGGAAAAGGCAGTATGTTCCCCCATTTGAAAGGTAGATAGTGGCGGCCTCAAGGCTGACTGAAAGACAGTGCCGTTACCCGTCTTCTAGTCACTGCTAGGAATGCCTCAGGGAAGCAAGTGAGTTTTCTCCTACGAATCCAGGTGGTCGCCAGTGCCTTGCTAGGAGCTCATCCCACGGCTTGCCCAAGCTAAAGTGCAAAGTAAACGTGAGCCCAGGCCTCAAGGGAAGCACGAGCGTTTCCTATCAGCAAAGTTTGCTGTGCAGCCATCTCCAGGAACCCCGACTCGATAGAGTGCTTTCACTGCTCTCCGGCTCTCCGGAGGCCTCAGAGAGTCGCGTATGAATTCCCTTCTGAGGGAGAGCGTGGGTGCCGTGAGTCCCCTTTGTGTTTTCCGAGCCACACAGCGCAGAACAGGCTGTTGGGGTCAACCCTGTCTATGCAGAGGGAAGGGCAATGAACTGATCCTCGCTTGCCTAGCTGGATTTCTACCGCTGTAAAGCAGCCCCAGGACAACGTTTTGGCCAGTATTACCTTCAGCGTGGCTCTCCCTCTGTGGAGGCCCTCTGAACTGCACTGAAAGAATCCCTGAGCCTACAGAGCCCCCTGGCAACTCTTACCTGTCATCTCTCTATTGAGACGCAAGGTACACTGTAGGCCCAGCCTGACAGAAAGAACAGAAAAACCGCTCAACGAGTGAGACATTTGGACGATCCAAGTCACCTAGGCCTGACTAAGTCATGAAGCGGGTAGTGCTATGCACGGCATGCAAAAGACCCCGGCTGCAACCAAGTGTGATCCTAGAAAGGCCCCGTGTGGCCGAAAGTCTCCAGTCGCCAGTCAGAGAGTGCCGGTAACTGCGCTGTGGGGTCCAGTTGGAAACGGGAGCATGTGGGAGAAGCCCGACTCTCCCCCTTTGGAAAGCAGCTTCGGGGCAGCTTCCAAGCTGCCTGAACACCGCACCACCAGGACACTGTTCGCTCCACACATGCCTCTGAGGAGCAGTGAGCTTTTGCCAAAGAAACCGGGTGCTTGCGCTTCCTTCCTGGGAGCTCAGCCCAGAGCATACTGTAGCTAAAGTGCCAACTAAATGTGACCTCTAGTCTCGAGGTAAGGTGCACGTTTTCCCATTCCCAGAGGCAGGGGTGCACCAGTTTCCAGGGAGTCTCAGTCCATGGACGGCTGTAGCTTTAGTAGGCCTCCCAGCGCTCAAGCCTCTCACGGGGGCACTTCTTTCCAAGGAAGTGCACCGTGTACCAGAAGCCTTCTGAGCACAATCAAGGGATACACGGCTCTGGGACCATCCCTCACTATGCAGGTGAAAGGGCCGGCAACTAATCTGTTCTCTATGGCTAGCGTTCCACAGCTTTGAAACAGCCCCAGGAGCACGCTTCTTGGGCAGGCTTTCTTTCCATGCGGGTCTGCCACGTTGAGGACACCTATGCTGCCCTGAAAGAAATCACCGGGGCTCCAATCCACTTTGGGGACTCGTGCTCGACGTCTCTCTAAGTGAGGCAGAAAGTAGACTTTAGGTCCAGCCCGAAATAAAGTAGAGATGTACCCTGAGCCTTGCCAGGCATTTGGAACATGCAAAGTCACCTAGGCCGCCTGAGGGCATTTAGAGGATTATGCCATTCAGCACATGCAGAACAAACAGACTGCATCCCAAAGTTTCATCGCAGAAGGCCGAATTGTGTTCCAAGGGCCTCCTTTGGCTTGTCAGAGAAGAGAGGGATATGTGCTGGGTGATCCGGTGTGGAATTGAGAAGCCTGGGAAAAGGCAGTATGTTCCCCCATTTGAAAGGTAGATAGTGGCGGCCTCAAGGCTGACTGAAAGACAGTGCCGTTACCCGTCTTCTAGTCACTGCTAGGAATGCCTCAGGGAAGCAAGTGAGTTTTCTCCTACGAATCCAGGTGGTCGCCAGTGCCTTGCTAGGAGCTCATCCCACGGCTTGCCCAAGCTAAAGTGCAAAGTAAACGTGAGCCCAGGCCTCAAGGGAAGCACGAGCGTTTCCTATCAGCAAAGTTTGCTGTGCAGCCATCTCCAGGAACCCCGACTCGATAGAGTGCTTTCACTGCTCTCCGGCTCTCCGGAGGCCTCAGAGAGTCGCGTATGAATTCCCTTCTGAGGGAGAGCGTGGGTGCCGTGAGTCCCCTTTGTGTTTTCCGAGCCACACAGCGCAGAACAGGCTGTTGGGGTCAACCCTGTCTATGCAGAGGGAAGGGCAATGAACTGATCCTCGCTTGCCTAGCTGGATTTCTACCGCTGTAAAGCAGCCCCAGGACAACGTTTTGGCCAGTATTACCTTCAGCGTGGCTCTCCCTCTGTGGAGGCCCTCTGAACTGCACTGAAAGAATCCCTGAGCCTACAGAGCCCCCTGGCAACTCTTACCTGTCATCTCTCTATTGAGACGCAAGGTACACTGTAGGCCCAGCCTGACAGAAAGAACAGAAAAACCGCTCAACGAGTGAGACATTTGGACGATCCAAGTCACCTAGGCCTGACTAAGTCATGAAGCGGGTAGTGCTATGCACGGCATGCAAAAGACCCCGGCTGCAACCAAGTGTGATCCTAGAAAGGCCCCGTGTGGCCGAAAGTCTCCAGTCGCCAGTCAGAGAGTGCCGGTAACTGCGCTGTGGGGTCCAGTTGGAAACGGGAGCATGTGGGAGAAGCCCGACTCTCCCCCTTTGGAAAGCAGCTTCGGGGCAGCTTCCAAGCTGCCTGAACACCGCACCACCAGGACACTGTTCGCTCCACACATGCCTCTGAGGAGCAGTGAGCTTTTGCCAAAGAAACCGGGTGCTTGCGCTTCCTTCCTGGGAGCTCAGCCCAGAGCATACTGTAGCTAAAGTGCCAACTAAATGTGACCTCTAGTCTCGAGGTAAGGTGCACGTTTTCCCATTCCCAGAGGCAGGGGTGCACCAGTTTCCAGGGAGTCTCAGTCCATGGACGGCTGTAGCTTTAGTAGGCCTCCCAGCGCTCAAGCCTCTCACGGGGGCACTTCTTTCCAAGGAAGTGCACCGTGTACCAGAAGCCTTCTGAGCACAATCAAGGGATACACGGCTCTGGGACCATCCCTCACTATGCAGGTGAAAGGGCCGGCAACTAATCTGTTCTCTATGGCTAGCGTTCCACAGCTTTGAAACAGCCCCAGGAGCACGCTTCTTGGGCAGGCTTTCTTTCCATGCGGGTCTGCCACGTTGAGGACACCTATGCTGCCCTGAAAGAAATCACCGGGGCTCCAATCCACTTTGGGGACTCGTGCTCGACGTCTCTCTAAGTGAGGCAGAAAGTAGACTTTAGGTCCAGCCCGAAATAAAGTAGAGATGTACCCTGAGCCTTGCCAGGCATTTGGAACATGCAAAGTCACCTAGGCCGCCTGAGGGCATTTAGAGGATTATGCCATTCAGCACATGCAGAACAAACAGACTGCATCCCAAAGTTTCATCGCAGAAGGCCGAATTGTGTTCCAAGGGCCTCCTTTGGCTTGTCAGAGAAGAGAGGGATATGTGCTGGGTGATCCGGTGTGGAATTGAGAAGCCTGGGAAAAGGCAGTATGTTCCCCCATTTGAAAGGTAGATAGTGGCGGCCTCAAGGCTGACTGAAAGACAGTGCCGTTACCCGTCTTCTAGTCACTGCTAGGAATGCCTCAGGGAAGCAAGTGAGTTTTCTCCTACGAATCCAGGTGGTCGCCAGTGCCTTGCTAGGAGCTCATCCCACGGCTTGCCCAAGCTAAAGTGCAAAGTAAACGTGAGCCCAGGCCTCAAGGGAAGCACGAGCGTTTCCTATCAGCAAAGTTTGCTGTGCAGCCATCTCCAGGAACCCCGACTCGATAGAGTGCTTTCACTGCTCTCCGGCTCTCCGGAGGCCTCAGAGAGTCGCGTATGAATTCCCTTCTGAGGGAGAGCGTGGGTGCCGTGAGTCCCCTTTGTGTTTTCCGAGCCACACAGCGCAGAACAGGCTGTTGGGGTCAACCCTGTCTATGCAGAGGGAAGGGCAATGAACTGATCCTCGCTTGCCTAGCTGGATTTCTACCGCTGTAAAGCAGCCCCAGGACAACGTTTTGGCCAGTATTACCTTCAGCGTGGCTCTCCCTCTGTGGAGGCCCTCTGAACTGCACTGAAAGAATCCCTGAGCCTACAGAGCCCCCTGGCAACTCTTACCTGTCATCTCTCTATTGAGACGCAAGGTACACTGTAGGCCCAGCCTGACAGAAAGAACAGAAAAACCGCTCAACGAGTGAGACATTTGGACGATCCAAGTCACCTAGGCCTGACTAAGTCATGAAGCGGGTAGTGCTATGCACGGCATGCAAAAGACCCCGGCTGCAACCAAGTGTGATCCTAGAAAGGCCCCGTGTGGCCGAAAGTCTCCAGTCGCCAGTCAGAGAGTGCCGGTAACTGCGCTGTGGGGTCCAGTTGGAAACGGGAGCATGTGGGAGAAGCCCGACTCTCCCCCTTTGGAAAGCAGCTTCGGGGCAGCTTCCAAGCTGCCTGAACACCGCACCACCAGGACACTGTTCGCTCCACAGATGCCTCTGAGGAGCAGTGAGCTTTTGCCAAAGAAACCGGGTGCTTGCGCTTCCTTCCGGGGAGCTCAGCCCAGAGCATACTGTAGCTAAAGTGCCAACTAAATGTGACCTCTAGTCTCGAGGTAAGGTGCACGTTTTCCCATTCCCAGAGGCAGGGGTGCACCAGTTTCCAGGGAGTCTCAGTCCATGGACGGCTGTAGCTTTAGTAGGCCTCCCAGCGCTCAAGCCTCTCACGGGGGCACTTCTTTCCAAGGAAGTGCACCGTGTACCAGAAGCCTTCTGAGCACAATCAAGGGATACACGGCTCTGGGACCATCCCTCACTATGCAGGTGAAAGGGCCGGCAACTAATCTGTTCTCTATGGCTAGCGTTCCACAGCTTTGAAACAGCCCCAGGAGCACGCTTCTTGGGCAGGCTTTCTTTCCATGCGGGTCTGCCACGTTGAGGACACCTATGCTGCCCTGAAAGAAATCACCGGGGCTCCAATCCACTTTGGGGACTCGTGCTCGACGTCTCTCTAAGTGAGGCAGAAAGTAGACTTTAGGTCCAGCCCGAAATAAAGTAGAGATGTACCCTGAGCCTTGCCAGGCATTTGGAACATGCAAAGTCACCTAGGCCGCCTGAGGGCATTTAGAGGATTATGCCATTCAGCACATGCAGAACAAACAGACTGCATCCCAAAGTTTCATCGCAGAAGGCCGAATTGTGTTCCAAGGGCCTCCTTTGGCTTGTCAGAGAAGAGAGGGATATGTGCTGGGTGATCCGGTGTGGAATTGAGAAGCCTGGGAAAAGGCAGTATGTTCCCCCATTTGAAAGGTAGATAGTGGCGGCCTCAAGGCTGACTGAAAGACAGTGCCGTTACCCGTCTTCTAGTCACTGCTAGGAATGCCTCAGGGAAGCAAGTGAGTTTTCTCCTACGAATCCAGGTGGTCGCCAGTGCCTTGCTAGGAGCTCATCCCACGGCTTGCCCAAGCTAAAGTGCAAAGTAAACGTGAGCCCAGGCCTCAAGGGAAGCACGAGCGTTTCCTATCAGCAAAGTTTGCTGTGCAGCCATCTCCAGGAACCCCGACTCGATAGAGTGCTTTCACTGCTCTCCGGCTCTCCGGAGGCCTCAGAGAGTCGCGTATGAATTCCCTTCTGAGGGAGAGCGTGGGTGCCGTGAGTCCCCTTTGTGTTTTCCGAGCCACACAGCGCAGAACAGGCTGTTGGGGTCAACCCTGTCTATGCAGAGGGAAGGGCAATGAACTGATCCTCGCTTGCCTAGCTGGATTTCTACCGCTGTAAAGCAGCCCCAGGACAACGTTTTGGCCAGTATTACCTTCAGCGTGGCTCTCCCTCTGTGGAGGCCCTCTGAACTGCACTGAAAGAATCCCTGAGCCTACAGAGCCCCCTGGCAACTCTTACCTGTCATCTCTCTATTGAGACGCAAGGTACACTGTAGGCCCAGCCTGACAGAAAGAACAGAAAAACCGCTCAACGAGTGAGACATTTGGACGATCCAAGTCACCTAGGCCTGACTAAGTCATGAAGCGGGTAGTGCTATGCACGGCATGCAAAAGACCCCGGCTGCAACCAAGTGTGATCCTAGAAAGGCCCCGTGTGGCCGAAAGTCTCCAGTCGCCAGTCAGAGAGTGCCGGTAACTGCGCTGTGGGGTCCAGTTGGAAACGGGAGCATGTGGGAGAAGCCCGACTCTCCCCCTTTGGAAAGCAGCTTCGGGGCAGCTTCCAAGCTGCCTGAACACCGCACCACCAGGACACTGTTCGCTCCACACATGCCTCTGAGGAGCAGTGAGCTTTTGCCAAAGAAACCGGGTGCTTGCGCTTCCTTCCGGGGAGCTCAGCCCAGAGCATACTGTAGCTAAAGTGCCAACTAAATGTGACCTCTAGTCTCGAGGTAAGGTGCACGTTTTCCCATTCCCAGAGGCAGGGGTGCACCAGTTTCCAGGGAGTCTCAGTCCATGGACGGCTGTAGCTTTAGTAGGCCTCCCAGCGCTCAAGCCTCTCACGGGGGCACTTCTTTCCAAGGAAGTGCACCGTGTACCAGAAGCCTTCTGAGCACAATCAAGGGATACACGGCTCTGGGACCATCCCTCACTATGCAGGTGAAAGGGCCGGCAACTAATCTGTTCTCTATGGCTAGCGTTCCACAGCTTTGAAACAGCCCCAGGAGCACGCTTCTTGGGCAGGCTTTCTTTCCATGCGGGTCTGCCACGTTGAGGACACCTATGCTGCCCTGAAAGAAATCACCGGGGCTCCAATCCACTTTGGGGACTCGTGCTCGACGTCTCTCTAAGTGAGGCAGAAAGTAGACTTTAGGTCCAGCCCGAAATAAAGTAGAGATGTACCCTGAGCCTTGCCAGGCATTTGGAACATGCAAAGTCACCTAGGCCGCCTGAGGGCATTTAGAGGATTATGCCATTCAGCACATGCAGAACAAACAGACTGCATCCCAAAGTTTCATCGCAGAAGGCCGAATTGTGTTCCAAGGGCCTCCTTTGGCTTGTCAGAGAAGAGAGGGATATGTGCTGGGTGATCCGGTGTGGAATTGAGAAGCCTGGGAAAAGGCAGTATGTTCCCCCATTTGAAAGGTAGATAGTGGCGGCCTCAAGGCTGACTGAAAGACAGTGCCGTTACCCGTCTTCTAGTCACTGCTAGGAATGCCTCAGGGAAGCAAGTGAGTTTTCTCCTACGAATCCAGGTGGTCGCCAGTGCCTTGCTAGGAGCTCATCCCACGGCTTGCCCAAGCTAAAGTGCAAAGTAAACGTGAGCCCAGGCCTCAAGGGAAGCACGAGCGTTTCCTATCAGCAAAGTTTGCTGTGCAGCCATCTCCAGGAACCCCGACTCGATAGAGTGCTTTCACTGCTCTCCGGCTCTCCGGAGGCCTCAGAGAGTCGCGTATGAATTCCCTTCTGAGGGAGAGCGTGGGTGCCGTGAGTCCCCTTTGTGTTTTCCGAGCCACACAGCGCAGAACAGGCTGTTGGGGTCAACCCTGTCTATGCAGAGGGAAGGGCAATGAACTGATCCTCGCTTGCCTAGCTGGATTTCTACCGCTGTAAAGCAGCCCCAGGACAACGTTTTGGCCAGTATTACCTTCAGCGTGGCTCTCCCTCTGTGGAGGCCCTCTGAACTGCACTGAAAGAATCCCTGAGCCTACAGAGCCCCCTGGCAACTCTTACCTGTCATCTCTCTATTGAGACGCAAGGTACACTGTAGGCCCAGCCTGACAGAAAGAACAGAAAAACCGCTCAACGAGTGAGACATTTGGACGATCCAAGTCACCTAGGCCTGACTAAGTCATGAAGCGGGTAGTGCTATGCACGGCATGCAAAAGACCCCGGCTGCAACCAAGTGTGATCCTAGAAAGGCCCCGTGTGGCCGAAAGTCTCCAGTCGCCAGTCAGAGAGTGCCGGTAACTGCGCTGTGGGGTCCAGTTGGAAACGGGAGCATGTGGGAGAAGCCCGACTCTCCCCCTTTGGAAAGCAGCTTCGGGGCAGCTTCCAAGCTGCCTGAACACCGCACCACCAGGACACTGTTCGCTCCACACATGCCTCTGAGGAGCAGTGAGCTTTTGCCAAAGAAACCGGGTGCTTGCGCTTCCTTCCGGGGAGCTCAGCCCAGAGCATACTGTAGCTAAAGTGCCAACTAAATGTGACCTCTAGTCTCGAGGTAAGGTGCACGTTTTCCCATTCCCAGAGGCAGGGGTGCACCAGTTTCCAGGGAGTCTCAGTCCATGGACGGCTGTAGCTTTAGTAGGCCTCCCAGCGCTCAAGCCTCTCACGGGGGCACTTCTTTCCAAGGAAGTGCACCGTGTACCAGAAGCCTTCTGAGCACAATCAAGGGATACACGGCTCTGGGACCATCCCTCACTATGCAGGTGAAAGGGCCGGCAACTAATCTGTTCTCTATGGCTAGCGTTCCACAGCTTTGAAACAGCCCCAGGAGCACGCTTCTTGGGCAGGCTTTCTTTCCATGCGGGTCTGCCACGTTGAGGACACCTATGCTGCCCTGAAAGAAATCACCGGGGCTCCAATCCACTTTGGGGACTCGTGCTCGACGTCTCTCTAAGTGAGGCAGAAAGTAGACTTTAGGTCCAGCCCGAAATAAAGTAGAGATGTACCCTGAGCCTTGCCAGGCATTTGGAACATGCAAAGTCACCTAGGCCGCCTGAGGGCATTTAGAGGATTATGCCATTCAGCACATGCAGAACAAACAGACTGCATCCCAAAGTTTCATCGCAGAAGGCCGAATTGTGTTCCAAGGGCCTCCTTTGGCTTGTCAGAGAAGAGAGGGATATGTGCTGGGTGATCCGGTGTGGAATTGAGAAGCCTGGGAAAAGGCAGTATGTTCCCCCATTTGAAAGGTAGATAGTGGCGGCCTCAAGGCTGACTGAAAGACAGTGCCGTTACCCGTCTTCTAGTCACTGCTAGGAATGCCTCAGGGAAGCAAGTGAGTTTTCTCCTACGAATCCAGGTGGTCGCCAGTGCCTTGCTAGGAGCTCATCCCACGGCTTGCCCAAGCTAAAGTGCAAAGTAAACGTGAGCCCAGGCCTCAAGGGAAGCACGAGCGTTTCCTATCAGCAAAGTTTGCTGTGCAGCCATCTCCAGGAACCCCGACTCGATAGAGTGCTTTCACTGCTCTCCGGCTCTCCGGAGGCCTCAGAGAGTCGCGTATGAATTCCCTTCTGAGGGAGAGCGTGGGTGCCGTGAGTCCCCTTTGTGTTTTCCGAGCCACACAGCGCAGAACAGGCTGTTGGGGTCAACCCTGTCTATGCAGAGGGAAGGGCAATGAACTGATCCTCGCTTGCCTAGCTGGATTTCTACCGCTGTAAAGCAGCCCCAGGACAACGTTTTGGCCAGTATTACCTTCAGCGTGGCTCTCCCTCTGTGGAGGCCCTCTGAACTGCACTGAAAGAATCCCTGAGCCTACAGAGCCCCCTGGCAACTCTTACCTGTCATCTCTCTATTGAGACGCAAGGTACACTGTAGGCCCAGCCTGACAGAAAGAACAGAAAAACCGCTCAACGAGTGAGACATTTGGACGATCCAAGTCACCTAGGCCTGACTAAGTCATGAAGCGGGTAGTGCTATGCACGGCATGCAAAAGACCCCGGCTGCAACCAAGTGTGATCCTAGAAAGGCCCCGTGTGGCCGAAAGTCTCCAGTCGCCAGTCAGAGAGTGCCGGTAACTGCGCTGTGGGGTCCAGTTGGAAACGGGAGCATGTGGGAGAAGCCCGACTCTCCCCCTTTGGAAAGCAGCTTCGGGGCAGCTTCCAAGCTGCCTGAACACCGCACCACCAGGACACTGTTCGCTCCACACATGCCTCTGAGGAGCAGTGAGCTTTTGCCAAAGAAACCGGGTGCTTGCGCTTCCTTCCGGGGAGCTCAGCCCAGAGCATACTGTAGCTAAAGTGCCAACTAAATGTGACCTCTAGTCTCGAGGTAAGGTGCACGTTTTCCCATTCCCAGAGGCAGGGGTGCACCAGTTTCCAGGGAGTCTCAGTCCATGGACGGCTGTAGCTTTAGTAGGCCTCCCAGCGCTCAAGCCTCTCACGGGGGCACTTCTTTCCAAGGAAGTGCACCGTGTACCAGAAGCCTTCTGAGCACAATCAAGGGATACACGGCTCTGGGACCATCCCTCACTATGCAGGTGAAAGGGCCGGCAACTAATCTGTTCTCTATGGCTAGCGTTCCACAGCTTTGAAACAGCCCCAGGAGCACGCTTCTTGGGCAGGCTTTCTTTCCATGCGGGTCTGCCACGTTGAGGACACCTATGCTGCCCTGAAAGAAATCACCGGGGCTCCAATCCACTTTGGGGACTCGTGCTCGACGTCTCTCTAAGTGAGGCAGAAAGTAGACTTTAGGTCCAGCCCGAAATAAAGTAGAGATGTACCCTGAGCCTTGCCAGGCATTTGGAACATGCAAAGTCACCTAGGCCGCCTGAGGGCATTTAGAGGATTATGCCATTCAGCACATGCAGAACAAACAGACTGCATCCCAAAGTTTCATCGCAGAAGGCCGAATTGTGTTCCAAGGGCCTCCTTTGGCTTGTCAGAGAAGAGAGGGATATGTGCTGGGTGATCCGGTGTGGAATTGAGAAGCCTGGGAAAAGGCAGTATGTTCCCCCATTTGAAAGGTAGATAGTGGCGGCCTCAAGGCTGACTGAAAGACAGTGCCGTTACCCGTCTTCTAGTCACTGCTAGGAATGCCTCAGGGAAGCAAGTGAGTTTTCTCCTACGAATCCAGGTGGTCGCCAGTGCCTTGCTAGGAGCTCATCCCACGGCTTGCCCAAGCTAAAGTGCAAAGTAAACGTGAGCCCAGGCCTCAAGGGAAGCACGAGCGTTTCCTATCAGCAAAGTTTGCTGTGCAGCCATCTCCAGGAACCCCGACTCGATAGAGTGCTTTCACTGCTCTCCGGCTCTCCGGAGGCCTCAGAGAGTCGCGTATGAATTCCCTTCTGAGGGAGAGCGTGGGTGCCGTGAGTCCCCTTTGTGTTTTCCGAGCCACACAGCGCAGAACAGGCTGTTGGGGTCAACCCTGTCTATGCAGAGGGAAGGGCAATGAACTGATCCTCGCTTGCCTAGCTGGATTTCTACCGCTGTAAAGCAGCCCCAGGACAACGTTTTGGCCAGTATTACCTTCAGCGTGGCTCTCCCTCTGTGGAGGCCCTCTGAACTGCACTGAAAGAATCCCTGAGCCTACAGAGCCCCCTGGCAACTCTTACCTGTCATCTCTCTATTGAGACGCAAGGTACACTGTAGGCCCAGCCTGACAGAAAGAACAGAAAAACCGCTCAACGAGTGAGACATTTGGACGATCCAAGTCACCTAGGCCTGACTAAGTCATGAAGCGGGTAGTGCTATGCACGGCATGCAAAAGACCCCGGCTGCAACCAAGTGTGATCCTAGAAAGGCCCCGTGTGGCCGAAAGTCTCCAGTCGCCAGTCAGAGAGTGCCGGTAACTGCGCTGTGGGGTCCAGTTGGAAACGGGAGCATGTGGGAGAAGCCCGACTCTCCCCCTTTGGAAAGCAGCTTCGGGGCAGCTTCCAAGCTGCCTGAACACCGCACCACCAGGACACTGTTCGCTCCACACATGCCTCTGAGGAGCAGTGAGCTTTTGCCAAAGAAACCGGGTGCTTGCGCTTCCTTCCTGGGAGCTCAGCCCAGAGCATACTGTAGCTAAAGTGCCAACTAAATGTGACCTCTAGTCTCGAGGTAAGGTGCACGTTTTCCCATTCCCAGAGGCAGGGGTGCACCAGTTTCCAGGGAGTCTCAGTCCATGGACGGCTGTAGCTTTAGTAGGCCTCCCAGCGCTCAAGCCTCTCACGGGGGCACTTCTTTCCAAGGAAGTGCACCGTGTACCAGAAGCCTTCTGAGCACAATCAAGGGATACACGGCTCTGGGACCATCCCTCACTATGCAGGTGAAAGGGCCGGCAACTAATCTGTTCTCTATGGCTAGCGTTCCACAGCTTTGAAACAGCCCCAGGAGCACGCTTCTTGGGCAGGCTTTCTTTCCATGCGGGTCTGCCACGTTGAGGACACCTATGCTGCCCTGAAAGAAATCACCGGGGCTCCAATCCACTTTGGGGACTCGTGCTCGACGTCTCTCTAAGTGAGGCAGAAAGTAGACTTTAGGTCCAGCCCGAAATAAAGTAGAGATGTACCCTGAGCCTTGCCAGGCATTTGGAACATGCAAAGTCACCTAGGCCGCCTGAGGGCATTTAGAGGATTATGCCATTCAGCACATGCAGAACAAACAGACTGCATCCCAAAGTTTCATCGCAGAAGGCCGAATTGTGTTCCAAGGGCCTCCTTTGGCTTGTCAGAGAAGAGAGGGATATGTGCTGGGTGATCCGGTGTGGAATTGAGAAGCCTGGGAAAAGGCAGTATGTTCCCCCATTTGAAAGGTAGATAGTGGCGGCCTCAAGGCTGACTGAAAGACAGTGCCGTTACCCGTCTTCTAGTCACTGCTAGGAATGCCTCAGGGAAGCAAGTGAGTTTTCTCCTACGAATCCAGGTGGTCGCCAGTGCCTTGCTAGGAGCTCATCCCACGGCTTGCCCAAGCTAAAGTGCAAAGTAAACGTGAGCCCAGGCCTCAAGGGAAGCACGAGCGTTTCCTATCAGCAAAGTTTGCTGTGCAGCCATCTCCAGGAACCCCGACTCGATAGAGTGCTTTCACTGCTCTCCGGCTCTCCGGAGGCCTCAGAGAGTCGCGTATGAATTCCCTTCTGAGGGAGAGCGTGGGTGCCGTGAGTCCCCTTTGTGTTTTCCGAGCCACACAGCGCAGAACAGGCTGTTGGGGTCAACCCTGTCTATGCAGAGGGAAGGGCAATGAACTGATCCTCGCTTGCCTAGCTGGATTTCTACCGCTGTAAAGCAGCCCCAGGACAACGTTTTGGCCAGTATTACCTTCAGCGTGGCTCTCCCTCTGTGGAGGCCCTCTGAACTGCACTGAAAGAATCCCTGAGCCTACAGAGCCCCCTGGCAACTCTTACCTGTCATCTCTCTATTGAGACGCAAGGTACACTGTAGGCCCAGCCTGACAGAAAGAACAGAAAAACCGCTCAACGAGTGAGACATTTGGACGATCCAAGTCACCTAGGCCTGACTAAGTCATGAAGCGGGTAGTGCTATGCACGGCATGCAAAAGACCCCGGCTGCAACCAAGTGTGATCCTAGAAAGGCCCCGTGTGGCCGAAAGTCTCCAGTCGCCAGTCAGAGAGTGCCGGTAACTGCGCTGTGGGGTCCAGTTGGAAACGGGAGCATGTGGGAGAAGCCCGACTCTCCCCCTTTGGAAAGCAGCTTCGGGGCAGCTTCCAAGCTGCCTGAACACCGCACCACCAGGACACTGTTCGCTCCACACATGCCTCTGAGGAGCAGTGAGCTTTTGCCAAAGAAACCGGGTGCTTGCGCTTCCTTCCGGGGAGCTCAGCCCAGAGCATACTGTAGCTAAAGTGCCAACTAAATGTGACCTCTAGTCTCGAGGTAAGGTGCACGTTTTCCCATTCCCAGAGGCAGGGGTGCACCAGTTTCCAGGGAGTCTCAGTCCATGGACGGCTGTAGCTTTAGTAGGCCTCCCAGCGCTCAAGCCTCTCACGGGGGCACTTCTTTCCAAGGAAGTGCACCGTGTACCAGAAGCCTTCTGAGCACAATCAAGGGATACACGGCTCTGGGACCATCCCTCACTATGCAGGTGAAAGGGCCGGCAACTAATCTGTTCTCTATGGCTAGCGTTCCACAGCTTTGAAACAGCCCCAGGAGCACGCTTCTTGGGCAGGCTTTCTTTCCATGCGGGTCTGCCACGTTGAGGACACCTATGCTGCCCTGAAAGAAATCACCGGGGCTCCAATCCACTTTGGGGACTCGTGCTCGACGTCTCTCTAAGTGAGGCAGAAAGTAGACTTTAGGTCCAGCCCGAAATAAAGTAGAGATGTACCCTGAGCCTTGCCAGGCATTTGGAACATGCAAAGTCACCTAGGCCGCCTGAGGGCATTTAGAGGATTATGCCATTCAGCACATGCAGAACAAACAGACTGCATCCCAAAGTTTCATCGCAGAAGGCCGAATTGTGTTCCAAGGGCCTCCTTTGGCTTGTCAGAGAAGAGAGGGATATGTGCTGGGTGATCCGGTGTGGAATTGAGAAGCCTGGGAAAAGGCAGTATGTTCCCCCATTTGAAAGGTAGATAGTGGCGGCCTCAAGGCTGACTGAAAGACAGTGCCGTTACCCGTCTTCTAGTCACTGCTAGGAATGCCTCAGGGAAGCAAGTGAGTTTTCTCCTACGAATCCAGGTGGTCGCCAGTGCCTTGCTAGGAGCTCATCCCACGGCTTGCCCAAGCTAAAGTGCAAAGTAAACGTGAGCCCAGGCCTCAAGGGAAGCACGAGCGTTTCCTATCAGCAAAGTTTGCTGTGCAGCCATCTCCAGGAACCCCGACTCGATAGAGTGCTTTCACTGCTCTCCGGCTCTCCGGAGGCCTCAGAGAGTCGCGTATGAATTCCCTTCTGAGGGAGAGCGTGGGTGCCGTGAGTCCCCTTTGTGTTTTCCGAGCCACACAGCGCAGAACAGGCTGTTGGGGTCAACCCTGTCTATGCAGAGGGAAGGGCAATGAACTGATCCTCGCTTGCCTAGCTGGATTTCTACCGCTGTAAAGCAGCCCCAGGACAACGTTTTGGCCAGTATTACCTTCAGCGTGGCTCTCCCTCTGTGGAGGCCCTCTGAACTGCACTGAAAGAATCCCTGAGCCTACAGAGCCCCCTGGCAACTCTTACCTGTCATCTCTCTATTGAGACGCAAGGTACACTGTAGGCCCAGCCTGACAGAAAGAACAGAAAAACCGCTCAACGAGTGAGACATTTGGACGATCCAAGTCACCTAGGCCTGACTAAGTCATGAAGCGGGTAGTGCTATGCACGGCATGCAAAAGACCCCGGCTGCAACCAAGTGTGATCCTAGAAAGGCCCCGTGTGGCCGAAAGTCTCCAGTCGCCAGTCAGAGAGTGCCGGTAACTGCGCTGTGGGGTCCAGTTGGAAACGGGAGCATGTGGGAGAAGCCCGACTCTCCCCCTTTGGAAAGCAGCTTCGGGGCAGCTTCCAAGCTGCCTGAACACCGCACCACCAGGACACTGTTCGCTCCACAGATGCCTCTGAGGAGCAGTGAGCTTTTGCCAAAGAAACCGGGTGCTTGCGCTTCCTTCCGGGGAGCTCAGCCCAGAGCATACTGTAGCTAAAGTGCCAACTAAATGTGACCTCTAGTCTCGAGGTAAGGTGCACGTTTTCCCATTCCCAGAGGCAGGGGTGCACCAGTTTCCAGGGAGTCTCAGTCCATGGACGGCTGTAGCTTTAGTAGGCCTCCCAGCGCTCAAGCCTCTCACGGGGGCACTTCTTTCCAAGGAAGTGCACCGTGTACCAGAAGCCTTCTGAGCACAATCAAGGGATACACGGCTCTGGGACCATCCCTCACTATGCAGGTGAAAGGGCCGGCAACTAATCTGTTCTCTATGGCTAGCGTTCCACAGCTTTGAAACAGCCCCAGGAGCACGCTTCTTGGGCAGGCTTTCTTTCCATGCGGGTCTGCCACGTTGAGGACACCTATGCTGCCCTGAAAGAAATCACCGGGGCTCCAATCCACTTTGGGGACTCGTGCTCGACGTCTCTCTAAGTGAGGCAGAAAGTAGACTTTAGGTCCAGCCCGAAATAAAGTAGAGATGTACCCTGAGCCTTGCCAGGCATTTGGAACATGCAAAGTCACCTAGGCCGCCTGAGGGCATTTAGAGGATTATGCCATTCAGCACATGCAGAACAAACAGACTGCATCCCAAAGTTTCATCGCAGAAGGCCGAATTGTGTTCCAAGGGCCTCCTTTGGCTTGTCAGAGAAGAGAGGGATATGTGCTGGGTGATCCGGTGTGGAATTGAGAAGCCTGGGAAAAGGCAGTATGTTCCCCCATTTGAAAGGTAGATAGTGGCGGCCTCAAGGCTGACTGAAAGACAGTGCCGTTACCCGTCTTCTAGTCACTGCTAGGAATGCCTCAGGGAAGCAAGTGAGTTTTCTCCTACGAATCCAGGTGGTCGCCAGTGCCTTGCTAGGAGCTCATCCCACGGCTTGCCCAAGCTAAAGTGCAAAGTAAACGTGAGCCCAGGCCTCAAGGGAAGCACGAGCGTTTCCTATCAGCAAAGTTTGCTGTGCAGCCATCTCCAGGAACCCCGACTCGATAGAGTGCTTTCACTGCTCTCCGGCTCTCCGGAGGCCTCAGAGAGTCGCGTATGAATTCCCTTCTGAGGGAGAGCGTGGGTGCCGTGAGTCCCCTTTGTGTTTTCCGAGCCACACAGCGCAGAACAGGCTGTTGGGGTCAACCCTGTCTATGCAGAGGGAAGGGCAATGAACTGATCCTCGCTTGCCTAGCTGGATTTCTACCGCTGTAAAGCAGCCCCAGGACAACGTTTTGGCCAGTATTACCTTCAGCGTGGCTCTCCCTCTGTGGAGGCCCTCTGAACTGCACTGAAAGAATCCCTGAGCCTACAGAGCCCCCTGGCAACTCTTACCTGTCATCTCTCTATTGAGACGCAAGGTACACTGTAGGCCCAGCCTGACAGAAAGAACAGAAAAACCGCTCAACGAGTGAGACATTTGGACGATCCAAGTCACCTAGGCCTGACTAAGTCATGAAGCGGGTAGTGCTATGCACGGCATGCAAAAGACCCCGGCTGCAACCAAGTGTGATCCTAGAAAGGCCCCGTGTGGCCGAAAGTCTCCAGTCGCCAGTCAGAGAGTGCCGGTAACTGCGCTGTGGGGTCCAGTTGGAAACGGGAGCATGTGGGAGAAGCCCGACTCTCCCCCTTTGGAAAGCAGCTTCGGGGCAGCTTCCAAGCTGCCTGAACACCGCACCACCAGGACACTGTTCGCTCCACAGATGCCTCTGAGGAGCAGTGAGCTTTTGCCAAAGAAACCGGGTGCTTGCGCTTCCTTCCGGGGAGCTCAGCCCAGAGCATACTGTAGCTAAAGTGCCAACTAAATGTGACCTCTAGTCTCGAGGTAAGGTGCACGTTTTCCCATTCCCAGAGGCAGGGGTGCACCAGTTTCCAGGGAGTCTCAGTCCATGGACGGCTGTAGCTTTAGTAGGCCTCCCAGCGCTCAAGCCTCTCACGGGGGCACTTCTTTCCAAGGAAGTGCACCGTGTACCAGAAGCCTTCTGAGCACAATCAAGGGATACACGGCTCTGGGACCATCCCTCACTATGCAGGTGAAAGGGCCGGCAACTAATCTGTTCTCTATGGCTAGCGTTCCACAGCTTTGAAACAGCCCCAGGAGCACGCTTCTTGGGCAGGCTTTCTTTCCATGCGGGTCTGCCACGTTGAGGACACCTATGCTGCCCTGAAAGAAATCACCGGGGCTCCAATCCACTTTGGGGACTCGTGCTCGACGTCTCTCTAAGTGAGGCAGAAAGTAGACTTTAGGTCCAGCCCGAAATAAAGTAGAGATGTACCCTGAGCCTTGCCAGGCATTTGGAACATGCAAAGTCACCTAGGCCGCCTGAGGGCATTTAGAGGATTATGCCATTCAGCACATGCAGAACAAACAGACTGCATCCCAAAGTTTCATCGCAGAAGGCCGAATTGTGTTCCAAGGGCCTCCTTTGGCTTGTCAGAGAAGAGAGGGATATGTGCTGGGTGATCCGGTGTGGAATTGAGAAGCCTGGGAAAAGGCAGTATGTTCCCCCATTTGAAAGGTAGATAGTGGCGGCCTCAAGGCTGACTGAAAGACAGTGCCGTTACCCGTCTTCTAGTCACTGCTAGGAATGCCTCAGGGAAGCAAGTGAGTTTTCTCCTACGAATCCAGGTGGTCGCCAGTGCCTTGCTAGGAGCTCATCCCACGGCTTGCCCAAGCTAAAGTGCAAAGTAAACGTGAGCCCAGGCCTCAAGGGAAGCACGAGCGTTTCCTATCAGCAAAGTTTGCTGTGCAGCCATCTCCAGGAACCCCGACTCGATAGAGTGCTTTCACTGCTCTCCGGCTCTCCGGAGGCCTCAGAGAGTCGCGTATGAATTCCCTTCTGAGGGAGAGCGTGGGTGCCGTGAGTCCCCTTTGTGTTTTCCGAGCCACACAGCGCAGAACAGGCTGTTGGGGTCAACCCTGTCTATGCAGAGGGAAGGGCAATGAACTGATCCTCGCTTGCCTAGCTGGATTTCTACCGCTGTAAAGCAGCCCCAGGACAACGTTTTGGCCAGTATTACCTTCAGCGTGGCTCTCCCTCTGTGGAGGCCCTCTGAACTGCACTGAAAGAATCCCTGAGCCTACAGAGCCCCCTGGCAACTCTTACCTGTCATCTCTCTATTGAGACGCAAGGTACACTGTAGGCCCAGCCTGACAGAAAGAACAGAAAAACCGCTCAACGAGTGAGACATTTGGACGATCCAAGTCACCTAGGCCTGACTAAGTCATGAAGCGGGTAGTGCTATGCACGGCATGCAAAAGACCCCGGCTGCAACCAAGTGTGATCCTAGAAAGGCCCCGTGTGGCCGAAAGTCTCCAGTCGCCAGTCAGAGAGTGCCGGTAACTGCGCTGTGGGGTCCAGTTGGAAACGGGAGCATGTGGGAGAAGCCCGACTCTCCCCCTTTGGAAAGCAGCTTCGGGGCAGCTTCCAAGCTGCCTGAACACCGCACCACCAGGACACTGTTCGCTCCACAGATGCCTCTGAGGAGCAGTGAGCTTTTGCCAAAGAAACCGGGTGCTTGCGCTTCCTTCCGGGGAGCTCAGCCCAGAGCATACTGTAGCTAAAGTGCCAACTAAATGTGACCTCTAGTCTCGAGGTAAGGTGCACGTTTTCCCATTCCCAGAGGCAGGGGTGCACCAGTTTCCAGGGAGTCTCAGTCCATGGACGGCTGTAGCTTTAGTAGGCCTCCCAGCGCTCAAGCCTCTCACGGGGGCACTTCTTTCCAAGGAAGTGCACCGTGTACCAGAAGCCTTCTGAGCACAATCAAGGGATACACGGCTCTGGGACCATCCCTCACTATGCAGGTGAAAGGGCCGGCAACTAATCTGTTCTCTATGGCTAGCGTTCCACAGCTTTGAAACAGCCCCAGGAGCACGCTTCTTGGGCAGGCTTTCTTTCCATGCGGGTCTGCCACGTTGAGGACACCTATGCTGCCCTGAAAGAAATCACCGGGGCTCCAATCCACTTTGGGGACTCGTGCTCGACGTCTCTCTAAGTGAGGCAGAAAGTAGACTTTAGGTCCAGCCCGAAATAAAGTAGAGATGTACCCTGAGCCTTGCCAGGCATTTGGAACATGCAAAGTCACCTAGGCCGCCTGAGGGCATTTAGAGGATTATGCCATTCAGCACATGCAGAACAAACAGACTGCATCCCAAAGTTTCATCGCAGAAGGCCGAATTGTGTTCCAAGGGCCTCCTTTGGCTTGTCAGAGAAGAGAGGGATATGTGCTGGGTGATCCGGTGTGGAATTGAGAAGCCTGGGAAAAGGCAGTATGTTCCCCCATTTGAAAGGTAGATAGTGGCGGCCTCAAGGCTGACTGAAAGACAGTGCCGTTACCCGTCTTCTAGTCACTGCTAGGAATGCCTCAGGGAAGCAAGTGAGTTTTCTCCTACGAATCCAGGTGGTCGCCAGTGCCTTGCTAGGAGCTCATCCCACGGCTTGCCCAAGCTAAAGTGCAAAGTAAACGTGAGCCCAGGCCTCAAGGGAAGCACGAGCGTTTCCTATCAGCAAAGTTTGCTGTGCAGCCATCTCCAGGAACCCCGACTCGATAGAGTGCTTTCACTGCTCTCCGGCTCTCCGGAGGCCTCAGAGAGTCGCGTATGAATTCCCTTCTGAGGGAGAGCGTGGGTGCCGTGAGTCCCCTTTGTGTTTTCCGAGCCACACAGCGCAGAACAGGCTGTTGGGGTCAACCCTGTCTATGCAGAGGGAAGGGCAATGAACTGATCCTCGCTTGCCTAGCTGGATTTCTACCGCTGTAAAGCAGCCCCAGGACAACGTTTTGGCCAGTATTACCTTCAGCGTGGCTCTCCCTCTGTGGAGGCCCTCTGAACTGCACTGAAAGAATCCCTGAGCCTACAGAGCCCCCTGGCAACTCTTACCTGTCATCTCTCTATTGAGACGCAAGGTACACTGTAGGCCCAGCCTGACAGAAAGAACAGAAAAACCGCTCAACGAGTGAGACATTTGGACGATCCAAGTCACCTAGGCCTGACTAAGTCATGAAGCGGGTAGTGCTATGCACGGCATGCAAAAGACCCCGGCTGCAACCAAGTGTGATCCTAGAAAGGCCCCGTGTGGCCGAAAGTCTCCAGTCGCCAGTCAGAGAGTGCCGGTAACTGCGCTGTGGGGTCCAGTTGGAAACGGGAGCATGTGGGAGAAGCCCGACTCTCCCCCTTTGGAAAGCAGCTTCGGGGCAGCTTCCAAGCTGCCTGAACACCGCACCACCAGGACACTGTTCGCTCCACAGATGCCTCTGAGGAGCAGTGAGCTTTTGCCAAAGAAACCGGGTGCTTGCGCTTCCTTCCGGGGAGCTCAGCCCAGAGCATACTGTAGCTAAAGTGCCAACTAAATGTGACCTCTAGTCTCGAGGTAAGGTGCACGTTTTCCCATTCCCAGAGGCAGGGGTGCACCAGTTTCCAGGGAGTCTCAGTCCATGGACGGCTGTAGCTTTAGTAGGCCTCCCAGCGCTCAAGCCTCTCACGGGGGCACTTCTTTCCAAGGAAGTGCACCGTGTACCAGAAGCCTTCTGAGCACAATCAAGGGATACACGGCTCTGGGACCATCCCTCACTATGCAGGTGAAAGGGCCGGCAACTAATCTGTTCTCTATGGCTAGCGTTCCACAGCTTTGAAACAGCCCCAGGAGCACGCTTCTTGGGCAGGCTTTCTTTCCATGCGGGTCTGCCACGTTGAGGACACCTATGCTGCCCTGAAAGAAATCACCGGGGCTCCAATCCACTTTGGGGACTCGTGCTCGACGTCTCTCTAAGTGAGGCAGAAAGTAGACTTTAGGTCCAGCCCGAAATAAAGTAGAGATGTACCCTGAGCCTTGCCAGGCATTTGGAACATGCAAAGTCACCTAGGCCGCCTGAGGGCATTTAGAGGATTATGCCATTCAGCACATGCAGAACAAACAGACTGCATCCCAAAGTTTCATCGCAGAAGGCCGAATTGTGTTCCAAGGGCCTCCTTTGGCTTGTCAGAGAAGAGAGGGATATGTGCTGGGTGATCCGGTGTGGAATTGAGAAGCCTGGGAAAAGGCAGTATGTTCCCCCATTTGAAAGGTAGATAGTGGCGGCCTCAAGGCTGACTGAAAGACAGTGCCGTTACCCGTCTTCTAGTCACTGCTAGGAATGCCTCAGGGAAGCAAGTGAGTTTTCTCCTACGAATCCAGGTGGTCGCCAGTGCCTTGCTAGGAGCTCATCCCACGGCTTGCCCAAGCTAAAGTGCAAAGTAAACGTGAGCCCAGGCCTCAAGGGAAGCACGAGCGTTTCCTATCAGCAAAGTTTGCTGTGCAGCCATCTCCAGGAACCCCGACTCGATAGAGTGCTTTCACTGCTCTCCGGCTCTCCGGAGGCCTCAGAGAGTCGCGTATGAATTCCCTTCTGAGGGAGAGCGTGGGTGCCGTGAGTCCCCTTTGTGTTTTCCGAGCCACACAGCGCAGAACAGGCTGTTGGGGTCAACCCTGTCTATGCAGAGGGAAGGGCAATGAACTGATCCTCGCTTGCCTAGCTGGATTTCTACCGCTGTAAAGCAGCCCCAGGACAACGTTTTGGCCAGTATTACCTTCAGCGTGGCTCTCCCTCTGTGGAGGCCCTCTGAACTGCACTGAAAGAATCCCTGAGCCTACAGAGCCCCCTGGCAACTCTTACCTGTCATCTCTCTATTGAGACGCAAGGTACACTGTAGGCCCAGCCTGACAGAAAGAACAGAAAAACCGCTCAACGAGTGAGACATTTGGACGATCCAAGTCACCTAGGCCTGACTAAGTCATGAAGCGGGTAGTGCTATGCACGGCATGCAAAAGACCCCGGCTGCAACCAAGTGTGATCCTAGAAAGGCCCCGTGTGGCCGAAAGTCTCCAGTCGCCAGTCAGAGAGTGCCGGTAACTGCGCTGTGGGGTCCAGTTGGAAACGGGAGCATGTGGGAGAAGCCCGACTCTCCCCCTTTGGAAAGCAGCTTCGGGGCAGCTTCCAAGCTGCCTGAACACCGCACCACCAGGACACTGTTCGCTCCACACATGCCTCTGAGGAGCAGTGAGCTTTTGCCAAAGAAACCGGGTGCTTGCGCTTCCTTCCTGGGAGCTCAGCCCAGAGCATACTGTAGCTAAAGTGCCAACTAAATGTGACCTCTAGTCTCGAGGTAAGGTGCACGTTTTCCCATTCCCAGAGGCAGGGGTGCACCAGTTTCCAGGGAGTCTCAGTCCATGGACGGCTGTAGCTTTAGTAGGCCTCCCAGCGCTCAAGCCTCTCACGGGGGCACTTCTTTCCAAGGAAGTGCACCGTGTACCAGAAGCCTTCTGAGCACAATCAAGGGATACACGGCTCTGGGACCATCCCTCACTATGCAGGTGAAAGGGCCGGCAACTAATCTGTTCTCTATGGCTAGCGTTCCACAGCTTTGAAACAGCCCCAGGAGCACGCTTCTTGGGCAGGCTTTCTTTCCATGCGGGTCTGCCACGTTGAGGACACCTATGCTGCCCTGAAAGAAATCACCGGGGCTCCAATCCACTTTGGGGACTCGTGCTCGACGTCTCTCTAAGTGAGGCAGAAAGTAGACTTTAGGTCCAGCCCGAAATAAAGTAGAGATGTACCCTGAGCCTTGCCAGGCATTTGGAACATGCAAAGTCACCTAGGCCGCCTGAGGGCATTTAGAGGATTATGCCATTCAGCACATGCAGAACAAACAGACTGCATCCCAAAGTTTCATCGCAGAAGGCCGAATTGTGTTCCAAGGGCCTCCTTTGGCTTGTCAGAGAAGAGAGGGATATGTGCTGGGTGATCCGGTGTGGAATTGAGAAGCCTGGGAAAAGGCAGTATGTTCCCCCATTTGAAAGGTAGATAGTGGCGGCCTCAAGGCTGACTGAAAGACAGTGCCGTTACCCGTCTTCTAGTCACTGCTAGGAATGCCTCAGGGAAGCAAGTGAGTTTTCTCCTACGAATCCAGGTGGTCGCCAGTGCCTTGCTAGGAGCTCATCCCACGGCTTGCCCAAGCTAAAGTGCAAAGTAAACGTGAGCCCAGGCCTCAAGGGAAGCACGAGCGTTTCCTATCAGCAAAGTTTGCTGTGCAGCCATCTCCAGGAACCCCGACTCGATAGAGTGCTTTCACTGCTCTCCGGCTCTCCGGAGGCCTCAGAGAGTCGCGTATGAATTCCCTTCTGAGGGAGAGCGTGGGTGCCGTGAGTCCCCTTTGTGTTTTCCGAGCCACACAGCGCAGAACAGGCTGTTGGGGTCAACCCTGTCTATGCAGAGGGAAGGGCAATGAACTGATCCTCGCTTGCCTAGCTGGATTTCTACCGCTGTAAAGCAGCCCCAGGACAACGTTTTGGCCAGTATTACCTTCAGCGTGGCTCTCCCTCTGTGGAGGCCCTCTGAACTGCACTGAAAGAATCCCTGAGCCTACAGAGCCCCCTGGCAACTCTTACCTGTCATCTCTCTATTGAGACGCAAGGTACACTGTAGGCCCAGCCTGACAGAAAGAACAGAAAAACCGCTCAACGAGTGAGACATTTGGACGATCCAAGTCACCTAGGCCTGACTAAGTCATGAAGCGGGTAGTGCTATGCACGGCATGCAAAAGACCCCGGCTGCAACCAAGTGTGATCCTAGAAAGGCCCCGTGTGGCCGAAAGTCTCCAGTCGCCAGTCAGAGAGTGCCGGTAACTGCGCTGTGGGGTCCAGTTGGAAACGGGAGCATGTGGGAGAAGCCCGACTCTCCCCCTTTGGAAAGCAGCTTCGGGGCAGCTTCCAAGCTGCCTGAACACCGCACCACCAGGACACTGTTCGCTCCACACATGCCTCTGAGGAGCAGTGAGCTTTTGCCAAAGAAACCGGGTGCTTGCGCTTCCTTCCGGGGAGCTCAGCCCAGAGCATACTGTAGCTAAAGTGCCAACTAAATGTGACCTCTAGTCTCGAGGTAAGGTGCACGTTTTCCCATTCCCAGAGGCAGGGGTGCACCAGTTTCCAGGGAGTCTCAGTCCATGGACGGCTGTAGCTTTAGTAGGCCTCCCAGCGCTCAAGCCTCTCACGGGGGCACTTCTTTCCAAGGAAGTGCACCGTGTACCAGAAGCCTTCTGAGCACAATCAAGGGATACACGGCTCTGGGACCATCCCTCACTATGCAGGTGAAAGGGCCGGCAACTAATCTGTTCTCTATGGCTAGCGTTCCACAGCTTTGAAACAGCCCCAGGAGCACGCTTCTTGGGCAGGCTTTCTTTCCATGCGGGTCTGCCACGTTGAGGACACCTATGCTGCCCTGAAAGAAATCACCGGGGCTCCAATCCACTTTGGGGACTCGTGCTCGACGTCTCTCTAAGTGAGGCAGAAAGTAGACTTTAGGTCCAGCCCGAAATAAAGTAGAGATGTACCCTGAGCCTTGCCAGGCATTTGGAACATGCAAAGTCACCTAGGCCGCCTGAGGGCATTTAGAGGATTATGCCATTCAGCACATGCAGAACAAACAGACTGCATCCCAAAGTTTCATCGCAGAAGGCCGAATTGTGTTCCAAGGGCCTCCTTTGGCTTGTCAGAGAAGAGAGGGATATGTGCTGGGTGATCCGGTGTGGAATTGAGAAGCCTGGGAAAAGGCAGTATGTTCCCCCATTTGAAAGGTAGATAGTGGCGGCCTCAAGGCTGACTGAAAGACAGTGCCGTTACCCGTCTTCTAGTCACTGCTAGGAATGCCTCAGGGAAGCAAGTGAGTTTTCTCCTACGAATCCAGGTGGTCGCCAGTGCCTTGCTAGGAGCTCATCCCACGGCTTGCCCAAGCTAAAGTGCAAAGTAAACGTGAGCCCAGGCCTCAAGGGAAGCACGAGCGTTTCCTATCAGCAAAGTTTGCTGTGCAGCCATCTCCAGGAACCCCGACTCGATAGAGTGCTTTCACTGCTCTCCGGCTCTCCGGAGGCCTCAGAGAGTCGCGTATGAATTCCCTTCTGAGGGAGAGCGTGGGTGCCGTGAGTCCCCTTTGTGTTTTCCGAGCCACACAGCGCAGAACAGGCTGTTGGGGTCAACCCTGTCTATGCAGAGGGAAGGGCAATGAACTGATCCTCGCTTGCCTAGCTGGATTTCTACCGCTGTAAAGCAGCCCCAGGACAACGTTTTGGCCAGTATTACCTTCAGCGTGGCTCTCCCTCTGTGGAGGCCCTCTGAACTGCACTGAAAGAATCCCTGAGCCTACAGAGCCCCCTGGCAACTCTTACCTGTCATCTCTCTATTGAGACGCAAGGTACACTGTAGGCCCAGCCTGACAGAAAGAACAGAAAAACCGCTCAACGAGTGAGACATTTGGACGATCCAAGTCACCTAGGCCTGACTAAGTCATGAAGCGGGTAGTGCTATGCACGGCATGCAAAAGACCCCGGCTGCAACCAAGTGTGATCCTAGAAAGGCCCCGTGTGGCCGAAAGTCTCCAGTCGCCAGTCAGAGAGTGCCGGTAACTGCGCTGTGGGGTCCAGTTGGAAACGGGAGCATGTGGGAGAAGCCCGACTCTCCCCCTTTGGAAAGCAGCTTCGGGGCAGCTTCCAAGCTGCCTGAACACCGCACCACCAGGACACTGTTCGCTCCACACATGCCTCTGAGGAGCAGTGAGCTTTTGCCAAAGAAACCGGGTGCTTGCGCTTCCTTCCGGGGAGCTCAGCCCAGAGCATACTGTAGCTAAAGTGCCAACTAAATGTGACCTCTAGTCTCGAGGTAAGGTGCACGTTTTCCCATTCCCAGAGGCAGGGGTGCACCAGTTTCCAGGGAGTCTCAGTCCATGGACGGCTGTAGCTTTAGTAGGCCTCCCAGCGCTCAAGCCTCTCACGGGGGCACTTCTTTCCAAGGAAGTGCACCGTGTACCAGAAGCCTTCTGAGCACAATCAAGGGATACACGGCTCTGGGACCATCCCTCACTATGCAGGTGAAAGGGCCGGCAACTAATCTGTTCTCTATGGCTAGCGTTCCACAGCTTTGAAACAGCCCCAGGAGCACGCTTCTTGGGCAGGCTTTCTTTCCATGCGGGTCTGCCACGTTGAGGACACCTATGCTGCCCTGAAAGAAATCACCGGGGCTCCAATCCACTTTGGGGACTCGTGCTCGACGTCTCTCTAAGTGAGGCAGAAAGTAGACTTTAGGTCCAGCCCGAAATAAAGTAGAGATGTACCCTGAGCCTTGCCAGGCATTTGGAACATGCAAAGTCACCTAGGCCGCCTGAGGGCATTTAGAGGATTATGCCATTCAGCACATGCAGAACAAACAGACTGCATCCCAAAGTTTCATCGCAGAAGGCCGAATTGTGTTCCAAGGGCCTCCTTTGGCTTGTCAGAGAAGAGAGGGATATGTGCTGGGTGATCCGGTGTGGAATTGAGAAGCCTGGGAAAAGGCAGTATGTTCCCCCATTTGAAAGGTAGATAGTGGCGGCCTCAAGGCTGACTGAAAGACAGTGCCGTTACCCGTCTTCTAGTCACTGCTAGGAATGCCTCAGGGAAGCAAGTGAGTTTTCTCCTACGAATCCAGGTGGTCGCCAGTGCCTTGCTAGGAGCTCATCCCACGGCTTGCCCAAGCTAAAGTGCAAAGTAAACGTGAGCCCAGGCCTCAAGGGAAGCACGAGCGTTTCCTATCAGCAAAGTTTGCTGTGCAGCCATCTCCAGGAACCCCGACTCGATAGAGTGCTTTCACTGCTCTCCGGCTCTCCGGAGGCCTCAGAGAGTCGCGTATGAATTCCCTTCTGAGGGAGAGCGTGGGTGCCGTGAGTCCCCTTTGTGTTTTCCGAGCCACACAGCGCAGAACAGGCTGTTGGGGTCAACCCTGTCTATGCAGAGGGAAGGGCAATGAACTGATCCTCGCTTGCCTAGCTGGATTTCTACCGCTGTAAAGCAGCCCCAGGACAACGTTTTGGCCAGTATTACCTTCAGCGTGGCTCTCCCTCTGTGGAGGCCCTCTGAACTGCACTGAAAGAATCCCTGAGCCTACAGAGCCCCCTGGCAACTCTTACCTGTCATCTCTCTATTGAGACGCAAGGTACACTGTAGGCCCAGCCTGACAGAAAGAACAGAAAAACCGCTCAACGAGTGAGACATTTGGACGATCCAAGTCACCTAGGCCTGACTAAGTCATGAAGCGGGTAGTGCTATGCACGGCATGCAAAAGACCCCGGCTGCAACCAAGTGTGATCCTAGAAAGGCCCCGTGTGGCCGAAAGTCTCCAGTCGCCAGTCAGAGAGTGCCGGTAACTGCGCTGTGGGGTCCAGTTGGAAACGGGAGCATGTGGGAGAAGCCCGACTCTCCCCCTTTGGAAAGCAGCTTCGGGGCAGCTTCCAAGCTGCCTGAACACCGCACCACCAGGACACTGTTCGCTCCACACATGCCTCTGAGGAGCAGTGAGCTTTTGCCAAAGAAACCGGGTGCTTGCGCTTCCTTCCGGGGAGCTCAGCCCAGAGCATACTGTAGCTAAAGTGCCAACTAAATGTGACCTCTAGTCTCGAGGTAAGGTGCACGTTTTCCCATTCCCAGAGGCAGGGGTGCACCAGTTTCCAGGGAGTCTCAGTCCATGGACGGCTGTAGCTTTAGTAGGCCTCCCAGCGCTCAAGCCTCTCACGGGGGCACTTCTTTCCAAGGAAGTGCACCGTGTACCAGAAGCCTTCTGAGCACAATCAAGGGATACACGGCTCTGGGACCATCCCTCACTATGCAGGTGAAAGGGCCGGCAACTAATCTGTTCTCTATGGCTAGCGTTCCACAGCTTTGAAACAGCCCCAGGAGCACGCTTCTTGGGCAGGCTTTCTTTCCATGCGGGTCTGCCACGTTGAGGACACCTATGCTGCCCTGAAAGAAATCACCGGGGCTCCAATCCACTTTGGGGACTCGTGCTCGACGTCTCTCTAAGTGAGGCAGAAAGTAGACTTTAGGTCCAGCCCGAAATAAAGTAGAGATGTACCCTGAGCCTTGCCAGGCATTTGGAACATGCAAAGTCACCTAGGCCGCCTGAGGGCATTTAGAGGATTATGCCATTCAGCACATGCAGAACAAACAGACTGCATCCCAAAGTTTCATCGCAGAAGGCCGAATTGTGTTCCAAGGGCCTCCTTTGGCTTGTCAGAGAAGAGAGGGATATGTGCTGGGTGATCCGGTGTGGAATTGAGAAGCCTGGGAAAAGGCAGTATGTTCCCCCATTTGAAAGGTAGATAGTGGCGGCCTCAAGGCTGACTGAAAGACAGTGCCGTTACCCGTCTTCTAGTCACTGCTAGGAATGCCTCAGGGAAGCAAGTGAGTTTTCTCCTACGAATCCAGGTGGTCGCCAGTGCCTTGCTAGGAGCTCATCCCACGGCTTGCCCAAGCTAAAGTGCAAAGTAAACGTGAGCCCAGGCCTCAAGGGAAGCACGAGCGTTTCCTATCAGCAAAGTTTGCTGTGCAGCCATCTCCAGGAACCCCGACTCGATAGAGTGCTTTCACTGCTCTCCGGCTCTCCGGAGGCCTCAGAGAGTCGCGTATGAATTCCCTTCTGAGGGAGAGCGTGGGTGCCGTGAGTCCCCTTTGTGTTTTCCGAGCCACACAGCGCAGAACAGGCTGTTGGGGTCAACCCTGTCTATGCAGAGGGAAGGGCAATGAACTGATCCTCGCTTGCCTAGCTGGATTTCTACCGCTGTAAAGCAGCCCCAGGACAACGTTTTGGCCAGTATTACCTTCAGCGTGGCTCTCCCTCTGTGGAGGCCCTCTGAACTGCACTGAAAGAATCCCTGAGCCTACAGAGCCCCCTGGCAACTCTTACCTGTCATCTCTCTATTGAGACGCAAGGTACACTGTAGGCCCAGCCTGACAGAAAGAACAGAAAAACCGCTCAACGAGTGAGACATTTGGACGATCCAAGTCACCTAGGCCTGACTAAGTCATGAAGCGGGTAGTGCTATGCACGGCATGCAAAAGACCCCGGCTGCAACCAAGTGTGATCCTAGAAAGGCCCCGTGTGGCCGAAAGTCTCCAGTCGCCAGTCAGAGAGTGCCGGTAACTGCGCTGTGGGGTCCAGTTGGAAACGGGAGCATGTGGGAGAAGCCCGACTCTCCCCCTTTGGAAAGCAGCTTCGGGGCAGCTTCCAAGCTGCCTGAACACCGCACCACCAGGACACTGTTCGCTCCACACATGCCTCTGAGGAGCAGTGAGCTTTTGCCAAAGAAACCGGGTGCTTGCGCTTCCTTCCGGGGAGCTCAGCCCAGAGCATACTGTAGCTAAAGTGCCAACTAAATGTGACCTCTAGTCTCGAGGTAAGGTGCACGTTTTCCCATTCCCAGAGGCAGGGGTGCACCAGTTTCCAGGGAGTCTCAGTCCATGGACGGCTGTAGCTTTAGTAGGCCTCCCAGCGCTCAAGCCTCTCACGGGGGCACTTCTTTCCAAGGAAGTGCACCGTGTACCAGAAGCCTTCTGAGCACAATCAAGGGATACACGGCTCTGGGACCATCCCTCACTATGCAGGTGAAAGGGCCGGCAACTAATCTGTTCTCTATGGCTAGCGTTCCACAGCTTTGAAACAGCCCCAGGAGCACGCTTCTTGGGCAGGCTTTCTTTCCATGCGGGTCTGCCACGTTGAGGACACCTATGCTGCCCTGAAAGAAATCACCGGGGCTCCAATCCACTTTGGGGACTCGTGCTCGACGTCTCTCTAAGTGAGGCAGAAAGTAGACTTTAGGTCCAGCCCGAAATAAAGTAGAGATGTACCCTGAGCCTTGCCAGGCATTTGGAACATGCAAAGTCACCTAGGCCGCCTGAGGGCATTTAGAGGATTATGCCATTCAGCACATGCAGAACAAACAGACTGCATCCCAAAGTTTCATCGCAGAAGGCCGAATTGTGTTCCAAGGGCCTCCTTTGGCTTGTCAGAGAAGAGAGGGATATGTGCTGGGTGATCCGGTGTGGAATTGAGAAGCCTGGGAAAAGGCAGTATGTTCCCCCATTTGAAAGGTAGATAGTGGCGGCCTCAAGGCTGACTGAAAGACAGTGCCGTTACCCGTCTTCTAGTCACTGCTAGGAATGCCTCAGGGAAGCAAGTGAGTTTTCTCCTACGAATCCAGGTGGTCGCCAGTGCCTTGCTAGGAGCTCATCCCACGGCTTGCCCAAGCTAAAGTGCAAAGTAAACGTGAGCCCAGGCCTCAAGGGAAGCACGAGCGTTTCCTATCAGCAAAGTTTGCTGTGCAGCCATCTCCAGGAACCCCGACTCGATAGAGTGCTTTCACTGCTCTCCGGCTCTCCGGAGGCCTCAGAGAGTCGCGTATGAATTCCCTTCTGAGGGAGAGCGTGGGTGCCGTGAGTCCCCTTTGTGTTTTCCGAGCCACACAGCGCAGAACAGGCTGTTGGGGTCAACCCTGTCTATGCAGAGGGAAGGGCAATGAACTGATCCTCGCTTGCCTAGCTGGATTTCTACCGCTGTAAAGCAGCCCCAGGACAACGTTTTGGCCAGTATTACCTTCAGCGTGGCTCTCCCTCTGTGGAGGCCCTCTGAACTGCACTGAAAGAATCCCTGAGCCTACAGAGCCCCCTGGCAACTCTTACCTGTCATCTCTCTATTGAGACGCAAGGTACACTGTAGGCCCAGCCTGACAGAAAGAACAGAAAAACCGCTCAACGAGTGAGACATTTGGACGATCCAAGTCACCTAGGCCTGACTAAGTCATGAAGCGGGTAGTGCTATGCACGGCATGCAAAAGACCCCGGCTGCAACCAAGTGTGATCCTAGAAAGGCCCCGTGTGGCCGAAAGTCTCCAGTCGCCAGTCAGAGAGTGCCGGTAACTGCGCTGTGGGGTCCAGTTGGAAACGGGAGCATGTGGGAGAAGCCCGACTCTCCCCCTTTGGAAAGCAGCTTCGGGGCAGCTTCCAAGCTGCCTGAACACCGCACCACCAGGACACTGTTCGCTCCACACATGCCTCTGAGGAGCAGTGAGCTTTTGCCAAAGAAACCGGGTGCTTGCGCTTCCTTCCGGGGAGCTCAGCCCAGAGCATACTGTAGCTAAAGTGCCAACTAAATGTGACCTCTAGTCTCGAGGTAAGGTGCACGTTTTCCCATTCCCAGAGGCAGGGGTGCACCAGTTTCCAGGGAGTCTCAGTCCATGGACGGCTGTAGCTTTAGTAGGCCTCCCAGCGCTCAAGCCTCTCACGGGGGCACTTCTTTCCAAGGAAGTGCACCGTGTACCAGAAGCCTTCTGAGCACAATCAAGGGATACACGGCTCTGGGACCATCCCTCACTATGCAGGTGAAAGGGCCGGCAACTAATCTGTTCTCTATGGCTAGCGTTCCACAGCTTTGAAACAGCCCCAGGAGCACGCTTCTTGGGCAGGCTTTCTTTCCATGCGGGTCTGCCACGTTGAGGACACCTATGCTGCCCTGAAAGAAATCACCGGGGCTCCAATCCACTTTGGGGACTCGTGCTCGACGTCTCTCTAAGTGAGGCAGAAAGTAGACTTTAGGTCCAGCCCGAAATAAAGTAGAGATGTACCCTGAGCCTTGCCAGGCATTTGGAACATGCAAAGTCACCTAGGCCGCCTGAGGGCATTTAGAGGATTATGCCATTCAGCACATGCAGAACAAACAGACTGCATCCCAAAGTTTCATCGCAGAAGGCCGAATTGTGTTCCAAGGGCCTCCTTTGGCTTGTCAGAGAAGAGAGGGATATGTGCTGGGTGATCCGGTGTGGAATTGAGAAGCCTGGGAAAAGGCAGTATGTTCCCCCATTTGAAAGGTAGATAGTGGCGGCCTCAAGGCTGACTGAAAGACAGTGCCGTTACCCGTCTTCTAGTCACTGCTAGGAATGCCTCAGGGAAGCAAGTGAGTTTTCTCCTACGAATCCAGGTGGTCGCCAGTGCCTTGCTAGGAGCTCATCCCACGGCTTGCCCAAGCTAAAGTGCAAAGTAAACGTGAGCCCAGGCCTCAAGGGAAGCACGAGCGTTTCCTATCAGCAAAGTTTGCTGTGCAGCCATCTCCAGGAACCCCGACTCGATAGAGTGCTTTCACTGCTCTCCGGCTCTCCGGAGGCCTCAGAGAGTCGCGTATGAATTCCCTTCTGAGGGAGAGCGTGGGTGCCGTGAGTCCCCTTTGTGTTTTCCGAGCCACACAGCGCAGAACAGGCTGTTGGGGTCAACCCTGTCTATGCAGAGGGAAGGGCAATGAACTGATCCTCGCTTGCCTAGCTGGATTTCTACCGCTGTAAAGCAGCCCCAGGACAACGTTTTGGCCAGTATTACCTTCAGCGTGGCTCTCCCTCTGTGGAGGCCCTCTGAACTGCACTGAAAGAATCCCTGAGCCTACAGAGCCCCCTGGCAACTCTTACCTGTCATCTCTCTATTGAGACGCAAGGTACACTGTAGGCCCAGCCTGACAGAAAGAACAGAAAAACCGCTCAACGAGTGAGACATTTGGACGATCCAAGTCACCTAGGCCTGACTAAGTCATGAAGCGGGTAGTGCTATGCACGGCATGCAAAAGACCCCGGCTGCAACCAAGTGTGATCCTAGAAAGGCCCCGTGTGGCCGAAAGTCTCCAGTCGCCAGTCAGAGAGTGCCGGTAACTGCGCTGTGGGGTCCAGTTGGAAACGGGAGCATGTGGGAGAAGCCCGACTCTCCCCCTTTGGAAAGCAGCTTCGGGGCAGCTTCCAAGCTGCCTGAACACCGCACCACCAGGACACTGTTCGCTCCACACATGCCTCTGAGGAGCAGTGAGCTTTTGCCAAAGAAACCGGGTGCTTGCGCTTCCTTCCTGGGAGCTCAGCCCAGAGCATACTGTAGCTAAAGTGCCAACTAAATGTGACCTCTAGTCTCGAGGTAAGGTGCACGTTTTCCCATTCCCAGAGGCAGGGGTGCACCAGTTTCCAGGGAGTCTCAGTCCATGGACGGCTGTAGCTTTAGTAGGCCTCCCAGCGCTCAAGCCTCTCACGGGGGCACTTCTTTCCAAGGAAGTGCACCGTGTACCAGAAGCCTTCTGAGCACAATCAAGGGATACACGGCTCTGGGACCATCCCTCACTATGCAGGTGAAAGGGCCGGCAACTAATCTGTTCTCTATGGCTAGCGTTCCACAGCTTTGAAACAGCCCCAGGAGCACGCTTCTTGGGCAGGCTTTCTTTCCATGCGGGTCTGCCACGTTGAGGACACCTATGCTGCCCTGAAAGAAATCACCGGGGCTCCAATCCACTTTGGGGACTCGTGCTCGACGTCTCTCTAAGTGAGGCAGAAAGTAGACTTTAGGTCCAGCCCGAAATAAAGTAGAGATGTACCCTGAGCCTTGCCAGGCATTTGGAACATGCAAAGTCACCTAGGCCGCCTGAGGGCATTTAGAGGATTATGCCATTCAGCACATGCAGAACAAACAGACTGCATCCCAAAGTTTCATCGCAGAAGGCCGAATTGTGTTCCAAGGGCCTCCTTTGGCTTGTCAGAGAAGAGAGGGATATGTGCTGGGTGATCCGGTGTGGAATTGAGAAGCCTGGGAAAAGGCAGTATGTTCCCCCATTTGAAAGGTAGATAGTGGCGGCCTCAAGGCTGACTGAAAGACAGTGCCGTTACCCGTCTTCTAGTCACTGCTAGGAATGCCTCAGGGAAGCAAGTGAGTTTTCTCCTACGAATCCAGGTGGTCGCCAGTGCCTTGCTAGGAGCTCATCCCACGGCTTGCCCAAGCTAAAGTGCAAAGTAAACGTGAGCCCAGGCCTCAAGGGAAGCACGAGCGTTTCCTATCAGCAAAGTTTGCTGTGCAGCCATCTCCAGGAACCCCGACTCGATAGAGTGCTTTCACTGCTCTCCGGCTCTCCGGAGGCCTCAGAGAGTCGCGTATGAATTCCCTTCTGAGGGAGAGCGTGGGTGCCGTGAGTCCCCTTTGTGTTTTCCGAGCCACACAGCGCAGAACAGGCTGTTGGGGTCAACCCTGTCTATGCAGAGGGAAGGGCAATGAACTGATCCTCGCTTGCCTAGCTGGATTTCTACCGCTGTAAAGCAGCCCCAGGACAACGTTTTGGCCAGTATTACCTTCAGCGTGGCTCTCCCTCTGTGGAGGCCCTCTGAACTGCACTGAAAGAATCCCTGAGCCTACAGAGCCCCCTGGCAACTCTTACCTGTCATCTCTCTATTGAGACGCAAGGTACACTGTAGGCCCAGCCTGACAGAAAGAACAGAAAAACCGCTCAACGAGTGAGACATTTGGACGATCCAAGTCACCTAGGCCTGACTAAGTCATGAAGCGGGTAGTGCTATGCACGGCATGCAAAAGACCCCGGCTGCAACCAAGTGTGATCCTAGAAAGGCCCCGTGTGGCCGAAAGTCTCCAGTCGCCAGTCAGAGAGTGCCGGTAACTGCGCTGTGGGGTCCAGTTGGAAACGGGAGCATGTGGGAGAAGCCCGACTCTCCCCCTTTGGAAAGCAGCTTCGGGGCAGCTTCCAAGCTGCCTGAACACCGCACCACCAGGACACTGTTCGCTCCACACATGCCTCTGAGGAGCAGTGAGCTTTTGCCAAAGAAACCGGGTGCTTGCGCTTCCTTCCTGGGAGCTCAGCCCAGAGCATACTGTAGCTAAAGTGCCAACTAAATGTGACCTCTAGTCTCGAGGTAAGGTGCACGTTTTCCCATTCCCAGAGGCAGGGGTGCACCAGTTTCCAGGGAGTCTCAGTCCATGGACGGCTGTAGCTTTAGTAGGCCTCCCAGCGCTCAAGCCTCTCACGGGGGCACTTCTTTCCAAGGAAGTGCACCGTGTACCAGAAGCCTTCTGAGCACAATCAAGGGATACACGGCTCTGGGACCATCCCTCACTATGCAGGTGAAAGGGCCGGCAACTAATCTGTTCTCTATGGCTAGCGTTCCACAGCTTTGAAACAGCCCCAGGAGCACGCTTCTTGGGCAGGCTTTCTTTCCATGCGGGTCTGCCACGTTGAGGACACCTATGCTGCCCTGAAAGAAATCACCGGGGCTCCAATCCACTTTGGGGACTCGTGCTCGACGTCTCTCTAAGTGAGGCAGAAAGTAGACTTTAGGTCCAGCCCGAAATAAAGTAGAGATGTACCCTGAGCCTTGCCAGGCATTTGGAACATGCAAAGTCACCTAGGCCGCCTGAGGGCATTTAGAGGATTATGCCATTCAGCACATGCAGAACAAACAGACTGCATCCCAAAGTTTCATCGCAGAAGGCCGAATTGTGTTCCAAGGGCCTCCTTTGGCTTGTCAGAGAAGAGAGGGATATGTGCTGGGTGATCCGGTGTGGAATTGAGAAGCCTGGGAAAAGGCAGTATGTTCCCCCATTTGAAAGGTAGATAGTGGCGGCCTCAAGGCTGACTGAAAGACAGTGCCGTTACCCGTCTTCTAGTCACTGCTAGGAATGCCTCAGGGAAGCAAGTGAGTTTTCTCCTACGAATCCAGGTGGTCGCCAGTGCCTTGCTAGGAGCTCATCCCACGGCTTGCCCAAGCTAAAGTGCAAAGTAAACGTGAGCCCAGGCCTCAAGGGAAGCACGAGCGTTTCCTATCAGCAAAGTTTGCTGTGCAGCCATCTCCAGGAACCCCGACTCGATAGAGTGCTTTCACTGCTCTCCGGCTCTCCGGAGGCCTCAGAGAGTCGCGTATGAATTCCCTTCTGAGGGAGAGCGTGGGTGCCGTGAGTCCCCTTTGTGTTTTCCGAGCCACACAGCGCAGAACAGGCTGTTGGGGTCAACCCTGTCTATGCAGAGGGAAGGGCAATGAACTGATCCTCGCTTGCCTAGCTGGATTTCTACCGCTGTAAAGCAGCCCCAGGACAACGTTTTGGCCAGTATTACCTTCAGCGTGGCTCTCCCTCTGTGGAGGCCCTCTGAACTGCACTGAAAGAATCCCTGAGCCTACAGAGCCCCCTGGCAACTCTTACCTGTCATCTCTCTATTGAGACGCAAGGTACACTGTAGGCCCAGCCTGACAGAAAGAACAGAAAAACCGCTCAACGAGTGAGACATTTGGACGATCCAAGTCACCTAGGCCTGACTAAGTCATGAAGCGGGTAGTGCTATGCACGGCATGCAAAAGACCCCGGCTGCAACCAAGTGTGATCCTAGAAAGGCCCCGTGTGGCCGAAAGTCTCCAGTCGCCAGTCAGAGAGTGCCGGTAACTGCGCTGTGGGGTCCAGTTGGAAACGGGAGCATGTGGGAGAAGCCCGACTCTCCCCCTTTGGAAAGCAGCTTCGGGGCAGCTTCCAAGCTGCCTGAACACCGCACCACCAGGACACTGTTCGCTCCACACATGCCTCTGAGGAGCAGTGAGCTTTTGCCAAAGAAACCGGGTGCTTGCGCTTCCTTCCGGGGAGCTCAGCCCAGAGCATACTGTAGCTAAAGTGCCAACTAAATGTGACCTCTAGTCTCGAGGTAAGGTGCACGTTTTCCCATTCCCAGAGGCAGGGGTGCACCAGTTTCCAGGGAGTCTCAGTCCATGGACGGCTGTAGCTTTAGTAGGCCTCCCAGCGCTCAAGCCTCTCACGGGGGCACTTCTTTCCAAGGAAGTGCACCGTGTACCAGAAGCCTTCTGAGCACAATCAAGGGATACACGGCTCTGGGACCATCCCTCACTATGCAGGTGAAAGGGCCGGCAACTAATCTGTTCTCTATGGCTAGCGTTCCACAGCTTTGAAACAGCCCCAGGAGCACGCTTCTTGGGCAGGCTTTCTTTCCATGCGGGTCTGCCACGTTGAGGACACCTATGCTGCCCTGAAAGAAATCACCGGGGCTCCAATCCACTTTGGGGACTCGTGCTCGACGTCTCTCTAAGTGAGGCAGAAAGTAGACTTTAGGTCCAGCCCGAAATAAAGTAGAGATGTACCCTGAGCCTTGCCAGGCATTTGGAACATGCAAAGTCACCTAGGCCGCCTGAGGGCATTTAGAGGATTATGCCATTCAGCACATGCAGAACAAACAGACTGCATCCCAAAGTTTCATCGCAGAAGGCCGAATTGTGTTCCAAGGGCCTCCTTTGGCTTGTCAGAGAAGAGAGGGATATGTGCTGGGTGATCCGGTGTGGAATTGAGAAGCCTGGGAAAAGGCAGTATGTTCCCCCATTTGAAAGGTAGATAGTGGCGGCCTCAAGGCTGACTGAAAGACAGTGCCGTTACCCGTCTTCTAGTCACTGCTAGGAATGCCTCAGGGAAGCAAGTGAGTTTTCTCCTACGAATCCAGGTGGTCGCCAGTGCCTTGCTAGGAGCTCATCCCACGGCTTGCCCAAGCTAAAGTGCAAAGTAAACGTGAGCCCAGGCCTCAAGGGAAGCACGAGCGTTTCCTATCAGCAAAGTTTGCTGTGCAGCCATCTCCAGGAACCCCGACTCGATAGAGTGCTTTCACTGCTCTCCGGCTCTCCGGAGGCCTCAGAGAGTCGCGTATGAATTCCCTTCTGAGGGAGAGCGTGGGTGCCGTGAGTCCCCTTTGTGTTTTCCGAGCCACACAGCGCAGAACAGGCTGTTGGGGTCAACCCTGTCTATGCAGAGGGAAGGGCAATGAACTGATCCTCGCTTGCCTAGCTGGATTTCTACCGCTGTAAAGCAGCCCCAGGACAACGTTTTGGCCAGTATTACCTTCAGCGTGGCTCTCCCTCTGTGGAGGCCCTCTGAACTGCACTGAAAGAATCCCTGAGCCTACAGAGCCCCCTGGCAACTCTTACCTGTCATCTCTCTATTGAGACGCAAGGTACACTGTAGGCCCAGCCTGACAGAAAGAACAGAAAAACCGCTCAACGAGTGAGACATTTGGACGATCCAAGTCACCTAGGCCTGACTAAGTCATGAAGCGGGTAGTGCTATGCACGGCATGCAAAAGACCCCGGCTGCAACCAAGTGTGATCCTAGAAAGGCCCCGTGTGGCCGAAAGTCTCCAGTCGCCAGTCAGAGAGTGCCGGTAACTGCGCTGTGGGGTCCAGTTGGAAACGGGAGCATGTGGGAGAAGCCCGACTCTCCCCCTTTGGAAAGCAGCTTCGGGGCAGCTTCCAAGCTGCCTGAACACCGCACCACCAGGACACTGTTCGCTCCACACATGCCTCTGAGGAGCAGTGAGCTTTTGCCAAAGAAACCGGGTGCTTGCGCTTCCTTCCTGGGAGCTCAGCCCAGAGCATACTGTAGCTAAAGTGCCAACTAAATGTGACCTCTAGTCTCGAGGTAAGGTGCACGTTTTCCCATTCCCAGAGGCAGGGGTGCACCAGTTTCCAGGGAGTCTCAGTCCATGGACGGCTGTAGCTTTAGTAGGCCTCCCAGCGCTCAAGCCTCTCACGGGGGCACTTCTTTCCAAGGAAGTGCACCGTGTACCAGAAGCCTTCTGAGCACAATCAAGGGATACACGGCTCTGGGACCATCCCTCACTATGCAGGTGAAAGGGCCGGCAACTAATCTGTTCTCTATGGCTAGCGTTCCACAGCTTTGAAACAGCCCCAGGAGCACGCTTCTTGGGCAGGCTTTCTTTCCATGCGGGTCTGCCACGTTGAGGACACCTATGCTGCCCTGAAAGAAATCACCGGGGCTCCAATCCACTTTGGGGACTCGTGCTCGACGTCTCTCTAAGTGAGGCAGAAAGTAGACTTTAGGTCCAGCCCGAAATAAAGTAGAGATGTACCCTGAGCCTTGCCAGGCATTTGGAACATGCAAAGTCACCTAGGCCGCCTGAGGGCATTTAGAGGATTATGCCATTCAGCACATGCAGAACAAACAGACTGCATCCCAAAGTTTCATCGCAGAAGGCCGAATTGTGTTCCAAGGGCCTCCTTTGGCTTGTCAGAGAAGAGAGGGATATGTGCTGGGTGATCCGGTGTGGAATTGAGAAGCCTGGGAAAAGGCAGTATGTTCCCCCATTTGAAAGGTAGATAGTGGCGGCCTCAAGGCTGACTGAAAGACAGTGCCGTTACCCGTCTTCTAGTCACTGCTAGGAATGCCTCAGGGAAGCAAGTGAGTTTTCTCCTACGAATCCAGGTGGTCGCCAGTGCCTTGCTAGGAGCTCATCCCACGGCTTGCCCAAGCTAAAGTGCAAAGTAAACGTGAGCCCAGGCCTCAAGGGAAGCACGAGCGTTTCCTATCAGCAAAGTTTGCTGTGCAGCCATCTCCAGGAACCCCGACTCGATAGAGTGCTTTCACTGCTCTCCGGCTCTCCGGAGGCCTCAGAGAGTCGCGTATGAATTCCCTTCTGAGGGAGAGCGTGGGTGCCGTGAGTCCCCTTTGTGTTTTCCGAGCCACACAGCGCAGAACAGGCTGTTGGGGTCAACCCTGTCTATGCAGAGGGAAGGGCAATGAACTGATCCTCGCTTGCCTAGCTGGATTTCTACCGCTGTAAAGCAGCCCCAGGACAACGTTTTGGCCAGTATTACCTTCAGCGTGGCTCTCCCTCTGTGGAGGCCCTCTGAACTGCACTGAAAGAATCCCTGAGCCTACAGAGCCCCCTGGCAACTCTTACCTGTCATCTCTCTATTGAGACGCAAGGTACACTGTAGGCCCAGCCTGACAGAAAGAACAGAAAAACCGCTCAACGAGTGAGACATTTGGACGATCCAAGTCACCTAGGCCTGACTAAGTCATGAAGCGGGTAGTGCTATGCACGGCATGCAAAAGACCCCGGCTGCAACCAAGTGTGATCCTAGAAAGGCCCCGTGTGGCCGAAAGTCTCCAGTCGCCAGTCAGAGAGTGCCGGTAACTGCGCTGTGGGGTCCAGTTGGAAACGGGAGCATGTGGGAGAAGCCCGACTCTCCCCCTTTGGAAAGCAGCTTCGGGGCAGCTTCCAAGCTGCCTGAACACCGCACCACCAGGACACTGTTCGCTCCACACATGCCTCTGAGGAGCAGTGAGCTTTTGCCAAAGAAACCGGGTGCTTGCGCTTCCTTCCTGGGAGCTCAGCCCAGAGCATACTGTAGCTAAAGTGCCAACTAAATGTGACCTCTAGTCTCGAGGTAAGGTGCACGTTTTCCCATTCCCAGAGGCAGGGGTGCACCAGTTTCCAGGGAGTCTCAGTCCATGGACGGCTGTAGCTTTAGTAGGCCTCCCAGCGCTCAAGCCTCTCACGGGGGCACTTCTTTCCAAGGAAGTGCACCGTGTACCAGAAGCCTTCTGAGCACAATCAAGGGATACACGGCTCTGGGACCATCCCTCACTATGCAGGTGAAAGGGCCGGCAACTAATCTGTTCTCTATGGCTAGCGTTCCACAGCTTTGAAACAGCCCCAGGAGCACGCTTCTTGGGCAGGCTTTCTTTCCATGCGGGTCTGCCACGTTGAGGACACCTATGCTGCCCTGAAAGAAATCACCGGGGCTCCAATCCACTTTGGGGACTCGTGCTCGACGTCTCTCTAAGTGAGGCAGAAAGTAGACTTTAGGTCCAGCCCGAAATAAAGTAGAGATGTACCCTGAGCCTTGCCAGGCATTTGGAACATGCAAAGTCACCTAGGCCGCCTGAGGGCATTTAGAGGATTATGCCATTCAGCACATGCAGAACAAACAGACTGCATCCCAAAGTTTCATCGCAGAAGGCCGAATTGTGTTCCAAGGGCCTCCTTTGGCTTGTCAGAGAAGAGAGGGATATGTGCTGGGTGATCCGGTGTGGAATTGAGAAGCCTGGGAAAAGGCAGTATGTTCCCCCATTTGAAAGGTAGATAGTGGCGGCCTCAAGGCTGACTGAAAGACAGTGCCGTTACCCGTCTTCTAGTCACTGCTAGGAATGCCTCAGGGAAGCAAGTGAGTTTTCTCCTACGAATCCAGGTGGTCGCCAGTGCCTTGCTAGGAGCTCATCCCACGGCTTGCCCAAGCTAAAGTGCAAAGTAAACGTGAGCCCAGGCCTCAAGGGAAGCACGAGCGTTTCCTATCAGCAAAGTTTGCTGTGCAGCCATCTCCAGGAACCCCGACTCGATAGAGTGCTTTCACTGCTCTCCGGCTCTCCGGAGGCCTCAGAGAGTCGCGTATGAATTCCCTTCTGAGGGAGAGCGTGGGTGCCGTGAGTCCCCTTTGTGTTTTCCGAGCCACACAGCGCAGAACAGGCTGTTGGGGTCAACCCTGTCTATGCAGAGGGAAGGGCAATGAACTGATCCTCGCTTGCCTAGCTGGATTTCTACCGCTGTAAAGCAGCCCCAGGACAACGTTTTGGCCAGTATTACCTTCAGCGTGGCTCTCCCTCTGTGGAGGCCCTCTGAACTGCACTGAAAGAATCCCTGAGCCTACAGAGCCCCCTGGCAACTCTTACCTGTCATCTCTCTATTGAGACGCAAGGTACACTGTAGGCCCAGCCTGACAGAAAGAACAGAAAAACCGCTCAACGAGTGAGACATTTGGACGATCCAAGTCACCTAGGCCTGACTAAGTCATGAAGCGGGTAGTGCTATGCACGGCATGCAAAAGACCCCGGCTGCAACCAAGTGTGATCCTAGAAAGGCCCCGTGTGGCCGAAAGTCTCCAGTCGCCAGTCAGAGAGTGCCGGTAACTGCGCTGTGGGGTCCAGTTGGAAACGGGAGCATGTGGGAGAAGCCCGACTCTCCCCCTTTGGAAAGCAGCTTCGGGGCAGCTTCCAAGCTGCCTGAACACCGCACCACCAGGACACTGTTCGCTCCACACATGCCTCTGAGGAGCAGTGAGCTTTTGCCAAAGAAACCGGGTGCTTGCGCTTCCTTCCTGGGAGCTCAGCCCAGAGCATACTGTAGCTAAAGTGCCAACTAAATGTGACCTCTAGTCTCGAGGTAAGGTGCACGTTTTCCCATTCCCAGAGGCAGGGGTGCACCAGTTTCCAGGGAGTCTCAGTCCATGGACGGCTGTAGCTTTAGTAGGCCTCCCAGCGCTCAAGCCTCTCACGGGGGCACTTCTTTCCAAGGAAGTGCACCGTGTACCAGAAGCCTTCTGAGCACAATCAAGGGATACACGGCTCTGGGACCATCCCTCACTATGCAGGTGAAAGGGCCGGCAACTAATCTGTTCTCTATGGCTAGCGTTCCACAGCTTTGAAACAGCCCCAGGAGCACGCTTCTTGGGCAGGCTTTCTTTCCATGCGGGTCTGCCACGTTGAGGACACCTATGCTGCCCTGAAAGAAATCACCGGGGCTCCAATCCACTTTGGGGACTCGTGCTCGACGTCTCTCTAAGTGAGGCAGAAAGTAGACTTTAGGTCCAGCCCGAAATAAAGTAGAGATGTACCCTGAGCCTTGCCAGGCATTTGGAACATGCAAAGTCACCTAGGCCGCCTGAGGGCATTTAGAGGATTATGCCATTCAGCACATGCAGAACAAACAGACTGCATCCCAAAGTTTCATCGCAGAAGGCCGAATTGTGTTCCAAGGGCCTCCTTTGGCTTGTCAGAGAAGAGAGGGATATGTGCTGGGTGATCCGGTGTGGAATTGAGAAGCCTGGGAAAAGGCAGTATGTTCCCCCATTTGAAAGGTAGATAGTGGCGGCCTCAAGGCTGACTGAAAGACAGTGCCGTTACCCGTCTTCTAGTCACTGCTAGGAATGCCTCAGGGAAGCAAGTGAGTTTTCTCCTACGAATCCAGGTGGTCGCCAGTGCCTTGCTAGGAGCTCATCCCACGGCTTGCCCAAGCTAAAGTGCAAAGTAAACGTGAGCCCAGGCCTCAAGGGAAGCACGAGCGTTTCCTATCAGCAAAGTTTGCTGTGCAGCCATCTCCAGGAACCCCGACTCGATAGAGTGCTTTCACTGCTCTCCGGCTCTCCGGAGGCCTCAGAGAGTCGCGTATGAATTCCCTTCTGAGGGAGAGCGTGGGTGCCGTGAGTCCCCTTTGTGTTTTCCGAGCCACACAGCGCAGAACAGGCTGTTGGGGTCAACCCTGTCTATGCAGAGGGAAGGGCAATGAACTGATCCTCGCTTGCCTAGCTGGATTTCTACCGCTGTAAAGCAGCCCCAGGACAACGTTTTGGCCAGTATTACCTTCAGCGTGGCTCTCCCTCTGTGGAGGCCCTCTGAACTGCACTGAAAGAATCCCTGAGCCTACAGAGCCCCCTGGCAACTCTTACCTGTCATCTCTCTATTGAGACGCAAGGTACACTGTAGGCCCAGCCTGACAGAAAGAACAGAAAAACCGCTCAACGAGTGAGACATTTGGACGATCCAAGTCACCTAGGCCTGACTAAGTCATGAAGCGGGTAGTGCTATGCACGGCATGCAAAAGACCCCGGCTGCAACCAAGTGTGATCCTAGAAAGGCCCCGTGTGGCCGAAAGTCTCCAGTCGCCAGTCAGAGAGTGCCGGTAACTGCGCTGTGGGGTCCAGTTGGAAACGGGAGCATGTGGGAGAAGCCCGACTCTCCCCCTTTGGAAAGCAGCTTCGGGGCAGCTTCCAAGCTGCCTGAACACCGTACCACCAGGACACTGTTCGCTCCACACATGCCTCTGAGGAGCAGTGAGCTTTTGCCAAAGAAACCGGGTGCTTGCGCTTCCTTCCTGGGAGCTCAGCCCAGAGCATACTGTAGCTAAAGTGCCAACTAAATGTGACCTCTAGTCTCGAGGTAAGGTGCACGTTTTCCCATTCCCAGAGGCAGGGGTGCACCAGTTTCCAGGGAGTCTCAGTCCATGGACGGCTGTAGCTTTAGTAGGCCTCCCAGCGCTCAAGCCTCTCACGGGGGCACTTCTTTCCAAGGAAGTGCACCGTGTACCAGAAGCCTTCTGAGCACAATCAAGGGATACACGGCTCTGGGACCATCCCTCACTATGCAGGTGAAAGGGCCGGCAACTAATCTGTTCTCTATGGCTAGCGTTCCACAGCTTTGAAACAGCCCCAGGAGCACGCTTCTTGGGCAGGCTTTCTTTCCATGCGGGTCTGCCACGTTGAGGACACCTATGCTGCCCTGAAAGAAATCACCGGGGCTCCAATCCACTTTGGGGACTCGTGCTCGACGTCTCTCTAAGTGAGGCAGAAAGTAGACTTTAGGTCCAGCCCGAAATAAAGTAGAGATGTACCCTGAGCCTTGCCAGGCATTTGGAACATGCAAAGTCACCTAGGCCGCCTGAGGGCATTTAGAGGATTATGCCATTCAGCACATGCAGAACAAACAGACTGCATCCCAAAGTTTCATCGCAGAAGGCCGAATTGTGTTCCAAGGGCCTCCTTTGGCTTGTCAGAGAAGAGAGGGATATGTGCTGGGTGATCCGGTGTGGAATTGAGAAGCCTGGGAAAAGGCAGTATGTTCCCCCATTTGAAAGGTAGATAGTGGCGGCCTCAAGGCTGACTGAAAGACAGTGCCGTTACCCGTCTTCTAGTCACTGCTAGGAATGCCTCAGGGAAGCAAGTGAGTTTTCTCCTACGAATCCAGGTGGTCGCCAGTGCCTTGCTAGGAGCTCATCCCACGGCTTGCCCAAGCTAAAGTGCAAAGTAAACGTGACCCCAGGCCTCAAGGGAAGCACGAGCGTTTCCTATCAGCAAAGTTTGCTGTGCAGCCATCTCCAGGAACCCCGACTCGATAGAGTGCTTTCACTGCTCTCCGGCTCTCCGGAGGCCTCAGAGAGTCGCGTATGAATTCCCTTCTGAGGGAGAGCGTGGGTGCCGTGAGTCCCCTTTGTGTTTTCCGAGCCACACAGCGCAGAACAGGCTGTTGGGGTCAACCCTGTCTATGCAGAGGGAAGGGCAATGAACTGATCCTCGCTTGCCTAGCTGGATTTCTACCGCTGTAAAGCAGCCCCAGGACAACGTTTTGGCCAGTATTACCTTCAGCGTGGCTCTCCCTCTGTGGAGGCCCTCTGAACTGCACTGAAAGAATCCCTGAGCCTACAGAGCCCCCTGGCAACTCTTACCTGTCATCTCTCTATTGAGACGCAAGGTACACTGTAGGCCCAGCCTGACAGAAAGAACAGAAAAACCGCTCAACGAGTGAGACATTTGGACGATCCAAGTCACCTAGGCCTGACTAAGTCATGAAGCGGGTAGTGCTATGCACGGCATGCAAAAGACCCCGGCTGCAACCAAGTGTGATCCTAGAAAGGCCCCGTGTGGCCGAAAGTCTCCAGTCGCCAGTCAGAGAGTGCCGGTAACTGCGCTGTGGGGTCCAGTTGGAAACGGGAGCATGTGGGAGAAGCCCGACTCTCCCCCTTTGGAAAGCAGCTTCGGGGCAGCTTCCAAGCTGCCTGAACACCGCACCACCAGGACACTGTTCGCTCCACACATGCCTCTGAGGAGCAGTGAGCTTTTGCCAAAGAAACCGGGTGCTTGCGCTTCCTTCCTGGGAGCTCAGCCCAGAGCATACTGTAGCTAAAGTGCCAACTAAATGTGACCTCTAGTCTCGAGGTAAGGTGCACGTTTTCCCATTCCCAGAGGCAGGGGTGCACCAGTTTCCAGGGAGTCTCAGTCCATGGACGGCTGTAGCTTTAGTAGGCCTCCCAGCGCTCAAGCCTCTCACGGGGGCACTTCTTTCCAAGGAAGTGCACCGTGTACCAGAAGCCTTCTGAGCACAATCAAGGGATACACGGCTCTGGGACCATCCCTCACTATGCAGGTGAAAGGGCCGGCAACTAATCTGTTCTCTATGGCTAGCGTTCCACAGCTTTGAAACAGCCCCAGGAGCACGCTTCTTGGGCAGGCTTTCTTTCCATGCGGGTCTGCCACGTTGAGGACACCTATGCTGCCCTGAAAGAAATCACCGGGGCTCCAATCCACTTTGGGGACTCGTGCTCGACGTCTCTCTAAGTGAGGCAGAAAGTAGACTTTAGGTCCAGCCCGAAATAAAGTAGAGATGTACCCTGAGCCTTGCCAGGCATTTGGAACATGCAAAGTCACCTAGGCCGCCTGAGGGCATTTAGAGGATTATGCCATTCAGCACATGCAGAACAAACAGACTGCATCCCAAAGTTTCATCGCAGAAGGCCGAATTGTGTTCCAAGGGCCTCCTTTGGCTTGTCAGAGAAGAGAGGGATATGTGCTGGGTGATCCGGTGTGGAATTGAGAAGCCTGGGAAAAGGCAGTATGTTCCCCCATTTGAAAGGTAGATAGTGGCGGCCTCAAGGCTGACTGAAAGACAGTGCCGTTACCCGTCTTCTAGTCACTGCTAGGAATGCCTCAGGGAAGCAAGTGAGTTTTCTCCTACGAATCCAGGTGGTCGCCAGTGCCTTGCTAGGAGCTCATCCCACGGCTTGCCCAAGCTAAAGTGCAAAGTAAACGTGACCCCAGGCCTCAAGGGAAGCACGAGCGTTTCCTATCAGCAAAGTTTGCTGTGCAGCCATCTCCAGGAACCCCGACTCGATAGAGTGCTTTCACTGCTCTCCGGCTCTCCGGAGGCCTCAGAGAGTCGCGTATGAATTCCCTTCTGAGGGAGAGCGTGGGTGCCGTGAGTCCCCTTTGTGTTTTCCGAGCCACACAGCGCAGAACAGGCTGTTGGGGTCAACCCTGTCTATGCAGAGGGAAGGGCAATGAACTGATCCTCGCTTGCCTAGCTTGATTTCTAGCGCTGTAAAGCAGCCCCAGGACAACGTTTTGGCCAGTATTACCTTCAGCGTGGCTCTCCCTCTGTGGAGGCCCTCTGAACTGCACTGAAAGAATCCCTGAGCCTACAGAGCCCCCTGGCAACTCTTACCTGTCATCTCTCTATTGAGACGCAAGGTACACTGTAGGCCCAGCCTGACAGAAAGAACAGAAAAACCGCTCAACGAGTGAGACATTTGGACGATCCAAGTCACCTAGGCCTGACTAAGTCATGAAGCGGGTAGTGCTATGCACGGCATGCAAAAGACCCCGGCTGCAACCAAGTGTGATCCTAGAAAGGCCCCGTGTGGCCGAAAGTCTCCAGTCGCCAGTCAGAGAGTGCCGGTAACTGCGCTGTGGGGTCCAGTTGGAAACGGGAGCATGTGGGAGAAGCCCGACTCTCCCCCTTTGGAAAGCAGCTTCGGGGCAGCTTCCAAGCTGCCTGAACACCGCACCACCAGGACACTGTTCGCTCCACACATGCCTCTGAGGAGCAGTGAGCTTTTGCCAAAGAAACCGGGTGCTTGCGCTTCCTTCCTGGGAGCTCAGCCCAGAGCATACTGTAGCTAAAGTGCCAACTAAATGTGACCTCTAGTCTCGAGGTAAGGTGCACGTTTTCCCATTCCCAGAGGCAGGGGTGCACCAGTTTCCAGGGAGTCTCAGTCCATGGACGGCTGTAGCTTTAGTAGGCCTCCCAGCGCTCAAGCCTCTCACGGGGGCACTTCTTTCCAAGGAAGTGCACCGTGTACCAGAAGCCTTCTGAGCACAATCAAGGGATACACGGCTCTGGGACCATCCCTCACTATGCAGGTGAAAGGGCCGGCAACTAATCTGTTCTCTATGGCTAGCGTTCCACAGCTTTGAAACAGCCCCAGGAGCACGCTTCTTGGGCAGGCTTTCTTTCCATGCGGGTCTGCCACGTTGAGGACACCTATGCTGCCCTGAAAGAAATCACCGGGGCTCCAATCCACTTTGGGGACTCGTGCTCGACGTCTCTCTAAGTGAGGCAGAAAGTAGACTTTAGGTCCAGCCCGAAATAAAGTAGAGATGTACCCTGAGCCTTGCCAGGCATTTGGAACATGCAAAGTCACCTAGGCCGCCTGAGGGCATTTAGAGGATTATGCCATTCAGCACATGCAGAACAAACAGACTGCATCCCAAAGTTTCATCGCAGAAGGCCGAATTGTGTTCCAAGGGCCTCCTTTGGCTTGTCAGAGAAGAGAGGGATATGTGCTGGGTGATCCGGTGTGGAATTGAGAAGCCTGGGAAAAGGCAGTATGTTCCCCCATTTGAAAGGTAGATAGTGGCGGCCTCAAGGCTGACTGAAAGACAGTGCCGTTACCCGTCTTCTAGTCACTGCTAGGAATGCCTCAGGGAAGCAAGTGAGTTTTCTCCTACGAATCCAGGTGGTCGCCAGTGCCTTGCTAGGAGCTCATCCCACGGCTTGCCCAAGCTAAAGTGCAAAGTAAACGTGACCCCAGGCCTCAAGGGAAGCACGAGCGTTTCCTATCAGCAAAGTTTGCTGTGCAGCCATCTCCAGGAACCCCGACTCGATAGAGTGCTTTCACTGCTCTCCGGCTCTCCGGAGGCCTCAGAGAGTCGCGTATGAATTCCCTTCTGAGGGAGAGCGTGGGTGCCGTGAGTCCCCTTTGTGTTTTCCGAGCCACACAGCGCAGAACAGGCTGTTGGGGTCAACCCTGTCTATGCAGAGGGAAGGGCAATGAACTGATCCTCGCTTGCCTAGCTTGATTTCTAGCGCTGTAAAGCAGCCCCAGGACAACGTTTTGGCCAGTATTACCTTCAGCGTGGCTCTCCCTCTGTGGAGGCCCTCTGAACTGCACTGAAAGAATCCCTGAGCCTACAGAGCCCCCTGGCAACTCTTACCTGTCATCTCTCTATTGAGACGCAAGGTACACTGTAGGCCCAGCCTGACAGAAAGAACAGAAAAACCGCTCAACGAGTGAGACATTTGGACGATCCAAGTCACCTAGGCCTGACTAAGTCATGAAGCGGGTAGTGCTATGCACGGCATGCAAAAGACCCCGGCTGCAACCAAGTGTGATCCTAGAAAGGCCCCGTGTGGCCGAAAGTCTCCAGTCGCCAGTCAGAGAGTGCCGGTAACTGCGCTGTGGGGTCCAGTTGGAAACGGGAGCATGTGGGAGAAGCCCGACTCTCCCCCTTTGGAAAGCAGCTTCGGGGCAGCTTCCAAGCTGCCTGAACACCGCACCACCAGGACACTGTTCGCTCCACACATGCCTCTGAGGAGCAGTGAGCTTTTGCCAAAGAAACCGGGTGCTTGCGCTTCCTTCCTGGGAGCTCAGCCCAGAGCATACTGTAGCTAAAGTGCCAACTAAATGTGACCTCTAGTCTCGAGGTAAGGTGCACGTTTTCCCATTCCCAGAGGCAGGGGTGCACCAGTTTCCAGGGAGTCTCAGTCCATGGACGGCTGTAGCTTTAGTAGGCCTCCCAGCGCTCAAGCCTCTCACGGGGGCACTTCTTTCCAAGGAAGTGCACCGTGTACCAGAAGCCTTCTGAGCACAATCAAGGGATACACGGCTCTGGGACCATCCCTCACTATGCAGGTGAAAGGGCCGGCAACTAATCTGTTCTCTATGGCTAGCGTTCCACAGCTTTGAAACAGCCCCAGGAGCACGCTTCTTGGGCAGGCTTTCTTTCCATGCGGGTCTGCCACGTTGAGGACACCTATGCTGCCCTGAAAGAAATCACCGGGGCTCCAATCCACTTTGGGGACTCGTGCTCGACGTCTCTCTAAGTGAGGCAGAAAGTAGACTTTAGGTCCAGCCCGAAATAAAGTAGAGATGTACCCTGAGCCTTGCCAGGCATTTGGAACATGCAAAGTCACCTAGGCCGCCTGAGGGCATTTAGAGGATTATGCCATTCAGCACATGCAGAACAAACAGACTGCATCCCAAAGTTTCATCGCAGAAGGCCGAATTGTGTTCCAAGGGCCTCCTTTGGCTTGTCAGAGAAGAGAGGGATATGTGCTGGGTGATCCGGTGTGGAATTGAGAAGCCTGGGAAAAGGCAGTATGTTCCCCCATTTGAAAGGTAGATAGTGGCGGCCTCAAGGCTGACTGAAAGACAGTGCCGTTACCCGTCTTCTAGTCACTGCTAGGAATGCCTCAGGGAAGCAAGTGAGTTTTCTCCTACGAATCCAGGTGGTCGCCAGTGCCTTGCTAGGAGCTCATCCCACGGCTTGCCCAAGCTAAAGTGCAAAGTAAACGTGACCCCAGGCCTCAAGGGAAGCACGAGCGTTTCCTATCAGCAAAGTTTGCTGTGCAGCCATCTCCAGGAACCCCGACTCGATAGAGTGCTTTCACTGCTCTCCGGCTCTCCGGAGGCCTCAGAGAGTCGCGTATGAATTCCCTTCTGAGGGAGAGCGTGGGTGCCGTGAGTCCCCTTTGTGTTTTCCGAGCCACACAGCGCAGAACAGGCTGTTGGGGTCAACCCTGTCTATGCAGAGGGAAGGGCAATGAACTGATCCTCGCTTGCCTAGCTTGATTTCTAGCGCTGTAAAGCAGCCCCAGGACAACGTTTTGGCCAGTATTACCTTCAGCGTGGCTCTCCCTCTGTGGAGGCCCTCTGAACTGCACTGAAAGAATCCCTGAGCCTACAGAGCCCCCTGGCAACTCTTACCTGTCATCTCTCTATTGAGACGCAAGGTACACTGTAGGCCCAGCCTGACAGAAAGAACAGAAAAACCGCTCAACGAGTGAGACATTTGGACGATCCAAGTCACCTAGGCCTGACTAAGTCATGAAGCGGGTAGTGCTATGCACGGCATGCAAAAGACCCCGGCTGCAACCAAGTGTGATCCTAGAAAGGCCCCGTGTGGCCGAAAGTCTCCAGTCGCCAGTCAGAGAGTGCCGGTAACTGCGCTGTGGGGTCCAGTTGGAAACGGGAGCATGTGGGAGAAGCCCGACTCTCCCCCTTTGGAAAGCAGCTTCGGGGCAGCTTCCAAGCTGCCTGAACACCGCACCACCAGGACACTGTTCGCTCCACACATGCCTCTGAGGAGCAGTGAGCTTTTGCCAAAGAAACCGGGTGCTTGCGCTTCCTTCCTGGGAGCTCAGCCCAGAGCATACTGTAGCTAAAGTGCCAACTAAATGTGACCTCTAGTCTCGAGGTAAGGTGCACGTTTTCCCATTCCCAGAGGCAGGGGTGCACCAGTTTCCAGGGAGTCTCAGTCCATGGACGGCTGTAGCTTTAGTAGGCCTCCCAGCGCTCAAGCCTCTCACGGGGGCACTTCTTTCCAAGGAAGTGCACCGTGTACCAGAAGCCTTCTGAGCACAATCAAGGGATACACGGCTCTGGGACCATCCCTCACTATGCAGGTGAAAGGGCCGGCAACTAATCTGTTCTCTATGGCTAGCGTTCCACAGCTTTGAAACAGCCCCAGGAGCACGCTTCTTGGGCAGGCTTTCTTTCCATGCGGGTCTGCCACGTTGAGGACACCTATGCTGCCCTGAAAGAAATCACCGGGGCTCCAATCCACTTTGGGGACTCGTGCTCGACGTCTCTCTAAGTGAGGCAGAAAGTAGACTTTAGGTCCAGCCCGAAATAAAGTAGAGATGTACCCTGAGCCTTGCCAGGCATTTGGAACATGCAAAGTCACCTAGGCCGCCTGAGGGCATTTAGAGGATTATGCCATTCAGCACATGCAGAACAAACAGACTGCATCCCAAAGTTTCATCGCAGAAGGCCGAATTGTGTTCCAAGGGCCTCCTTTGGCTTGTCAGAGAAGAGAGGGATATGTGCTGGGTGATCCGGTGTGGAATTGAGAAGCCTGGGAAAAGGCAGTATGTTCCCCCATTTGAAAGGTAGATAGTGGCGGCCTCAAGGCTGACTGAAAGACAGTGCCGTTACCCGTCTTCTAGTCACTGCTAGGAATGCCTCAGGGAAGCAAGTGAGTTTTCTCCTACGAATCCAGGTGGTCGCCAGTGCCTTGCTAGGAGCTCATCCCACGGCTTGCCCAAGCTAAAGTGCAAAGTAAACGTGAGCCCAGGCCTCAAGGGAAGCACGAGCGTTTCCTATCAGCAAAGTTTGCTGTGCAGCCATCTCCAGGAACCCCGACTCGATAGAGTGCTTTCACTGCTCTCCGGCTCTCCGGAGGCCTCAGAGAGTCGCGTATGAATTCCCTTCTGAGGGAGAGCGTGGGTGCCGTGAGTCCCCTTTGTGTTTTCCGAGCCACACAGCGCAGAACAGGCTGTTGGGGTCAACCCTGTCTATGCAGAGGGAAGGGCAATGAACTGATCCTCGCTTGCCTAGCTTGATTTCTACCGCTGTAAAGCAGCCCCAGGACAACGTTTTGGCCAGTATTACCTTCAGCGTGGCTCTCCCTCTGTGGAGGCCCTCTGAACTGCACTGAAAGAATCCCTGAGCCTACAGAGCCCCCTGGCAACTCTTACCTGTCATCTCTCTATTGAGACGCAAGGTACACTGTAGGCCCAGCCTGACAGAAAGAACAGAAAAACCGCTCAACGAGTGAGACATTTGGACGATCCAAGTCACCTAGGCCTGACTAAGTCATGAAGCGGGTAGTGCTATGCACGGCATGCAAAAGACCCCGGCTGCAACCAAGTGTGATCCTAGAAAGGCCCCGTGTGGCCGAAAGTCTCCAGTCGCCAGTCAGAGAGTGCCGGTAACTGCGCTGTGGGGTCCAGTTGGAAACGGGAGCATGTGGGAGAAGCCCGACTCTCCCCCTTTGGAAAGCAGCTTCGGGGCAGCTTCCAAGCTGCCTGAACACCGCACCACCAGGACACTGTTCGCTCCACACATGCCTCTGAGGAGCAGTGAGCTTTTGCCAAAGAAACCGGGTGCTTGCGCTTCCTTCCTGGGAGCTCAGCCCAGAGCATACTGTAGCTAAAGTGCCAACTAAATGTGACCTCTAGTCTCGAGGTAAGGTGCACGTTTTCCCATTCCCAGAGGCAGGGGTGCACCAGTTTCCAGGGAGTCTCAGTCCATGGACGGCTGTAGCTTTAGTAGGCCTCCCAGCGCTCAAGCCTCTCACGGGGGCACTTCTTTCCAAGGAAGTGCACCGTGTACCAGAAGCCTTCTGAGCACAATCAAGGGATACACGGCTCTGGGACCATCCCTCACTATGCAGGTGAAAGGGCCGGCAACTAATCTGTTCTCTATGGCTAGCGTTCCACAGCTTTGAAACAGCCCCAGGAGCACGCTTCTTGGGCAGGCTTTCTTTCCATGCGGGTCTGCCACGTTGAGGACACCTATGCTGCCCTGAAAGAAATCACCGGGGCTCCAATCCACTTTGGGGACTCGTGCTCGACGTCTCTCTAAGTGAGGCAGAAAGTAGACTTTAGGTCCAGCCCGAAATAAAGTAGAGATGTACCCTGAGCCTTGCCAGGCATTTGGAACATGCAAAGTCACCTAGGCCGCCTGAGGGCATTTAGAGGATTATGCCATTCAGCACATGCAGAACAAACAGACTGCATCCCAAAGTTTCATCGCAGAAGGCCGAATTGTGTTCCAAGGGCCTCCTTTGGCTTGTCAGAGAAGAGAGGGATATGTGCTGGGTGATCCGGTGTGGAATTGAGAAGCCTGGGAAAAGGCAGTATGTTCCCCCATTTGAAAGGTAGATAGTGGCGGCCTCAAGGCTGACTGAAAGACAGTGCCGTTACCCGTCTTCTAGTCACTGCTAGGAATGCCTCAGGGAAGCAAGTGAGTTTTCTCCTACGAATCCAGGTGGTCGCCAGTGCCTTGCTAGGAGCTCATCCCACGGCTTGCCCAAGCTAAAGTGCAAAGTAAACGTGAGCCCAGGCCTCAAGGGAAGCACGAGCGTTTCCTATCAGCAAAGTTTGCTGTGCAGCCATCTCCAGGAACCCCGACTCGATAGAGTGCTTTCACTGCTCTCCGGCTCTCCGGAGGCCTCAGAGAGTCGCGTATGAATTCCCTTCTGAGGGAGAGCGTGGGTGCCGTGAGTCCCCTTTGTGTTTTCCGAGCCACACAGCGCAGAACAGGCTGTTGGGGTCAACCCTGTCTATGCAGAGGGAAGGGCAATGAACTGATCCTCGCTTGCCTAGCTTGATTTCTACCGCTGTAAAGCAGCCCCAGGACAACGTTTTGGCCAGTATTACCTTCAGCGTGGCTCTCCCTCTGTGGAGGCCCTCTGAACTGCACTGAAAGAATCCCTGAGCCTACAGAGCCCCCTGGCAACTCTTACCTGTCATCTCTCTATTGAGACGCAAGGTACACTGTAGGCCCAGCCTGACAGAAAGAACAGAAAAACCGCTCAACGAGTGAGACATTTGGACGATCCAAGTCACCTAGGCCTGACTAAGTCATGAAGCGGGTAGTGCTATGCACGGCATGCAAAAGACCCCGGCTGCAACCAAGTGTGATCCTAGAAAGGCCCCGTGTGGCCGAAAGTCTCCAGTCGCCAGTCAGAGAGTGCCGGTAACTGCGCTGTGGGGTCCAGTTGGAAACGGGAGCATGTGGGAGAAGCCCGACTCTCCCCCTTTGGAAAGCAGCTTCGGGGCAGCTTCCAAGCTGCCTGAACACCGCACCACCAGGACACTGTTCGCTCCACACATGCCTCTGAGGAGCAGTGAGCTTTTGCCAAAGAAAGCGGGTGCTTGCGCTTCCTTCCTGGGAGCTCAGCCCAGAGCATACTGTAGCTAAAGTGCCAACTAAATGTGACCTCTAGTCTCGAGGTAAGGTGCACGTTTTCCCATTCCCAGAGGCAGGGGTGCACCAGTTTCCAGGGAGTCTCAGTCCATGGACGGCTGTAGCTTTAGTAGGCCTCGCAGCGCTCAAGCCTCTCACGGGGGCACTTCTTTCCAAGGAAGTGCACCGTGTACCAGAAGCCTTCTGAGCACAATCAAGGGATACACGGCTCTGGGACCATCCCTCACTATGCAGGTGAAAGGGCCGGCAACTAATCTGTTCTCTATGGCTAGCGTTCCACAGCTTTGAAACAGCCCCAGGAGCACGCTTCTTGGGCAGGCTTTCTTTCCATGCGGGTCTGCCACGTTGAGGACACCTATGCTGCCCTGAAAGAAATCACCGGGGCTCCAATCCACTTTGGGGACTCGTGCTCGACGTCTCTCTAAGTGAGGCAGAAAGTAGACTTTAGGTCCAGCCCGAAATAAAGTAGAGATGTACCCTGAGCCTTGCCAGGCATTTGGAACATGCAAAGTCACCTAGGCCGCCTGAGGGCATTTAGAGGATTATGCCATTCAGCACATGCAGAACAAACAGACTGCATCCCAAAGTTTCATCGCAGAAGGCCGAATTGTGTTCCAAGGGCCTCCTTTGGCTTGTCAGAGAAGAGAGGGATATGTGCTGGGTGATCCGGTGTGGAATTGAGAAGCCTGGGAAAAGGCAGTATGTTCCCCCATTTGAAAGGTAGATAGTGGCGGCCTCAAGGCTGACTGAAAGACAGTGCCGTTACCCGTCTTCTAGTCACTGCTAGGAATGCCTCAGGGAAGCAAGTGAGTTTTCTCCTACGAATCCAGGTGGTCGCCAGTGCCTTGCTAGGAGCTCATCCCACGGCTTGCCCAAGCTAAAGTGCAAAGTAAACGTGAGCCCAGGCCTCAAGGGAAGCACGAGCGTTTCCTATCAGCAAAGTTTGCTGTGCAGCCATCTCCAGGAACCCCGACTCGATAGAGTGCTTTCACTGCTCTCCGGCTCTCCGGAGGCCTCAGAGAGTCGCGTATGAATTCCCTTCTGAGGGAGAGCGTGGGTGCCGTGAGTCCCCTTTGTGTTTTCCGAGCCACACAGCGCAGAACAGGCTGTTGGGGTCAACCCTGTCTATGCAGAGGGAAGGGCAATGAACTGATCCTCGCTTGCCTAGCTTGATTTCTACCGCTGTAAAGCAGCCCCAGGACAACGTTTTGGCCAGTATTACCTTCAGCGTGGCTCTCCCTCTGTGGAGGCCCTCTGAACTGCACTGAAAGAATCCCTGAGCCTACAGAGCCCCCTGGCAACTCTTACCTGTCATCTCTCTATTGAGACGCAAGGTACACTGTAGGCCCAGCCTGACAGAAAGAACAGAAAAACCGCTCAACGAGTGAGACATTTGGACGATCCAAGTCACCTAGGCCTGACTAAGTCATGAAGCGGGTAGTGCTATGCACGGCATGCAAAAGACCCCGGCTGCAACCAAGTGTGATCCTAGAAAGGCCCCGTGTGGCCGAAAGTCTCCAGTCGCCAGTCAGAGAGTGCCGGTAACTGCGCTGTGGGGTCCAGTTGGAAACGGGAGCATGTGGGAGAAGCCCGACTCTCCCCCTTTGGAAAGCAGCTTCGGGGCAGCTTCCAAGCTGCCTGAACACCGCACCACCAGGACACTGTTCGCTCCACACATGCCTCTGAGGAGCAGTGAGCTTTTGCCAAAGAAAGCGGGTGCTTGCGCTTCCTTCCTGGGAGCTCAGCCCAGAGCATACTGTAGCTAAAGTGCCAACTAAATGTGACCTCTAGTCTCGAGGTAAGGTGCACGTTTTCCCATTCCCAGAGGCAGGGGTGCACCAGTTTCCAGGGAGTCTCAGTCCATGGACGGCTGTAGCTTTAGTAGGCCTCGCAGCGCTCAAGCCTCTCACGGGGGCACTTCTTTCCAAGGAAGTGCACCGTGTACCAGAAGCCTTCTGAGCACAATCAAGGGATACACGGCTCTGGGACCATCCCTCACTATGCAGGTGAAAGGGCCGGCAACTAATCTGTTCTCTATGGCTAGCGTTCCACAGCTTTGAAACAGCCCCAGGAGCACGCTTCTTGGGCAGGCTTTCTTTCCATGCGGGTCTGCCACGTTGAGGACACCTATGCTGCCCTGAAAGAAATCACCGGGGCTCCAATCCACTTTGGGGACTCGTGCTCGACGTCTCTCTAAGTGAGGCAGAAAATAGACTTTAGGTCCAGCCCGAAATAACGTAGAGATGTACCCTGAGCCTTGCTAGGCATTTGGAACATGCAAAGTCACCTAGGCTGCCTGAGGGCATTTAGAGGATTATGCCATTCAGCACATGCAGAACAAACAGACTGCATCCCAAAGTTTCATCGCAGAAGGCCGAATTGTGTTCCAAGGGCCTCCTTTGGCTTGTCAGAGAAGAGAGGGATATGTGCTGGGTGATCCGGTGTGGAATTGAGAAGCCTGGGAAAAGGCAGTATGTTCCCCCATTTGAAAGGTAGATAGTGGCGGCCTCAAGGCTGACTGAAAGACAGTGCCGTTACCCGTCTTCTAGTCACTGCTAGGAATGCCTCAGGGAAGCAAGTGAGTTTTCTCCTACGAATCCAGGTGGTCGCCAGTGCCTTGCTAGGAGCTCATCCCACGGCTTGCCCAAGCTAAAGTGCAAAGTAAACGTGAGCCCAGGCCTCAAGGGAAGCACGAGCGTTTCCTATCAGCAAAGTTTGCTGTGCAGCCATCTCCAGGAACCCCGACTCGATAGAGTGCTTTCACTGCTCTCCGGCTCTCCGGAGGCCTCAGAGAGTCGCGTATGAATTCCCTTCTGAGGGAGAGCGTGGGTGCCGTGAGTCCCCTTTGTGTTTTCCGAGCCACACAGCGCAGAACAGGCTGTTGGGGTCAACCCTGTCTATGCAGAGGGAAGGGCAATGAACTGATCCTCGCTTGCCTAGCTTGATTTCTACCGCTGTAAAGCAGCCCCAGGACAACGTTTTGGCCAGTATTACCTTCAGCGTGGCTCTCCCTCTGTGGAGGCCCTCTGAACTGCACTGAAAGAATCCCTGAGCCTACAGAGCCCCCTGGCAACTCTTACCTGTCATCTCTCTATTGAGACGCAAGGTACACTGTAGGCCCAGCCTGACAGAAAGAACAGAAAAACCGCTCAACGAGTGAGACATTTGGACGATCCAAGTCACCTAGGCCTGACTAAGTCATGAAGCGGGTAGTGCTATGCACGGCATGCAAAAGACCCCGGCTGCAACCAAGTGTGATCCTAGAAAGGCCCCGTGTGGCCGAAAGTCTCCAGTCGCCAGTCAGAGAGTGCCGGTAACTGCGCTGTGGGGTCCAGTTGGAAACGGGAGCATGTGGGAGAAGCCCGACTCTCCCCCTTTGGAAAGCAGCTTCGGGGCAGCTTCCAAGCTGCCTGAACACCGCACCACCAGGACACTGTTCGCTCCACACATGCCTCTGAGGAGCAGTGAGCTTTTGCCAAAGAAAGCGGGTGCTTGCGCTTCCTTCCTGGGAGCTCAGCCCAGAGCATACTGTAGCTAAAGTGCCAACTAAATGTGACCTCTAGTCTCGAGGTAAGGTGCACGTTTTCCCATTCCCAGAGGCAGGGGTGCACCAGTTTCCAGGGAGTCTCAGTCCATGGACGGCTGTAGCTTTAGTAGGCCTCGCAGCGCTCAAGCCTCTCACGGGGGCACTTCTTTCCAAGGAAGTGCACCGTGTACCAGAAGCCTTCTGAGCACAATCAAGGGATACACGGCTCTGGGACCATCCCTCACTATGCAGGTGAAAGGGCCGGCAACTAATCTGTTCTCTATGGCTAGCGTTCCACAGCTTTGAAACAGCCCCAGGAGCACGCTTCTTGGGCAGGCTTTCTTTCCATGCGGGTCTGCCACGTTGAGGACACCTATGCTGCCCTGAAAGAAATCACCGGGGCTCCAATCCACTTTGGGGACTCGTGCTCGACGTCTCTCTAAGTGAGGCAGAAAGTAGACTTTAGGTCCAGCCCGAAATAAAGTAGAGATGTACCCTGAGCCTTGCCAGGCATTTGGAACATGCAAAGTCACCTAGGCCGCCTGAGGGCATTTAGAGGATTATGCCATTCAGCACATGCAGAACAAACAGACTGCATCCCAAAGTTTCATCGCAGAAGGCCGAATTGTGTTCCAAGGGCCTCCTTTGGCTTGTCAGAGAAGAGAGGGATATGTGCTGGGTGATCCGGTGTGGAATTGAGAAGCCTGGGAAAAGGCAGTATGTTCCCCCATTTGAAAGGTAGATAGTGGCGGCCTCAAGGCTGACTGAAAGACAGTGCCGTTACCCGTCTTCTAGTCACTGCTAGGAATGCCTCAGGGAAGCAAGTGAGTTTTCTCCTACGAATCCAGGTGGTCGCCAGTGCCTTGCTAGGAGCTCATCCCACGGCTTGCCCAAGCTAAAGTGCAAAGTAAACGTGAGCCCAGGCCTCAAGGGAAGCACGAGCGTTTCCTATCAGCAAAGTTTGCTGTGCAGCCATCTCCAGGAACCCCGACTCGATAGAGTGCTTTCACTGCTCTCCGGCTCTCCGGAGGCCTCAGAGAGTCGCGTATGAATTCCCTTCTGAGGGAGAGCGTGGGTGCCGTGAGTCCCCTTTGTGTTTTCCGAGCCACACAGCGCAGAACAGGCTGTTGGGGTCAACCCTGTCTATGCAGAGGGAAGGGCAATGAACTGATCCTCGCTTGCCTAGCTTGATTTCTACCGCTGTAAAGCAGCCCCAGGACAACGTTTTGGCCAGTATTACCTTCAGCGTGGCTCTCCCTCTGTGGAGGCCCTCTGAACTGCACTGAAAGAATCCCTGAGCCTACAGAGCCCCCTGGCAACTCTTACCTGTCATCTCTCTATTGAGACGCAAGGTACACTGTAGGCCCAGCCTGACAGAAAGAACAGAAAAACCGCTCAACGAGTGAGACATTTGGACGATCCAAGTCACCTAGGCCTGACTAAGTCATGAAGCGGGTAGTGCTATGCACGGCATGCAGAAGACCCCGGCTGCAACCAAGTGTGATCCTAGAAAGGCCCCGTGTGGCCGAAAGTCTCCAGTCGCCAGTCAGAGAGTGCCGGTAACTGCGCTGTGGGGTCCAGTTGGAAACGGGAGCATGTGGGAGAAGCCCGACTCTCCCCCTTTGGAAAGCAGCTTCGGGGCAGCTTCCAAGCTGCCTGAACACCGCACCACCAGGACACTGTTCGCTCCACACATGCCTCTGAGGAGCAGTGAGCTTTTGCCAAAGAAAGCGGGTGCTTGCGCTTCCTTCCTGGGAGCTCAGCCCAGAGCATACTGTAGCTAAAGTGCCAACTAAATGTGACCTCTAGTCTCGAGGTAAGGTGCACGTTTTCCCATTCCCAGAGGCAGGGGTGCACCAGTTTCCAGGGAGTCTCAGTCCATGGACGGCTGTAGCTTTAGTAGGCCTCGCAGCGCTCAAGCCTCTCACGGGGGCACTTCTTTCCAAGGAAGTGCACCGTGTACCAGAAGCCTTCTGAGCACAATCAAGGGATACACGGCTCTGGGACCATCCCTCACTATGCAGGTGAAAGGGCCGGCAACTAATCTGTTCTCTATGGCTAGCGTTCCACAGCTTTGAAACAGCCCCAGGAGCACGCTTCTTGGGCAGGCTTTCTTTCCATGCGGGTCTGCCACGTTGAGGACACCTATGCTGCCCTGAAAGAAATCACCGGGGCTCCAATCCACTTTGGGGACTCGTGCTCGACGTCTCTCTAAGTGAGGCAGAAAGTAGACTTTAGGTCCAGCCCGAAATAAAGTAGAGATGTACCCTGAGCCTTGCCAGGCATTTGGAACATGCAAAGTCACCTAGGCCGCCTGAGGGCATTTAGAGGATTATGCCATTCAGCACATGCAGAACAAACAGACTGCATCCCAAAGTTTCATCGCAGAAGGCCGAATTGTGTTCCAAGGGCCTCCTTTGGCTTGTCAGAGAAGAGAGGGATATGTGCTGGGTGATCCGGTGTGGAATTGAGAAGCCTGGGAAAAGGCAGTATGTTCCCCCATTTGAAAGGTAGATAGTGGCGGCCTCAAGGCTGACTGAAAGACAGTGCCGTTACCCGTCTTCTAGTCACTGCTAGGAATGCCTCAGGGAAGCAAGTGAGTTTTCTCCTACGAATCCAGGTGGTCGCCAGTGCCTTGCTAGGAGCTCATCCCACGGCTTGCCCAAGCTAAAGTGCAAAGTAAACGTGAGCCCAGGCCTCAAGGGAAGCACGAGCGTTTCCTATCAGCAAAGTTTGCTGTGCAGCCATCTCCAGGAACCCCGACTCGATAGAGTGCTTTCACTGCTCTCCGGCTCTCCGGAGGCCTCAGAGAGTCGCGTATGAATTCCCTTCTGAGGGAGAGCGTGGGTGCCGTGAGTCCCCTTTGTGTTTTCCGAGCCACACAGCGCAGAACAGGCTGTTGGGGTCAACCCTGTCTATGCAGAGGGAAGGGCAATGAACTGATCCTCGCTTGCCTAGCTTGATTTCTACCGCTGTAAAGCAGCCCCAGGACAACGTTTTGGCCAGTATTACCTTCAGCGTGGCTCTCCCTCTGTGGAGGCCCTCTGAACTGCACTGAAAGAATCCCTGAGCCTACAGAGCCCCCTGGCAACTCTTACCTGTCATCTCTCTATTGAGACGCAAGGTACACTGTAGGCCCAGCCTGACAGAAAGAACAGAAAAACCGCTCAACGAGTGAGACATTTGGACGATCCAAGTCACCTAGGCCTGACTAAGTCATGAAGCGGGTAGTGCTATGCACGGCATGCAAAAGACCCCGGCTGCAACCAAGTGTGATCCTAGAAAGGCCCCGTGTGGCCGAAAGTCTCCAGTCGCCAGTCAGAGAGTGCCGGTAACTGCGCTGTGGGGTCCAGTTGGAAACGGGAGCATGTGGGAGAAGCCCGACTCTCCCCCTTTGGAAAGCAGCTTCGGGGCAGCTTCCAAGCTGCCTGAACACCGCACCACCAGGACACTGTTCGCTCCACACATGCCTCTGAGGAGCAGTGAGCTTTTGCCAAAGAAACCGGGTGCTTGCGCTTCCTTCCTGGGAGCTCAGCCCAGAGCATACTGTAGCTAAAGTGCCAACTAAATGTGACCTCTAGTCTCGAGGTAAGGTGCACGTTTTCCCATTCCCAGAGGCAGGGGTGCACCAGTTTCCAGGGAGTCTCAGTCCATGGACGGCTGTAGCTTTAGTAGGCCTCGCAGCGCTCAAGCCTCTCACGGGGGCACTTCTTTCCAAGGAAGTGCACCGTGTACCAGAAGCCTTCTGAGCACAATCAAGGGATACACGGCTCTGGGACCATCCCTCACTATGCAGGTGAAAGGGCCGGCAACTAATCTGTTCTCTATGGCTAGCGTTCCACAGCTTTGAAACAGCCCCAGGAGCACGCTTCTTGGGCAGGCTTTCTTTCCATGCGGGTCTGCCACGTTGAGGACACCTATGCTGCCCTGAAAGAAATCACCGGGGCTCCAATCCACTTTGGGGACTCGTGCTCGACGTCTCTCTAAGTGAGGCAGAAAGTAGACTTTAGGTCCAGCCCGAAATAAAGTAGAGATGTACCCTGAGCCTTGCCAGGCATTTGGAACATGCAAAGTCACCTAGGCCGCCTGAGGGCATTTAGAGGATTATGCCATTCAGCACATGCAGAACAAACAGACTGCATCCCAAAGTTTCATCGCAGAAGGCCGAATTGTGTTCCAAGGGCCTCCTTTGGCTTGTCAGAGAAGAGAGGGATATGTGCTGGGTGATCCGGTGTGGAATTGAGAAGCCTGGGAAAAGGCAGTATGTTCCCCCATTTGAAAGGTAGATAGTGGCGGCCTCAAGGCTGACTGAAAGACAGTGCCGTTACCCGTCTTCTAGTCACTGCTAGGAATGCCTCAGGGAAGCAAGTGAGTTTTCTCCTACGAATCCAGGTGGTCGCCAGTGCCTTGCTAGGAGCTCATCCCACGGCTTGCCCAAGCTAAAGTGCAAAGTAAACGTGAGCCCAGGCCTCAAGGGAAGCACGAGCGTTTCCTATCAGCAAAGTTTGCTGTGCAGCCATCTCCAGGAACCCCGACTCGATAGAGTGCTTTCACTGCTCTCCGGCTCTCCGGAGGCCTCAGAGAGTCGCGTATGAATTCCCTTCTGAGGGAGAGCGTGGGTGCCGTGAGTCCCCTTTGTGTTTTCCGAGCCACACAGCGCAGAACAGGCTGTTGGGGTCAACCCTGTCTATGCAGAGGGAAGGGCAATGAACTGATCCTCGCTTGCCTAGCTTGATTTCTACCGCTGTAAAGCAGCCCCAGGACAACGTTTTGGCCAGTATTACCTTCAGCGTGGCTCTCCCTCTGTGGAGGCCCTCTGAACTGCACTGAAAGAATCCCTGAGCCTACAGAGCCCCCTGGCAACTCTTACCTGTCATCTCTCTATTGAGACGCAAGGTACACTGTAGGCCCAGCCTGACAGAAAGAACAGAAAAACCGCTCAACGAGTGAGACATTTGGACGATCCAAGTCACCTAGGCCTGACTAAGTCATGAAGCGGGTAGTGCTATGCACGGCATGCAAAAGACCCCGGCTGCAACCAAGTGTGATCCTAGAAAGGCCCCGTGTGGCCGAAAGTCTCCAGTCGCCAGTCAGAGAGTGCCGGTAACTGCGCTGTGGGGTCCAGTTGGAAACGGGAGCATGTGGGAGAAGCCCGACTCTCCCCCTTTGGAAAGCAGCTTCGGGGCAGCTTCCAAGCTGCCTGAACACCGCACCACCAGGACACTGTTCGCTCCACACATGCCTCTGAGGAGCAGTGAGCTTTTGCCAAAGAAAGCGGGTGCTTGCGCTTCCTTCCTGGGAGCTCAGCCCAGAGCATACTGTAGCTAAAGTGCCAACTAAATGTGACCTCTAGTCTCGAGGTAAGGTGCACGTTTTCCCATTCCCAGAGGCAGGGGTGCACCAGTTTCCAGGGAGTCTCAGTCCATGGACGGCTGTAGCTTTAGTAGGCCTCGCAGCGCTCAAGCCTCTCACGGGGGCACTTCTTTCCAAGGAAGTGCACCGTGTACCAGAAGCCTTCTGAGCACAATCAAGGGATACACGGCTCTGGGACCATCCCTCACTATGCAGGTGAAAGGGCCGGCAACTAATCTGTTCTCTATGGCTAGCGTTCCACAGCTTTGAAACAGCCCCAGGAGCACGCTTCTTGGGCAGGCTTTCTTTCCATGCGGGTCTGCCACGTTGAGGACACCTATGCTGCCCTGAAAGAAATCACCGGGGCTCCAATCCACTTTGGGGACTCGTGCTCGACGTCTCTCTAAGTGAGGCAGAAAGTAGACTTTAGGTCCAGCCCGAAATAAAGTAGAGATGTACCCTGAGCCTTGCCAGGCATTTGGAACATGCAAAGTCACCTAGGCCGCCTGAGGGCATTTAGAGGATTATGCCATTCAGCACATGCAGAACAAACAGACTGCATCCCAAAGTTTCATCGCAGAAGGCCGAATTGTGTTCCAAGGGCCTCCTTTGGCTTGTCAGAGAAGAGAGGGATATGTGCTGGGTGATCCGGTGTGGAATTGAGAAGCCTGGGAAAAGGCAGTATGTTCCCCCATTTGAAAGGTAGATAGTGGCGGCCTCAAGGCTGACTGAAAGACAGTGCCGTTACCCGTCTTCTAGTCACTGCTAGGAATGCCTCAGGGAAGCAAGTGAGTTTTCTCCTACGAATCCAGGTGGTCGCCAGTGCCTTGCTAGGAGCTCATCCCACGGCTTGCCCAAGCTAAAGTGCAAAGTAAACGTGAGCCCAGGCCTCAAGGGAAGCACGAGCGTTTCCTATCAGCAAAGTTTGCTGTGCAGCCATCTCCAGGAACCCCGACTCGATAGAGTGCTTTCACTGCTCTCCGGCTCTCCGGAGGCCTCAGAGAGTCGCGTATGAATTCCCTTCTGAGGGAGAGCGTGGGTGCCGTGAGTCCCCTTTGTGTTTTCCGAGCCACACAGCGCAGAACAGGCTGTTGGGGTCAACCCTGTCTATGCAGAGGGAAGGGCAATGAACTGATCCTCGCTTGCCTAGCTTGATTTCTACCGCTGTAAAGCAGCCCCAGGACAACGTTTTGGCCAGTATTACCTTCAGCGTGGCTCTCCCTCTGTGGAGGCCCTCTGAACTGCACTGAAAGAATCCCTGAGCCTACAGAGCCCCCTGGCAACTCTTACCTGTCATCTCTCTATTGAGACGCAAGGTACACTGTAGGCCCAGCCTGACAGAAAGAACAGAAAAACCGCTCAACGAGTGAGACATTTGGACGATCCAAGTCACCTAGGCCTGACTAAGTCATGAAGCGGGTAGTGCTATGCACGGCATGCAAAAGACCCCGGCTGCAACCAAGTGTGATCCTAGAAAGGCCCCGTGTGGCCGAAAGTCTCCAGTCGCCAGTCAGAGAGTGCCGGTAACTGCGCTGTGGGGTCCAGTTGGAAACGGGAGCATGTGGGAGAAGCCCGACTCTCCCCCTTTGGAAAGCAGCTTCGGGGCAGCTTCCAAGCTGCCTGAACACCGCACCACCAGGACACTGTTCGCTCCACACATGCCTCTGAGGAGCAGTGAGCTTTTGCCAAAGAAAGCGGGTGCTTGCGCTTCCTTCCTGGGAGCTCAGCCCAGAGCATACTGTAGCTAAAGTGCCAACTAAATGTGACCTCTAGTCTCGAGGTAAGGTGCACGTTTTCCCATTCCCAGAGGCAGGGGTGCACCAGTTTCCAGGGAGTCTCAGTCCATGGACGGCTGTAGCTTTAGTAGGCCTCGCAGCGCTCAAGCCTCTCACGGGGGCACTTCTTTCCAAGGAAGTGCACCGTGTACCAGAAGCCTTCTGAGCACAATCAAGGGATACACGGCTCTGGGACCATCCCTCACTATGCAGGTGAAAGGGCCGGCAACTAATCTGTTCTCTATGGCTAGCGTTCCACAGCTTTGAAACAGCCCCAGGAGCACGCTTCTTGGGCAGGCTTTCTTTCCATGCGGGTCTGCCACGTTGAGGACACCTATGCTGCCCTGAAAGAAATCACCGGGGCTCCAATCCACTTTGGGGACTCGTGCTCGACGTCTCTCTAAGTGAGGCAGAAAATAGACTTTAGGTCCAGCCCGAAATAACGTAGAGATGTACCCTGAGCCTTGCTAGGCATTTGGAACATGCAAAGTCACCTAGGCTGCCTGAGGGCATTTAGAGGATTATGCCATTCAGCACATGCAGAACAAACAGACTGCATCCCAAAGTTTCATCGCAGAAGGCCGAATTGTGTTCCAAGGGCCTCCTTTGGCTTGTCAGAGAAGAGAGGGATATGTGCTGGGTGATCCGGTGTGGAATTGAGAAGCCTGGGAAAAGGCAGTATGTTCCCCCATTTGAAAGGTAGATAGTGGCGGCCTCAAGGCTGACTGAAAGACAGTGCCGTTACCCGTCTTCTAGTCACTGCTAGGAATGCCTCAGGGAAGCAAGTGAGTTTTCTCCTACGAATCCAGGTGGTCGCCAGTGCCTTGCTAGGAGCTCATCCCACGGCTTGCCCAAGCTAAAGTGCAAAGTAAACGTGAGCCCAGGCCTCAAGGGAAGCACGAGCGTTTCCTATCAGCAAAGTTTGCTGTGCAGCCATCTCCAGGAACCCCGACTCGATAGAGTGCTTTCACTGCTCTCCGGCTCTCCGGAGGCCTCAGAGAGTCGCGTATGAATTCCCTTCTGAGGGAGAGCGTGGGTGCCGTGAGTCCCCTTTGTGTTTTCCGAGCCACACAGCGCAGAACAGGCTGTTGGGGTCAACCCTGTCTATGCAGAGGGAAGGGCAATGAACTGATCCTCGCTTGCCTAGCTTGATTTCTACCGCTGTAAAGCAGCCCCAGGACAACGTTTTGGCCAGTATTACCTTCAGCGTGGCTCTCCCTCTGTGGAGGCCCTCTGAACTGCACTGAAAGAATCCCTGAGCCTACAGAGCCCCCTGGCAACTCTTACCTGTCATCTCTCTATTGAGACGCAAGGTACACTGTAGGCCCAGCCTGACAGAAAGAACAGAAAAACCGCTCAACGAGTGAGACATTTGGACGATCCAAGTCACCTAGGCCTGACTAAGTCATGAAGCGGGTAGTGCTATGCACGGCATGCAAAAGACCCCGGCTGCAACCAAGTGTGATCCTAGAAAGGCCCCGTGTGGCCGAAAGTCTCCAGTCGCCAGTCAGAGAGTGCCGGTAACTGCGCTGTGGGGTCCAGTTGGAAACGGGAGCATGTGGGAGAAGCCCGACTCTCCCCCTTTGGAAAGCAGCTTCGGGGCAGCTTCCAAGCTGCCTGAACACCGCACCACCAGGACACTGTTCGCTCCACACATGCCTCTGAGGAGCAGTGAGCTTTTGCCAAAGAAAGCGGGTGCTTGCGCTTCCTTCCTGGGAGCTCAGCCCAGAGCATACTGTAGCTAAAGTGCCAACTAAATGTGACCTCTAGTCTCGAGGTAAGGTGCACGTTTTCCCATTCCCAGAGGCAGGGGTGCACCAGTTTCCAGGGAGTCTCAGTCCATGGACGGCTGTAGCTTTAGTAGGCCTCGCAGCGCTCAAGCCTCTCACGGGGGCACTTCTTTCCAAGGAAGTGCACCGTGTACCAGAAGCCTTCTGAGCACAATCAAGGGATACACGGCTCTGGGACCATCCCTCACTATGCAGGTGAAAGGGCCGGCAACTAATCTGTTCTCTATGGCTAGCGTTCCACAGCTTTGAAACAGCCCCAGGAGCACGCTTCTTGGGCAGGCTTTCTTTCCATGCGGGTCTGCCACGTTGAGGACACCTATGCTGCCCTGAAAGAAATCACCGGGGCTCCAATCCACTTTGGGGACTCGTGCTCGACGTCTCTCTAAGTGAGGCAGAAAGTAGACTTTAGGTCCAGCCCGAAATAAAGTAGAGATGTACCCTGAGCCTTGCCAGGCATTTGGAACATGCAAAGTCACCTAGGCCGCCTGAGGGCATTTAGAGGATTATGCCATTCAGCACATGCAGAACAAACAGACTGCATCCCAAAGTTTCATCGCAGAAGGCCGAATTGTGTTCCAAGGGCCTCCTTTGGCTTGTCAGAGAAGAGAGGGATATGTGCTGGGTGATCCGGTGTGGAATTGAGAAGCCTGGGAAAAGGCAGTATGTTCCCCCATTTGAAAGGTAGATAGTGGCGGCCTCAAGGCTGACTGAAAGACAGTGCCGTTACCCGTCTTCTAGTCACTGCTAGGAATGCCTCAGGGAAGCAAGTGAGTTTTCTCCTACGAATCCAGGTGGTCGCCAGTGCCTTGCTAGGAGCTCATCCCACGGCTTGCCCAAGCTAAAGTGCAAAGTAAACGTGAGCCCAGGCCTCAAGGGAAGCACGAGCGTTTCCTATCAGCAAAGTTTGCTGTGCAGCCATCTCCAGGAACCCCGACTCGATAGAGTGCTTTCACTGCTCTCCGGCTCTCCGGAGGCCTCAGAGAGTCGCGTATGAATTCCCTTCTGAGGGAGAGCGTGGGTGCCGTGAGTCCCCTTTGTGTTTTCCGAGCCACACAGCGCAGAACAGGCTGTTGGGGTCAACCCTGTCTATGCAGAGGGAAGGGCAATGAACTGATCCTCGCTTGCCTAGCTTGATTTCTACCGCTGTAAAGCAGCCCCAGGACAACGTTTTGGCCAGTATTACCTTCAGCGTGGCTCTCCCTCTGTGGAGGCCCTCTGAACTGCACTGAAAGAATCCCTGAGCCTACAGAGCCCCCTGGCAACTCTTACCTGTCATCTCTCTATTGAGACGCAAGGTACACTGTAGGCCCAGCCTGACAGAAAGAACAGAAAAACCGCTCAACGAGTGAGACATTTGGACGATCCAAGTCACCTAGGCCTGACTAAGTCATGAAGCGGGTAGTGCTATGCACGGCATGCAGAAGACCCCGGCTGCAACCAAGTGTGATCCTAGAAAGGCCCCGTGTGGCCGAAAGTCTCCAGTCGCCAGTCAGAGAGTGCCGGTAACTGCGCTGTGGGGTCCAGTTGGAAACGGGAGCATGTGGGAGAAGCCCGACTCTCCCCCTTTGGAAAGCAGCTTCGGGGCAGCTTCCAAGCTGCCTGAACACCGCACCACCAGGACACTGTTCGCTCCACACATGCCTCTGAGGAGCAGTGAGCTTTTGCCAAAGAAAGCGGGTGCTTGCGCTTCCTTCCTGGGAGCTCAGCCCAGAGCATACTGTAGCTAAAGTGCCAACTAAATGTGACCTCTAGTCTCGAGGTAAGGTGCACGTTTTCCCATTCCCAGAGGCAGGGGTGCACCAGTTTCCAGGGAGTCTCAGTCCATGGACGGCTGTAGCTTTAGTAGGCCTCGCAGCGCTCAAGCCTCTCACGGGGGCACTTCTTTCCAAGGAAGTGCACCGTGTACCAGAAGCCTTCTGAGCACAATCAAGGGATACACGGCTCTGGGACCATCCCTCACTATGCAGGTGAAAGGGCCGGCAACTAATCTGTTCTCTATGGCTAGCGTTCCACAGCTTTGAAACAGCCCCAGGAGCACGCTTCTTGGGCAGGCTTTCTTTCCATGCGGGTCTGCCACGTTGAGGACACCTATGCTGCCCTGAAAGAAATCACCGGGGCTCCAATCCACTTTGGGGACTCGTGCTCGACGTCTCTCTAAGTGAGGCAGAAAGTAGACTTTAGGTCCAGCCCGAAATAAAGTAGAGATGTACCCTGAGCCTTGCCAGGCATTTGGAACATGCAAAGTCACCTAGGCCGCCTGAGGGCATTTAGAGGATTATGCCATTCAGCACATGCAGAACAAACAGACTGCATCCCAAAGTTTCATCGCAGAAGGCCGAATTGTGTTCCAAGGGCCTCCTTTGGCTTGTCAGAGAAGAGAGGGATATGTGCTGGGTGATCCGGTGTGGAATTGAGAAGCCTGGGAAAAGGCAGTATGTTCCCCCATTTGAAAGGTAGATAGTGGCGGCCTCAAGGCTGACTGAAAGACAGTGCCGTTACCCGTCTTCTAGTCACTGCTAGGAATGCCTCAGGGAAGCAAGTGAGTTTTCTCCTACGAATCCAGGTGGTCGCCAGTGCCTTGCTAGGAGCTCATCCCACGGCTTGCCCAAGCTAAAGTGCAAAGTAAACGTGAGCCCAGGCCTCAAGGGAAGCACGAGCGTTTCCTATCAGCAAAGTTTGCTGTGCAGCCATCTCCAGGAACCCCGACTCGATAGAGTGCTTTCACTGCTCTCCGGCTCTCCGGAGGCCTCAGAGAGTCGCGTATGAATTCCCTTCTGAGGGAGAGCGTGGGTGCCGTGAGTCCCCTTTGTGTTTTCCGAGCCACACAGCGCAGAACAGGCTGTTGGGGTCAACCCTGTCTATGCAGAGGGAAGGGCAATGAACTGATCCTCGCTTGCCTAGCTTGATTTCTACCGCTGTAAAGCAGCCCCAGGACAACGTTTTGGCCAGTATTACCTTCAGCGTGGCTCTCCCTCTGTGGAGGCCCTCTGAACTGCACTGAAAGAATCCCTGAGCCTACAGAGCCCCCTGGCAACTCTTACCTGTCATCTCTCTATTGAGACGCAAGGTACACTGTAGGCCCAGCCTGACAGAAAGAACAGAAAAACCGCTCAACGAGTGAGACATTTGGACGATCCAAGTCACCTAGGCCTGACTAAGTCATGAAGCGGGTAGTGCTATGCACGGCATGCAAAAGACCCCGGCTGCAACCAAGTGTGATCCTAGAAAGGCCCCGTGTGGCCGAAAGTCTCCAGTCGCCAGTCAGAGAGTGCCGGTAACTGCGCTGTGGGGTCCAGTTGGAAACGGGAGCATGTGGGAGAAGCCCGACTCTCCCCCTTTGGAAAGCAGCTTCGGGGCAGCTTCCAAGCTGCCTGAACACCGCACCACCAGGACACTGTTCGCTCCACACATGCCTCTGAGGAGCAGTGAGCTTTTGCCAAAGAAACCGGGTGCTTGCGCTTCCTTCCTGGGAGCTCAGCCCAGAGCATACTGTAGCTAAAGTGCCAACTAAATGTGACCTCTAGTCTCGAGGTAAGGTGCACGTTTTCCCATTCCCAGAGGCAGGGGTGCACCAGTTTCCAGGGAGTCTCAGTCCATGGACGGCTGTAGCTTTAGTAGGCCTCGCAGCGCTCAAGCCTCTCACGGGGGCACTTCTTTCCAAGGAAGTGCACCGTGTACCAGAAGCCTTCTGAGCACAATCAAGGGATACACGGCTCTGGGACCATCCCTCACTATGCAGGTGAAAGGGCCGGCAACTAATCTGTTCTCTATGGCTAGCGTTCCACAGCTTTGAAACAGCCCCAGGAGCACGCTTCTTGGGCAGGCTTTCTTTCCATGCGGGTCTGCCACGTTGAGGACACCTATGCTGCCCTGAAAGAAATCACCGGGGCTCCAATCCACTTTGGGGACTCGTGCTCGACGTCTCTCTAAGTGAGGCAGAAAGTAGACTTTAGGTCCAGCCCGAAATAAAGTAGAGATGTACCCTGAGCCTTGCCAGGCATTTGGAACATGCAAAGTCACCTAGGCCGCCTGAGGGCATTTAGAGGATTATGCCATTCAGCACATGCAGAACAAACAGACTGCATCCCAAAGTTTCATCGCAGAAGGCCGAATTGTGTTCCAAGGGCCTCCTTTGGCTTGTCAGAGAAGAGAGGGATATGTGCTGGGTGATCCGGTGTGGAATTGAGAAGCCTGGGAAAAGGCAGTATGTTCCCCCATTTGAAAGGTAGATAGTGGCGGCCTCAAGGCTGACTGAAAGACAGTGCCGTTACCCGTCTTCTAGTCACTGCTAGGAATGCCTCAGGGAAGCAAGTGAGTTTTCTCCTACGAATCCAGGTGGTCGCCAGTGCCTTGCTAGGAGCTCATCCCACGGCTTGCCCAAGCTAAAGTGCAAAGTAAACGTGAGCCCAGGCCTCAAGGGAAGCACGAGCGTTTCCTATCAGCAAAGTTTGCTGTGCAGCCATCTCCAGGAACCCCGACTCGATAGAGTGCTTTCACTGCTCTCCGGCTCTCCGGAGGCCTCAGAGAGTCGCGTATGAATTCCCTTCTGAGGGAGAGCGTGGGTGCCGTGAGTCCCCTTTGTGTTTTCCGAGCCACACAGCGCAGAACAGGCTGTTGGGGTCAACCCTGTCTATGCAGAGGGAAGGGCAATGAACTGATCCTCGCTTGCCTAGCTTGATTTCTAGCGCTGTAAAGCAGCCCCAGGACAACGTTTTGGCCAGTATTACCTTCAGCGTGGCTCTCCCTCTGTGGAGGCCCTCTGAACTGCACTGAAAGAATCCCTGAGCCTACAGAGCCCCCTGGCAACTCTTACCTGTCATCTCTCTATTGAGACGCAAGGTACACTGTAGGCCCAGCCTGACAGAAAGAACAGAAAAACCGCTCAACGAGTGAGACATTTGGACGATCCAAGTCACCTAGGCCTGACTAAGTCATGAAGCGGGTAGTGCTATGCACGGCATGCAGAAGACCCCGGCTGCAACCAAGTGTGATCCTAGAAAGGCCCCGTGTGGCCGAAAGTCTCCAGTCGCCAGTCAGAGAGTGCCGGTAACTGCGCTGTGGGGTCCAGTTGGAAACGGGAGCATGTGGGAGAAGCCCGACTCTCCCCCTTTGGAAAGCAGCTTCGGGGCAGCTTCCAAGCTGCCTGAACACCGCACCACCAGGACACTGTTCGCTCCACACATGCCTCTGAGGAGCAGTGAGCTTTTGCCAAAGAAACCGGGTGCTTGCGCTTCCTTCCTGGGAGCTCAGCCCAGAGCATACTGTAGCTAAAGTGCCAACTAAATGTGACCTCTAGTCTCGAGGTAAGGTGCACGTTTTCCCATTCCCAGAGGCAGGGGTGCACCAGTTTCCAGGGAGTCTCAGTCCATGGACGGCTGTAGCTTTAGTAGGCCTCGCAGCGCTCAAGCCTCTCACGGGGGCACTTCTTTCCAAGGAAGTGCACCGTGTACCAGAAGCCTTCTGAGCACAATCAAGGGATACACGGCTCTGGGACCATCCCTCACTATGCAGGTGGAAGGGCCGGCAACTAATCTGTTCTCTATGGCTAGCGTTCCACAGCTTTGAAACAGCCCCAGGAGCACGCTTCTTGGGCAGGCTTTCTTTCCATGCGGGTCTGCCACGTTGAGGACACCTATGCTGCCCTGAAAGAAATCACCGGGGCTCCAATCCACTTTGGGGACTCGTGCTCGACGTCTCTCTAAGTGAGGCAGAAAGTAGACTTTAGGTCCAGCCCGAAATAAAGTAGAGATGTACCCTGAGCCTTGCCAGGCATTTGGAACATGCAAAGTCACCTAGGCCGCCTGAGGGCATTTAGAGGATTATGCCATTCAGCACATGCAGAACAAACAGACTGCATCCCAAAGTTTCATCGCAGAAGGCCGAATTGTGTTCCAAGGGCCTCCTTTGGCTTGTCAGAGAAGAGAGGGATATGTGCTGGGTGATCCGGTGTGGAATTGAGAAGCCTGGGAAAAGGCAGTATGTTCCCCCATTTGAAAGGTAGATAGTGGCGGCCTCAAGGCTGACTGAAAGACAGTGCCGTTACCCGTCTTCTAGTCACTGCTAGGAATGCCTCAGGGAAGCAAGTGAGTTTTCTCCTACGAATCCAGGTGGTCGCCAGTGCCTTGCTAGGAGCTCATCCCACGGCTTGCCCAAGCTAAAGTGCAAAGTAAACGTGACCCCAGGCCTCAAGGGAAGCACGAGCGTTTCCTATCAGCAAAGTTTGCTGTGCAGCCATCTCCAGGAACCCCGACTCGATAGAGTGCTTTCACTGCTCTCCGGCTCTCCGGAGGCCTCAGAGAGTCGCGTATGAATTCCCTTCTGAGGGAGAGCGTGGGTGCCGTGAGTCCCCTTTGTGTTTTCCGAGCCACACAGCGCAGAACAGGCTGTTGGGGTCAACCCTGTCTATGCAGAGGGAAGGGCAATGAACTGATCCTCGCTTGCCTAGCTTGATTTCTACCGCTGTAAAGCAGCCCCAGGACAACGTTTTGGCCAGTATTACCTTCAGCGTGGCTCTCCCTCTGTGGAGGCCCTCTGAACTGCACTGAAAGAATCCCTGAGCCTACAGAGCCCCCTGGCAACTCTTACCTGTCATCTCTCTATTGAGACGCAAGGTACACTGTAGGCCCAGCCTGACAGAAAGAACAGAAAAACCGCTCAACGAGTGAGACATTTGGACGATCCAAGTCACCTAGGCCTGACTAAGTCATGAAGCGGGTAGTGCTATGCACGGCATGCAAAAGACCCCGGCTGCAACCAAGTGTGATCCTAGAAAGGCCCCGTGTGGCCGCAAGTCTCCAGTCGCCAGTCAGAGAGTGCCGGTAACTGCGCTGTGGGGTCCAGTTGGAAACGGGAGCATGTGGGAGAAGCCCGACTCTCCCCCTTTGGAAAGCAGCTTCGGGGCAGCTTCCAAGCTGCCTGAACACCGCACCACCAGGACACTGTTCGCTCCACACATGCCTCTGAGGAGCAGTGAGCTTTTGCCAAAGAAACCGGGTGCTTGCGCTTCCTTCCTGGGAGCTCAGCCCAGAGCATACTGTAGCTAAAGTGCCAACTAAATGTGACCTCTAGTCTCGAGGTAAGGTGCACGTTTTCCCATTCCCAGAGGCAGGGGTGCACCAGTTTCCAGGGAGTCTCAGTCCATGGACGGCTGTAGCTTTAGTAGGCCTCGCAGCGCTCAAGCCTCTCACGGGGGCACTTCTTTCCAAGGAAGTGCACCGTGTACCAGAAGCCTTCTGAGCACAATCAAGGGATACACGGCTCTGGGACCATCCCTCACTATGCAGGTGAAAGGGCCGGCAACTAATCTGTTCTCTATGGCTAGCGTTCCACAGCTTTGAAACAGCCCCAGGAGCACGCTTCTTGGGCAGGCTTTCTTTCCATGCGGGTCTGCCACGTTGAGGACACCTATGCTGCCCTGAAAGAAATCACCGGGGCTCCAATCCACTTTGGGGACTCGTGCTCGACGTCTCTCTAAGTGAGGCAGAAAGTAGACTTTAGGTCCAGCCCGAAATAAAGTAGAGATGTACCCTGAGCCTTGCCAGGCATTTGGAACATGCAAAGTCACCTAGGCCGCCTGAGGGCATTTAGAGGATTATGCCATTCAGCACATGCAGAACAAACAGACTGCATCCCAAAGTTTCATCGCAGAAGGCCGAATTGTGTTCCAAGGGCCTCCTTTGGCTTGTCAGAGAAGAGAGGGATATGTGCTGGGTGATCCGGTGTGGAATTGAGAAGCCTGGGAAAAGGCAGTATGTTCCCCCATTTGAAAGGTAGATAGTGGCGGCCTCAAGGCTGACTGAAAGACAGTGCCGTTACCCGTCTTCTAGTCACTGCTAGGAATGCCTCAGGGAAGCAAGTGAGTTTTCTCCTACGAATCCAGGTGGTCGCCAGTGCCTTGCTAGGAGCTCATCCCACGGCTTGCCCAAGCTAAAGTGCAAAGTAAACGTGACCCCAGGCCTCAAGGGAAGCACGAGCGTTTCCTATCAGCAAAGTTTGCTGTGCAGCCATCTCCAGGAACCCCGACTCGATAGAGTGCTTTCACTGCTCTCCGGCTCTCCGGAGGCCTCAGAGAGTCGCGTATGAATTCCCTTCTGAGGGAGAGCGTGGGTGCCGTGAGTCCCCTTTGTGTTTTCCGAGCCACACAGCGCAGAACAGGCTGTTGGGGTCAACCCTGTCTATGCAGAGGGAAGGGCAATGAACTGATCCTCGCTTGCCTAGCTTGATTTCTAGCGCTGTAAAGCAGCCCCAGGACAACGTTTTGGCCAGTATTACCTTCAGCGTGGCTCTCCCTCTGTGGAGGCCCTCTGAACTGCACTGAAAGAATCCCTGAGCCTACAGAGCCCCCTGGCAACTCTTACCTGTCATCTCTCTATTGAGACGCAAGGTACACTGTAGGCCCAGCCTGACAGAAAGAACAGAAAAACCGCTCAACGAGTGAGACATTTGGACGATCCAAGTCACCTAGGCCTGACTAAGTCATGAAGCGGGTAGTGCTATGCACGGCATGCAGAAGACCCCGGCTGCAACCAAGTGTGATCCTAGAAAGGCCCCGTGTGGCCGAAAGTCTCCAGTCGCCAGTCAGAGAGTGCCGGTAACTGCGCTGTGGGGTCCAGTTGGAAACGGGAGCATGTGGGAGAAGCCCGACTCTCCCCCTTTGGAAAGCAGCTTCGGGGCAGCTTCCAAGCTGCCTGAACACCGCACCACCAGGACACTGTTCGCTCCACACATGCCTCTGAGGAGCAGTGAGCTTTTGCCAAAGAAACCGGGTGCTTGCGCTTCCTTCCTGGGAGCTCAGCCCAGAGCATACTGTAGCTAAAGTGCCAACTAAATGTGACCTCTAGTCTCGAGGTAAGGTGCACGTTTTCCCATTCCCAGAGGCAGGGGTGCACCAGTTTCCAGGGAGTCTCAGTCCATGGACGGCTGTAGCTTTAGTAGGCCTCGCAGCGCTCAAGCCTCTCACGGGGGCACTTCTTTCCAAGGAAGTGCACCGTGTACCAGAAGCCTTCTGAGCACAATCAAGGGATACACGGCTCTGGGACCATCCCTCACTATGCAGGTGAAAGGGCCGGCAACTAATCTGTTCTCTATGGCTAGCGTTCCACAGCTTTGAAACAGCCCCAGGAGCACGCTTCTTGGGCAGGCTTTCTTTCCATGCGGGTCTGCCACGTTGAGGACACCTATGCTGCCCTGAAAGAAATCACCGGGGCTCCAATCCACTTTGGGGACTCGTGCTCGACGTCTCTCTAAGTGAGGCAGAAAGTAGACTTTAGGTCCAGCCCGAAATAAAGTAGAGATGTACCCTGAGCCTTGCCAGGCATTTGGAACATGCAAAGTCACCTAGGCCGCCTGAGGGCATTTAGAGGATTATGCCATTCAGCACATGCAGAACAAACAGACTGCATCCCAAAGTTTCATCGCAGAAGGCCGAATTGTGTTCCAAGGGCCTCCTTTGGCTTGTCAGAGAAGAGAGGGATATGTGCTGGGTGATCCGGTGTGGAATTGAGAAGCCTGGGAAAAGGCAGTATGTTCCCCCATTTGAAAGGTAGATAGTGGCGGCCTCAAGGCTGACTGAAAGACAGTGCCGTTACCCGTCTTCTAGTCACTGCTAGGAATGCCTCAGGGAAGCAAGTGAGTTTTCTCCTACGAATCCAGGTGGTCGCCAGTGCCTTGCTAGGAGCTCATCCCACGGCTTGCCCAAGCTAAAGTGCAAAGTAAACGTGACCCCAGGCCTCAAGGGAAGCACGAGCGTTTCCTATCAGCAAAGTTTGCTGTGCAGCCATCTCCAGGAACCCCGACTCGATAGAGTGCTTTCACTGCTCTCCGGCTCTCCGGAGGCCTCAGAGAGTCGCGTATGAATTCCCTTCTGAGGGAGAGCGTGGGTGCCGTGAGTCCCCTTTGTGTTTTCCGAGCCACACAGCGCAGAACAGGCTGTTGGGGTCAACCCTGTCTATGCAGAGGGAAGGGCAATGAACTGATCCTCGCTTGCCTAGCTTGATTTCTACCGCTGTAAAGCAGCCCCAGGACAACGTTTTGGCCAGTATTACCTTCAGCGTGGCTCTCCCTCTGTGGAGGCCCTCTGAACTGCACTGAAAGAATCCCTGAGCCTACAGAGCCCCCTGGCAACTCTTACCTGTCATCTCTCTATTGAGACGCAAGGTACACTGTAGGCCCAGCCTGACAGAAAGAACAGAAAAACCGCTCAACGAGTGAGACATTTGGACGATCCAAGTCACCTAGGCCTGACTAAGTCATGAAGCGGGTAGTGCTATGCACGGCATGCAAAAGACCCCGGCTGCAACCAAGTGTGATCCTAGAAAGGCCCCGTGTGGCCGAAAGTCTCCAGTCGCCAGTCAGAGAGTGCCGGTAACTGCGCTGTGGGGTCCAGTTGGAAACGGGAGCATGTGGGAGAAGCCCGACTCTCCCCCTTTGGAAAGCAGCTTCGGGGCAGCTTCCAAGCTGCCTGAACACCGCACCACCAGGACACTGTTCGCTCCACACATGCCTCTGAGGAGCAGTGAGCTTTTGCCAAAGAAACCGGGTGCTTGCGCTTCCTTCCTGGGAGCTCAGCCCAGAGCATACTGTAGCTAAAGTGCCAACTAAATGTGACCTCTAGTCTCGAGGTAAGGTGCACGTTTTCCCATTCCCAGAGGCAGGGGTGCACCAGTTTCCAGGGAGTCTCAGTCCATGGACGGCTGTAGCTTTAGTAGGCCTCGCAGCGCTCAAGCCTCTCACGGGGGCACTTCTTTCCAAGGAAGTGCACCGTGTACCAGAAGCCTTCTGAGCACAATCAAGGGATACACGGCTCTGGGACCATCCCTCACTATGCAGGTGAAAGGGCCGGCAACTAATCTGTTCTCTATGGCTAGCGTTCCACAGCTTTGAAACAGCCCCAGGAGCACGCTTCTTGGGCAGGCTTTCTTTCCATGCGGGTCTGCCACGTTGAGGACACCTATGCTGCCCTGAAAGAAATCACCGGGGCTCCAATCCACTTTGGGGACTCGTGCTCGACGTCTCTCTAAGTGAGGCAGAAAGTAGACTTTAGGTCCAGCCCGAAATAAAGTAGAGATGTACCCTGAGCCTTGCCAGGCATTTGGAACATGCAAAGTCACCTAGGCCGCCTGAGGGCATTTAGAGGATTATGCCATTCAGCACATGCAGAACAAACAGACTGCATCCCAAAGTTTCATCGCAGAAGGCCGAATTGTGTTCCAAGGGCCTCCTTTGGCTTGTCAGAGAAGAGAGGGATATGTGCTGGGTGATCCGGTGTGGAATTGAGAAGCCTGGGAAAAGGCAGTATGTTCCCCCATTTGAAAGGTAGATAGTGGCGGCCTCAAGGCTGACTGAAAGACAGTGCCGTTACCCGTCTTCTAGTCACTGCTAGGAATGCCTCAGGGAAGCAAGTGAGTTTTCTCCTACGAATCCAGGTGGTCGCCAGTGCCTTGCTAGGAGCTCATCCCACGGCTTGCCCAAGCTAAAGTGCAAAGTAAACGTGAGCCCAGGCCTCAAGGGAAGCACGAGCGTTTCCTATCAGCAAAGTTTGCTGTGCAGCCATCTCCAGGAACCCCGACTCGATAGAGTGCTTTCACTGCTCTCCGGCTCTCCGGAGGCCTCAGAGAGTCGCGTATGAATTCCCTTCTGAGGGAGAGCGTGGGTGCCGTGAGTCCCCTTTGTGTTTTCCGAGCCACACAGCGCAGAACAGGCTGTTGGGGTCAACCCTGTCTATGCAGAGGGAAGGGCAATGAACTGATCCTCGCTTGCCTAGCTTGATTTCTACCGCTGTAAAGCAGCCCCAGGACAACGTTTTGGCCAGTATTACCTTCAGCGTGGCTCTCCCTCTGTGGAGGCCCTCTGAACTGCACTGAAAGAATCCCTGAGCCTACAGAGCCCCCTGGCAACTCTTACCTGTCATCTCTCTATTGAGACGCAAGGTACACTGTAGGCCCAGCCTGACAGAAAGAACAGAAAAACCGCTCAACGAGTGAGACATTTGGACGATCCAAGTCACCTAGGCCTGACTAAGTCATGAAGCGGGTAGTGCTATGCACGGCATGCAAAAGACCCCGGCTGCAACCAAGTGTGATCCTAGAAAGGCCCCGTGTGGCCGAAAGTCTCCAGTCGCCAGTCAGAGAGTGCCGGTAACTGCGCTGTGGGGTCCAGTTGGAAACGGGAGCATGTGGGAGAAGCCCGACTCTCCCCCTTTGGAAAGCAGCTTCGGGGCAGCTTCCAAGCTGCCTGAACACCGCACCACCAGGACACTGTTCGCTCCACACATGCCTCTGAGGAGCAGTGAGCTTTTGCCAAAGAAACCGGGTGCTTGCGCTTCCTTCCTGGGAGCTCAGCCCAGAGCATACTGTAGCTAAAGTGCCAACTAAATGTGACCTCTAGTCTCGAGGTAAGGTGCACGTTTTCCCATTCCCAGAGGCAGGGGTGCACCAGTTTCCAGGGAGTCTCAGTCCATGGACGGCTGTAGCTTTAGTAGGCCTCGCAGCGCTCAAGCCTCTCACGGGGGCACTTCTTTCCAAGGAAGTGCACCGTGTACCAGAAGCCTTCTGAGCACAATCAAGGGATACACGGCTCTGGGACCATCCCTCACTATGCAGGTGAAAGGGCCGGCAACTAATCTGTTCTCTATGGCTAGCGTTCCACAGCTTTGAAACAGCCCCAGGAGCACGCTTCTTGGGCAGGCTTTCTTTCCATGCGGGTCTGCCACGTTGAGGACACCTATGCTGCCCTGAAAGAAATCACCGGGGCTCCAATCCACTTTGGGGACTCGTGCTCGACGTCTCTCTAAGTGAGGCAGAAAGTAGACTTTAGGTCCAGCCCGAAATAAAGTAGAGATGTACCCTGAGCCTTGCCAGGCATTTGGAACATGCAAAGTCACCTAGGCCGCCTGAGGGCATTTAGAGGATTATGCCATTCAGCACATGCAGAACAAACAGACTGCATCCCAAAGTTTCATCGCAGAAGGCCGAATTGTGTTCCAAGGGCCTCCTTTGGCTTGTCAGAGAAGAGAGGGATATGTGCTGGGTGATCCGGTGTGGAATTGAGAAGCCTGGGAAAAGGCAGTATGTTCCCCCATTTGAAAGGTAGATAGTGGCGGCCTCAAGGCTGACTGAAAGACAGTGCCGTTACCCGTCTTCTAGTCACTGCTAGGAATGCCTCAGGGAAGCAAGTGAGTTTTCTCCTACGAATCCAGGTGGTCGCCAGTGCCTTGCTAGGAGCTCATCCCACGGCTTGCCCAAGCTAAAGTGCAAAGTAAACGTGAGCCCAGGCCTCAAGGGAAGCACGAGCGTTTCCTATCAGCAAAGTTTGCTGTGCAGCCATCTCCAGGAACCCCGACTCGATAGAGTGCTTTCACTGCTCTCCGGCTCTCCGGAGGCCTCAGAGAGTCGCGTATGAATTCCCTTCTGAGGGAGAGCGTGGGTGCCGTGAGTCCCCTTTGTGTTTTCCGAGCCACACAGCGCAGAACAGGCTGTTGGGGTCAACCCTGTCTATGCAGAGGGAAGGGCAATGAACTGATCCTCGCTTGCCTAGCTTGATTTCTACCGCTGTAAAGCAGCCCCAGGACAACGTTTTGGCCAGTATTACCTTCAGCGTGGCTCTCCCTCTGTGGAGGCCCTCTGAACTGCACTGAAAGAATCCCTGAGCCTACAGAGCCCCCTGGCAACTCTTACCTGTCATCTCTCTATTGAGACGCAAGGTACACTGTAGGCCCAGCCTGACAGAAAGAACAGAAAAACCGCTCAACGAGTGAGACATTTGGACGATCCAAGTCACCTAGGCCTGACTAAGTCATGAAGCGGGTAGTGCTATGCACGGCATGCAAAAGACCCCGGCTGCAACCAAGTGTGATCCTAGAAAGGCCCCGTGTGGCCGAAAGTCTCCAGTCGCCAGTCAGAGAGTGCCGGTAACTGCGCTGTGGGGTCCAGTTGGAAACGGGAGCATGTGGGAGAAGCCCGACTCTCCCCCTTTGGAAAGCAGCTTCGGGGCAGCTTCCAAGCTGCCTGAACACCGCACCACCAGGACACTGTTCGCTCCACACATGCCTCTGAGGAGCAGTGAGCTTTTGCCAAAGAAACCGGGTGCTTGCGCTTCCTTCCTGGGAGCTCAGCCCAGAGCATACTGTAGCTAAAGTGCCAACTAAATGTGACCTCTAGTCTCGAGGTAAGGTGCACGTTTTCCCATTCCCAGAGGCAGGGGTGCACCAGTTTCCAGGGAGTCTCAGTCCATGGACGGCTGTAGCTTTAGTAGGCCTCGCAGCGCTCAAGCCTCTCACGGGGGCACTTCTTTCCAAGGAAGTGCACCGTGTACCAGAAGCCTTCTGAGCACAATCAAGGGATACACGGCTCTGGGACCATCCCTCACTATGCAGGTGAAAGGGCCGGCAACTAATCTGTTCTCTATGGCTAGCGTTCCACAGCTTTGAAACAGCCCCAGGAGCACGCTTCTTGGGCAGGCTTTCTTTCCATGCGGGTCTGCCACGTTGAGGACACCTATGCTGCCCTGAAAGAAATCACCGGGGCTCCAATCCACTTTGGGGACTCGTGCTCGACGTCTCTCTAAGTGAGGCAGAAAGTAGACTTTAGGTCCAGCCCGAAATAAAGTAGAGATGTACCCTGAGCCTTGCCAGGCATTTGGAACATGCAAAGTCACCTAGGCCGCCTGAGGGCATTTAGAGGATTATGCCATTCAGCACATGCAGAACAAACAGACTGCATCCCAAAGTTTCATCGCAGAAGGCCGAATTGTGTTCCAAGGGCCTCCTTTGGCTTGTCAGAGAAGAGAGGGATATGTGCTGGGTGATCCGGTGTGGAATTGAGAAGCCTGGGAAAAGGCAGTATGTTCCCCCATTTGAAAGGTAGATAGTGGCGGCCTCAAGGCTGACTGAAAGACAGTGCCGTTACCCGTCTTCTAGTCACTGCTAGGAATGCCTCAGGGAAGCAAGTGAGTTTTCTCCTACGAATCCAGGTGGTCGCCAGTGCCTTGCTAGGAGCTCATCCCACGGCTTGCCCAAGCTAAAGTGCAAAGTAAACGTGAGCCCAGGCCTCAAGGGAAGCACGAGCGTTTCCTATCAGCAAAGTTTGCTGTGCAGCCATCTCCAGGAACCCCGACTCGATAGAGTGCTTTCACTGCTCTCCGGCTCTCCGGAGGCCTCAGAGAGTCGCGTATGAATTCCCTTCTGAGGGAGAGCGTGGGTGCCGTGAGTCCCCTTTGTGTTTTCCGAGCCACACAGCGCAGAACAGGCTGTTGGGGTCAACCCTGTCTATGCAGAGGGAAGGGCAATGAACTGATCCTCGCTTGCCTAGCTTGATTTCTACCGCTGTAAAGCAGCCCCAGGACAACGTTTTGGCCAGTATTACCTTCAGCGTGGCTCTCCCTCTGTGGAGGCCCTCTGAACTGCACTGAAAGAATCCCTGAGCCTACAGAGCCCCCTGGCAACTCTTACCTGTCATCTCTCTATTGAGACGCAAGGTACACTGTAGGCCCAGCCTGACAGAAAGAACAGAAAAACCGCTCAACGAGTGAGACATTTGGACGATCCAAGTCACCTAGGCCTGACTAAGTCATGAAGCGGGTAGTGCTATGCACGGCATGCAAAAGACCCCGGCTGCAACCAAGTGTGATCCTAGAAAGGCCCCGTGTGGCCGAAAGTCTCCAGTCGCCAGTCAGAGAGTGCCGGTAACTGCGCTGTGGGGTCCAGTTGGAAACGGGAGCATGTGGGAGAAGCCCGACTCTCCCCCTTTGGAAAGCAGCTTCGGGGCAGCTTCCAAGCTGCCTGAACACCGCACCACCAGGACACTGTTCGCTCCACACATGCCTCTGAGGAGCAGTGAGCTTTTGCCAAAGAAACCGGGTGCTTGCGCTTCCTTCCTGGGAGCTCAGCCCAGAGCATACTGTAGCTAAAGTGCCAACTAAATGTGACCTCTAGTCTCGAGGTAAGGTGCACGTTTTCCCATTCCCAGAGGCAGGGGTGCACCAGTTTCCAGGGAGTCTCAGTCCATGGACGGCTGTAGCTTTAGTAGGCCTCGCAGCGCTCAAGCCTCTCACGGGGGCACTTCTTTCCAAGGAAGTGCACCGTGTACCAGAAGCCTTCTGAGCACAATCAAGGGATACACGGCTCTGGGACCATCCCTCACTATGCAGGTGAAAGGGCCGGCAACTAATCTGTTCTCTATGGCTAGCGTTCCACAGCTTTGAAACAGCCCCAGGAGCACGCTTCTTGGGCAGGCTTTCTTTCCATGCGGGTCTGCCACGTTGAGGACACCTATGCTGCCCTGAAAGAAATCACCGGGGCTCCAATCCACTTTGGGGACTCGTGCTCGACGTCTCTCTAAGTGAGGCAGAAAGTAGACTTTAGGTCCAGCCCGAAATAAAGTAGAGATGTACCCTGAGCCTTGCCAGGCATTTGGAACATGCAAAGTCACCTAGGCCGCCTGAGGGCATTTAGAGGATTATGCCATTCAGCACATGCAGAACAAACAGACTGCATCCCAAAGTTTCATCGCAGAAGGCCGAATTGTGTTCCAAGGGCCTCCTTTGGCTTGTCAGAGAAGAGAGGGATATGTGCTGGGTGATCCGGTGTGGAATTGAGAAGCCTGGGAAAAGGCAGTATGTTCCCCCATTTGAAAGGTAGATAGTGGCGGCCTCAAGGCTGACTGAAAGACAGTGCCGTTACCCGTCTTCTAGTCACTGCTAGGAATGCCTCAGGGAAGCAAGTGAGTTTTCTCCTACGAATCCAGGTGGTCGCCAGTGCCTTGCTAGGAGCTCATCCCACGGCTTGCCCAAGCTAAAGTGCAAAGTAAACGTGAGCCCAGGCCTCAAGGGAAGCACGAGCGTTTCCTATCAGCAAAGTTTGCTGTGGCAGCCATCTCCAGGAACCCCGACTCGATAGAGTGCTTTCACTGCTCTCCGGCTCTCCGGAGGCCTCAGAGAGTCGCGTATGAATTCCCTTCTGAGGGAGAGCGTGGGTGCCGTGAGTCCCCTTTGTGTTTTCCGAGCCACACAGCGCAGAACAGGCTGTTGGGGTCAACCCTGTCTATGCAGAGGGAAGGGCAATGAACTGATCCTCGCTTGCCTAGCTTGATTTCTACCGCTGTAAAGCAGCCCCAGGACAACGTTTTGGCCAGTATTACCTTCAGCGTGGCTCTCCCTCTGTGGAGGCCCTCTGAACTGCACTGAAAGAATCCCTGAGCCTACAGAGCCCCCTGGCAACTCTTACCTGTCATCTCTCTATTGAGACGCAAGGTACACTGTAGGCCCAGCCTGACAGAAAGAACAGAAAAACCGCTCAACGAGTGAGACATTTGGACGATCCAAGTCACCTAGGCCTGACTAAGTCATGAAGCGGGTAGTGCTATGCACGGCATGCAAAAGACCCCGGCTGCAACCAAGTGTGATCCTAGAAAGGCCCCGTGTGGCCGAAAGTCTCCAGTCGCCAGTCAGAGAGTGCCGGTAACTGCGCTGTGGGGTCCAGTTGGAAACGGGAGCATGTGGGAGAAGCCCGACTCTCCCCCTTTGGAAAGCAGCTTCGGGGCAGCTTCCAAGCTGCCTGAACACCGCACCACCAGGACACTGTTCGCTCCACACATGCCTCTGAGGAGCAGTGAGCTTTTGCCAAAGAAACCGGGTGCTTGCGCTTCCTTCCTGGGAGCTCAGCCCAGAGCATACTGTAGCTAAAGTGCCAACTAAATGTGACCTCTAGTCTCGAGGTAAGGTGCACGTTTTCCCATTCCCAGAGGCAGGGGTGCACCAGTTTCCAGGGAGTCTCAGTCCATGGACGGCTGTAGCTTTAGTAGGCCTCGCAGCGCTCAAGCCTCTCACGGGGGCACTTCTTTCCAAGGAAGTGCACCGTGTACCAGAAGCCTTCTGAGCACAATCAAGGGATACACGGCTCTGGGACCATCCCTCACTATGCAGGTGAAAGGGCCGGCAACTAATCTGTTCTCTATGGCTAGCGTTCCACAGCTTTGAAACAGCCCCAGGAGCACGCTTCTTGGGCAGGCTTTCTTTCCATGCGGGTCTGCCACGTTGAGGACACCTATGCTGCCCTGAAAGAAATCACCGGGGCTCCAATCCACTTTGGGGACTCGTGCTCGACGTCTCTCTAAGTGAGGCAGAAAGTAGACTTTAGGTCCAGCCCGAAATAAAGTAGAGATGTACCCTGAGCCTTGCCAGGCATTTGGAACATGCAAAGTCACCTAGGCCGCCTGAGGGCATTTAGAGGATTATGCCATTCAGCACATGCAGAACAAACAGACTGCATCCCAAAGTTTCATCGCAGAAGGCCGAATTGTGTTCCAAGGGCCTCCTTTGGCTTGTCAGAGAAGAGAGGGATATGTGCTGGGTGATCCGGTGTGGAATTGAGAAGCCTGGGAAAAGGCAGTATGTTCCCCCATTTGAAAGGTAGATAGTGGCGGCCTCAAGGCTGACTGAAAGACAGTGCCGTTACCCGTCTTCTAGTCACTGCTAGGAATGCCTCAGGGAAGCAAGTGAGTTTTCTCCTACGAATCCAGGTGGTCGCCAGTGCCTTGCTAGGAGCTCATCCCACGGCTTGCCCAAGCTAAAGTGCAAAGTAAACGTGAGCCCAGGCCTCAAGGGAAGCACGAGCGTTTCCTATCAGCAAAGTTTGCTGTGCAGCCATCTCCAGGAACCCCGACTCGATAGAGTGCTTTCACTGCTCTCCGGCTCTCCGGAGGCCTCAGAGAGTCGCGTATGAATTCCCTTCTGAGGGAGAGCGTGGGTGCCGTGAGTCCCCTTTGTGTTTTCCGAGCCACACAGCGCAGAACAGGCTGTTGGGGTCAACCCTGTCTATGCAGAGGGAAGGGCAATGAACTGATCCTCGCTTGCCTAGCTTGATTTCTACCGCTGTAAAGCAGCCCCAGGACAACGTTTTGGCCAGTATTACCTTCAGCGTGGCTCTCCCTCTGTGGAGGCCCTCTGAACTGCACTGAAAGAATCCCTGAGCCTACAGAGCCCCCTGGCAACTCTTACCTGTCATCTCTCTATTGAGACGCAAGGTACACTGTAGGCCCAGCCTGACAGAAAGAACAGAAAAACCGCTCAACGAGTGAGACATTTGGACGATCCAAGTCACCTAGGCCTGACTAAGTCATGAAGCGGGTAGTGCTATGCACGGCATGCAAAAGACCCCGGCTGCAACCAAGTGTGATCCTAGAAAGGCCCCGTGTGGCCGAAAGTCTCCAGTCGCCAGTCAGAGAGTGCCGGTAACTGCGCTGTGGGGTCCAGTTGGAAACGGGAGCATGTGGGAGAAGCCCGACTCTCCCCCTTTGGAAAGCAGCTTCGGGGCAGCTTCCAAGCTGCCTGAACACCGCACCACCAGGACACTGTTCGCATCCACACATGCCTCTGAGGAGCAGTGAGCTTTTGCCAAAGAAAGCGGGTGCTTGCGCTTCCTTCCTGGGAGCTCAGCCCAGAGCATACTGTAGCTAAAGTGCCAACTAAATGTGACCTCTAGTCTCGAGGTAAGGTGCACGTTTTCCCATTCCCAGAGGCAGGGGTGCACCAGTTTCCAGGGAGTCTCAGTCCATGGACGGCTGTAGCTTTAGTAGGCCTCGCAGCGCTCAAGCCTCTCACGGGGGCACTTCTTTCCAAGGAAGTGCACCGTGTACCAGAAGCCTTCTGAGCACAATCAAGGGATACACGGCTCTGGGACCATCCCTCACTATGCAGGTGAAAGGGCCGGCAACTAATCTGTTCTCTATGGCTAGCGTTCCACAGCTTTGAAACAGCCCCAGGAGCACGCTTCTTGGGCAGGCTTTCTTTCCATGCGGGTCTGCCACGTTGAGGACACCTATGCTGCCCTGAAAGAAATCACCGGGGCTCCAATCCACTTTGGGGACTCGTGCTCGACGTCTCTCTAAGTGAGGCAGAAAGTAGACTTTAGGTCCAGCCCGAAATAAAGTAGAGATGTACCCTGAGCCTTGCCAGGCATTTGGAACATGCAAAGTCACCTAGGCCGCCTGAGGGCATTTAGAGGATTATGCCATTCAGCACATGCAGAACAAACAGACTGCATCCCAAAGTTTCATCGCAGAAGGCCGAATTGTGTTCCAAGGGCCTCCTTTGGCTTGTCAGAGAAGAGAGGGATATGTGCTGGGTGATCCGGTGTGGAATTGAGAAGCCTGGGAAAAGGCAGTATGTTCCCCCATTTGAAAGGTAGATAGTGGCGGCCTCAAGGCTGACTGAAAGACAGTGCCGTTACCCGTCTTCTAGTCACTGCTAGGAATGCCTCAGGGAAGCAAGTGAGTTTTCTCCTACGAATCCAGGTGGTCGCCAGTGCCTTGCTAGGAGCTCATCCCACGGCTTGCCCAAGCTAAAGTGCAAAGTAAACGTGACCCCAGGCCTCAAGGGAAGCACGAGCGTTTCCTATCAGCAAAGTTTGCTGTGCAGCCATCTCCAGGAACCCCGACTCGATAGAGTGCTTTCACTGCTCTCCGGCTCTCCGGAGGCCTCAGAGAGTCGCGTATGAATTCCCTTCTGAGGGAGAGCGTGGGTGCCGTGAGTCCCCTTTGTGTTTTCCGAGCCACACAGCGCAGAACAGGCTGTTGGGGTCAACCCTGTCTATGCAGAGGGAAGGGCAATGAACTGATCCTCGCTTGCCTAGCTTGATTTCTACCGCTGTAAAGCAGCCCCAGGACAACGTTTTGGCCAGTATTACCTTCAGCGTGGCTCTCCCTCTGTGGAGGCCCTCTGAACTGCACTGAAAGAATCCCTGAGCCTACAGAGCCCCCTGGCAACTCTTACCTGTCATCTCTCTATTGAGACGCAAGGTACACTGTAGGCCCAGCCTGACAGAAAGAACAGAAAAACCGCTCAACGAGTGAGACATTTGGACGATCCAAGTCACCTAGGCCTGACTAAGTCATGAAGCGGGTAGTGCTATGCACGGCATGCAAAAGACCCCGGCTGCAACCAAGTGTGATCCTAGAAAGGCCCCGTGTGGCCGAAAGTCTCCAGTCGCCAGTCAGAGAGTGCCGGTAACTGCGCTGTGGGGTCCAGTTGGAAACGGGAGCATGTGGGAGAAGCCCGACTCTCCCCCTTTGGAAAGCAGCTTCGGGGCAGCTTCCAAGCTGCCTGAACACCGCACCACCAGGACACTGTTCGCTCCACACATGCCTCTGAGGAGCAGTGAGCTTTTGCCAAAGAAACCGGGTGCTTGCGCTTCCTTCCTGGGAGCTCAGCCCAGAGCATACTGTAGCTAAAGTGCCAACTAAATGTGACCTCTAGTCTCGAGGTAAGGTGCACGTTTTCCCATTCCCAGAGGCAGGGGTGCACCAGTTTCCAGGGAGTCTCAGTCCATGGACGGCTGTAGCTTTAGTAGGCCTCGCAGCGCTCAAGCCTCTCACGGGGGCACTTCTTTCCAAGGAAGTGCACCGTGTACCAGAAGCCTTCTGAGCACAATCA